>NC_139964.1:52886925-53451925 GCF_963993115.1 Abramis brama | reverse complement strand
GTTGAAGTCCAGTTATTTTTATTGATATGAGAATCACTTTTTGTCTTAAAAAATGTACCCTATCCATTCAGGTCCCTCTGCTGCTCCATACTATCATGTTAGCTTTGGATGCTTTCCTGGAACAGCATGCTAGACTCCCCAGCATCGGGTAAATAACTGTTTTCCTCTTTCAAGCTGTGCCTAAGAAACCTAGCGAGCTTTACCAATAGCAGATCACTATGTTTTAAATAGATTTTGTCCTACATTAGACGTGGCATGATAAAGCAACCAGGGCTAGAGGGTTTGGTTTATAGTAGTGATGATGAACCAAAATTTCAGCAACCGAAATTGTTTTTTGTGTTTTGACTGTTTCAGCGTCTATTTCGTACACACAACGTGTATTTTATTTTCTTCCCATATTCCGTTTTAATAGTCAAAAGCATGTATAACTAATTGAATTCATAAAACTTTTTAATAAATAAAAATTATAAAGTTAAAAATATAATAAATAATAATAAAAATAATACAAATTTGATAGGGACCTATGAAATGTTTTATTTTTTTTCTGGAATTCTGTGTTGTCTTGTCTGTTTTAACTTTTCTGGATGAGTTAAGACAGCACCCTGAACAGCATACAGAGTTCAACTACCCAAATTCAATTACCAAAACTTTTTTCAGTTTTAGTTTTCTGGCTAAATGGAATCTTAAATTTTGGTTTCGGTGCATCGCTAGTTTCTATTTATGCAACATTGTGCTGAATAGACCCTCCCAAAACTGGTAAAAATTGTGGTTCCACATACAATAACTGTACATTAAACATCAAATATTTTCTAATTGGCTGTCATTTCTCATTCATTGTGGACAGACAAATTGCTTGTTGCATTTTTAAATTCTCTCTTTTTATCTCTCTCTGATTATGATTGACATGGATAATTAAAATTGTGATGTGTTATTTTCCTCTTCTGTGTGTAGTTGTTTGCAGGATGCTGAGCTGCTCCTGAAGTTCACAGAGGAGATCAGCAAAACGCTTAAAAACAAAGTCAGTGTTTTTACAAACACTCAGTCCCATCCTGTTTTGCACATCTTCACATTTCCATCTTTTCATTTAAAATGTGTGTTGTCAGGTATGCATAAACCAGGATCTGGTGAGGTGCGTGTCGCGCTGTGCGAGGGGATGTCTCTCTCCTCTAGCGGCAGCGGTGGGTGGTATCGCTAGTCAGGAGGTTTTAAAGGCTCTCACTGGAAAGTTTTCCCCTCTTCAGCAATGGGTAAGTCAAAGGTCAGATGTTCTTTTGTCTTTCAAGTACACTACCATTTATGAAAGAAGAATGTTTTTGAAAGAAGTCTCATACTCATCAAGACTGCATTTATTTGAAGAAAAATACAGAAAAAAACAATAATGTTGTTAAATATTATTGCAAATGATTTTTTTTTCTATTTTTATAATATTTTATAATAATTTAAAATTAATTTCAATACATTTTAAAATATTAAACCACAAAGTAATTCTAATGCTGATTTGGTGCTCAAGAAACATTACATTTCTTATTATTATCAATGCTGATGGCAGTTAATGCTTAATATTTTAGTGAAAACTGATGCATTTTTTCAAGATTCTTTGATGAATAGAAAGTTCAAAAGAACGAAAGTAACAATTTAAATGTCTTTGCTGTCACTTTTGATCAGTTTAATATATCTTTGCTAAATAAAAGTATTTATTTTTTTATTAAAAAAAAAAAAAAACCTTACTGACTCAAAACTTTTAAAGGGTAGTGCCATTATTATGGCATTAATATGAAGAGATGGTATTTATTCTTTCTTATATGTGTTTATACAGTTTTATCTCGATGCAGTTGAGGTGGTTCAGCCCCTCCAATCTCTTCCTGCTGAGGAATTTGCTCCAAGGTGAGTGAAGCGATCTTGTTTTGTTAGTTCATATGTTTCTACAGCATTTTGAGAATGGTAATCTCTTGACGTACTTTTGTTCTTTCTGACCTACAAACATTTACATTTTAATTCAGAAATTGTCTTAAAAGAATTAGTTCACCCAAAAATTCTGTCATCATTTACTCATTGTCGTAATTCTTTTAAATCTGTGGTTCTCAACCAGGGGGCCACAGCAAACTTACAAGAGGCCTCAAAATGACTTCAAATTATTTTAAAGAAGACAAAAAGCTTTAAAATAAGCCAAAACTAAGGATCATGATTGTCATGAACTTTTTCTGTTTTGTTTTTTGCCGTTGAAGAACCATGGTTCTCACTTGAAAAATGAGGTAGCCTAATTTTATGTTACTTCTAGACCTGGAAAAGTCATTTTGAATTAATAAAATCTTTTACCTCCATGGGCATTTTTTTTTTTTTTTTAATTAATATACTTTTTTTTTTCTTATGCCAAGCTATACAATATTTTTTTCAGGTAGGAATTAGTGAGTGAAAAAAAAAAAAAAAAGTATCCTTAATCTTTATCCAGTAAATCTTAAACAACTGGAGAAAAATCATGGAGCCTTCAAATACTGTTGTGGACAATGAGGAGCTTGGAGTCAAAAAGGTTAAGGATCACTGCTTTAAATGTTGTTTTTGACGTGTGCTTGTAGGGGTGATCGGTACGATGCATTGAGGGCGTGTATCGGCGAGTCGCTGTGTCTGAAACTGCACAGTTTTCGAGTCTTTATGGTGGGATGTGGTGCTATTGGCTGTGAGATGCTGAAGAATTTGGCACTTTTGGGTGTGGGATTGAACAGATGCTCAGGAGAGGTGGGGATATACATCTGACAGGACTCATTTTTTTTCTCTTCTCACTTACTTGAGTAATGGAAAGTTGGTACAATTCTGCATTTTTTCAATTCCTAGATTTGCGTTACTGATCCAGATTTGATTGAGAAATCCAACCTCAACCGGCAGTTTCTCTTCAGACCACACCACATACAGGTATCTTATTATTTTGATCGTTTTTTCGCTCTTTCATTCATGGATTACTTCTCATTTCTTTTTTGCCCATTCTCCTCCCTCTCTGTAGAAGCCAAAGAGCACTACAGCAGCAGCCGCTACATTAGAAATAAACCCAGAGCTCCAAATAGATGCTCATCTGAATAAAGTATATCCTGCTACAGAGGACATTTATAGTGATGCTTTCTTCTCCCGCCTCAACCTGGTGGTCACCGCACTGGACAACGTGGAGGCTCGGAGATATGTGGATAGGTAATCCATGATTAACAGCAGAATTTATTTTTTTCAATGTATAAAGTGTTCTTCATTGCACATTCTTTAATGGCTCTTTTGTGAACTCGCAGTCGGAGCGTATCCAATCAGAAAGCTCTGTTAGACTCGGGTACTATGGGTACGAAAGGACACACTGAGATCATCATCCCAAACCTCACTGAGTCCTACAACAGCCATGTGAGTGTGTATATGTGTTTATATAGGCTGTGTGTCAGTTTGTGTATCCATTGTCCCATGTTTTTTTCTCAACTGTGGTTGTGTTTCTTAGAGAGACCCACCGGAGGAGGAGATTCCGTTTTGCACTCTAAAGTCTTTTCCTGCTGTCATTGAACACACCATACAGTGGGCCAGAGACAAGGTCAGTAACAAACACTCTTACACACATTACCAGGCATAAATATTAGGCTGATTTTTCAATGAGTGGATATAGCTGTGTATATAGCATATATGTAGTGTTTAATATTGCTGTTTGTGATTGTAAAATGTCTGCAAAATTTTAAAGATTAAAGTGCTATTGTCTCCTAAAAGTTGAAATTCAAATATGGTAATAGGGGTTTTGTTTCCGGTGTGCTGTAAGTGGTAGACCAATCACAACAGACTGGGCTGTCTGACCAATCAGAGCAGAGTAGCTCTCGGAAAGGAGGGGTTTAGAGAGAATGAATCTTCGAACAAACCTATTACTAATGTAATTATTATCATATTATTTTGTTATTTTAGTATATATATAAGTATAAAAAATTAGAAGTGATATATGACCAAGTTTTTGCTAGGGTAGCAGTGTGACATTTTGAAGACAAGAAACATAATTTTATTGTAATATTTTTGATGATTTGCGAGTAACTTTTTAAAAGTGTTTTCACTAAACCGGTTAATATTTAAGAATTTAAAATCCAGAAATCATCCATTTCTTTGTAGGTTTGCAGCTGTTTTAACATTAATTGACTGCTAGCTGACGGCTTATCCAGCGTTTTTTTCCAAAAAGTGAAAAATGTCATTACCATCACCAATTCCAAAATCCACATGAAGGATGATCAGGGAGGTGATTTTTATTCTAGGACATGCGATAAATGTTTTAATATAGACATAGTTTAAAAAAAAAGTTTAATTTGAAAGAATCCTTAATTAAAGAATCCCTCATTAACCCTCCTTTGTGAATCTTTTGCACTCTTGATGACTCACTTCTTAATTTCTGTGTGATCTTATTCAACACATTAAAAACAATTGCTCTGTTTTAGCTTATTTTACTTTCATTTCCAGTGGTTTTTCAATTTTCACCACAAATAGCCATGTGGTGAACTTAAACTCATCTAATGAAATCCATTTTTTGTTTGTTCAGATTGTACATTTAAGAAGGTCACCAAGTTTTAAACATCATTTCTAATAGTTGGTCAAAAACGACTAAAAAAGCTTAGACGCAATCAGTTCGACTGGATCTCCTTAGAACTCCTAACAGTGCTTGGAAATGCTGTGAGTGATCTGATTTGTGGTCTTGTTTTTGTTGTGTATAGTTTGAGAGCTCTTACTCCCACAAACCCTCCATTTACAACATGTTCTGGCAGAGTCATTCATCACCTCAGGATGTGTTACAGGTGAGGATATATACTATATGCCTACCTAAACAGACTAATTTAGCCTTGTTTAATTTAATTTCATTGCTTGTGTGTGCAGAGGATGATGGCTGGGGAGAGTATGGAAGGATCATTTCAGGTCATTAAGTTGTTGAGTCGGAGACCTACTCAATGGAATCACTGTATAGCTCTTGCTCGACTCAAATTCGACAAGTACTTCAAAAGAAAGGTAACTGTCCTGCAGAAGTTAATAGTGTTTATCTTGTACTAATGACTATTATTTTTGGCATGTAAATGTGTTTATATAATAGTTATAATGCTTTTAAATGCTTTATATTATAGTAGTATATTTCTCATTGAAATAAAGCGTGTATGTGCAATGTTTACACGACATATCTAATTTCTACTTTAATATTTCAGGCATTACAACTACTTCACTCATTTCCACTGGACACACGGCTAAAAGACGGCAGTAAGTCTCATGATTTGCTCACTTGTGCAGAGGAGCTGTGTTAAAAGCCAATAGAGTCACGAAAAGTGTTTTTTCCTGTTTTTTTCAGGTCTGTTCTGGCAGTCTCCCAAACGGCCGCCTTCTCCTATAGAGTTTGATCTCAGTGACCCACTGTGAGTATCTGAGTAAATATTCTGTTTATAGACTGTTACTCACAGTGATGGAGAGAAATGAGATTTAAAAAAAATAAAAAGATGTAATGTGTGGAAGTTCATGAAAAAATGTCTTTCTCCTACATCAGGCATTTTGGTTTTGTTGTCAGCGCAGCTCGCCTTTTTGCTGGAATTTATAAAATTCCATATTCAGAAGAGGTAATTTTTTTTTTACATTTCAACATCTCAGTCTGGGTCTGTTTTATTTTTTTGTTTTTTTACTTGTGTGGTATCTGAATAAAATTCTTGAATTGATTTCTTTAACGTTTTGTTGTTGATTTTTCTTATGTGCTGTTGAATAATTCATAGCAACTTTCCTATGAGGCTGTTCAAAGTGTTTTAGCTGAAGTGGAGGTTCCCGAATACAAACCAGCTGAAAAGGTATGTGTTCTTTCACCAGTTATTTATGTATTTAGTATTCAATCACTATTGAAAATGTTTGTCTGTGATGTATCAATTAAACACAACCTAATTTTGAGTTGTTTAAAGGTTAACTATTGAGATTATTTTTTTTTCCATACCAAGAAACTTTTCCTTTTGTTTAACTGTACACAACGGTCAGTACATTGATAGTAAAGGCATTTAAAGGAACACTCCACCATTTTTTCATATTAAACTACAGACCCTTTCCAAAAAATTTGAATATCATGGAAAAGTTTATTTATTTCCATAATTCCATTCAAAACGTTAAACTTCCATAGATTATAGGAAGCATGAAGTGCTCTGAAAATGTCCTGGTAGACGGCTGCGTTGAGTGGACAGCACAGTGGACCAGCACCAGCCGATGACATGGCTCCCCAAACCAACACAGACTGTGGAAACTTCACACTGGACTTCAAGCATCTTGGATTGTGTGCCTCTCCATTCTTCCTCCAGACTCTGGGACCTTGGTTTCCAAATGAGATGCAAAATTTGCTCTCATCAGAAAAGAGGACTTTGGTCCACTGTGCTTTATTAAATCCAGAGTCAACGCAGCCGTCTACCAGGACATTTTCAGAGCACTTCATGCTTCCTTCATTTTCCAGCAGGATTTGCACCTGCCCACACTGCCAAAAGAACAAAAACCTGGTTCAATGACCATGGTATCACTGTGTAATTACTGTGTGATTTCATGTAATATTCTAATTTTTTGAAATCCTGTTTTTGTGGGTTTTATGAGCTGGAAGCCCAAATTATGTACAAATAAACAACTAAATACTTGAAATCGTTTAAGTTGTGGGCCCTGAATCTATAATCTATGGAAGTTTAACGTTTTGAATGGAATTATGGAAATAAATAAACTTTTCCATGATATTCTAATTTTTTGGAGAGGGTCTGTATGTTATTCCCTTAACTAAGACGAGTTGATACACACCTCTCTCGTCTCAGTGCGTGCACTCAATCGCTCTGGCGCACGGCGACACTTTGATAGCACTTAGCTTAGCCCAGTTCATTCATTAGGGACCAAACAGAGATGAAGTTAGAAGCGACCAAACACCTCCACGTTTTCCCTATTTAAATACAGTTACACGAGTAGTTACACAACCAAGTATGGTGACACAAAATAAAACGTGGCGCTTTTCTAAGCAGAAAGCTTAGAAAGCTTTTTCTAAGCGGAATAGCACTTGGGAGCACTTTGACTCGGCGCAGTAAAAAGTCACCCCTGAAAAATCCTCTCCCTCTCACTTCTGTCATTAGAACCAACGTGACTTTTTACTGCGCCGAGTCAAAGTGCTCCCAAGTGCTATTCCGCCATACATTATAGTTATCCTTTTTACCCGCTTAGAAAAGCGCCACGTTTTATTTTGTGTCACCATACTTGGTCGTGTAACTACTCGTGTAACTGTTTTGTCCCTAATGAATGAATTGGGCTAAGCTAAGTGCTATCAAAGTGTTGCTGCGCGCCAGAGCGATTGAGTGCACGCACTGAGATGAGAGAGGTGTGTATCAACTCGTCTTAGTTAAGGGAATAACTTAGTTTAATATGAAAAAAACAGTGGAGTGTTCCTTTAAAATTTTCCCAAAGATTTATCTTTCAAAAAAAGTGCTGTTTTTTTTAACTTTCCATTTATGAAACTTGTTGAAAAATGTATCATGGTTTCCACAAAAATAGCAGTGCAACTGTTTTCAACATTAATAATAATAATATGAAATGTTTATTGAGCTCCAAATCAGCACATTATAATGATTTCTTAAGGATCATGTAACGTGAAGCTTTGCCATAACAGGTATGTGTTATGCAAATGTGTTGAATTTCAGGAAGTACTTCAAGTAAATATTTTAGGTTAAAGAGGTTTGCCTGAATAAAAAAAGTTTGGGATTCTGTGCATATAGAATTGTGTTATTTTTGTATTGTGACCTAAATGTTTTCAAATCAAATCGCTTGGCTGATTTCTTCCCCTTATAATTGCAATCATGGCATCATAAAATAAGTATCACCTATGGTGCAAAATGCAGCAGACAAAGACATCCATTTGATGCATATATTAATAGACAAACAATTAAAAAAAATTGCTAGACAGAAACGGCACCAGTGGTGCAGAAATTGCTCTCTTCCCCTTTAAGAAAATAACTACTAAGCGTCTGTATTTGTATCAGCATATAGAGACAGATGAGTCTGTTAAGAAGCCTGATCATTTGAAAATGACAGTGAGCAGTGAAGAGGAGAGAGAAGCGATCTCACAGCTACAGGAGGCCATCAGCTCCAGCTTTATAACACCTGGTTTGTCGATTCTCATCCACATACTCTAAACCAAGATACCCAACATTTCCATACACTTTTTTCCAATTATTTTGTATCCTTTCCTTTCTTTTTTTGGTCTTTAGAGAGGCTACGTATGACTCCGCTGTTCTTTGAAAAGGATGATGACTCAAACGGACACATGGATTTTGTTGCGTCAGCATCGGCTCTGCGAGCTCACATGTATGCCATCGAGGCCGCTGACAGACTACAAACCAAACGAATTGCTGGCAAAATCATCCCTGCTATCGCCACATCTACAGCTGCCGTCGCAGGACTGGTGAGAGAGAGAATAAAAACCTATTAAAGGGAAATCGTTTTCTATGATGATTCCTGTTGTGTTTAGTCCTTTGCTTTGTGTATTTATGATTGTGTTATTATTCATTCTTTGTAGGTGTCAATTGAGTTGGTAAAAGTTGCTGGTGGTTATGGATTTGAGTTGTTTAAAAACTGTTTCTTCAACCTGGCAATTCCAGTCATGGTGCTCACAGAAACCGCTCCGGTCAAGAGAACCCAGATCAGGTAGCAGCAACACCCATGCACAGATTGGCGCTTGTAAAAATGAATAGATATGTGTTTCTTATCTTCGTATAATTTGATCTTTTTGTTTTCACCAGAGATGATATCTCCTTTTCCATCTGGGACCGTTGGACTATCTTCGGTCACGAGGACTTTACCTTGTCTGATTTCATCAGCGCAGTAAGGGTGAGTACCACTTTTGAGACTGAATGTCAATAATGTCAAAGGCATTTTAAAGGGATAGTTCACCAGAAAACAAACATATTTGTCATTATTTACTCACCCGCAAGTTGTTCCAAACCTGTATGAGTTTCTTTCTTCTGTTGAACACAAAAGATGATATTTTAAGGAATGTTGGTAACCAGACATTTGATGGCACCCATTGACTTCCATAGTATTTTTTTTCCTACTATGGAAGTCAATGGGATCAACTGTTTAGTCACTGACATTCTTTAAAATATCTTCTTTTGTGTTCGACAGAAGAAAGTAATTCGTACAGGTTTGGAACAACTTGAGGGCGAGTAAGTAATGACAATTTTTCACAGAGACCAACTGTACCAAAAATTACTGAATGTAGATAATACCCCAACTATGGATTAAACAACTGCTTACACTCTGAAATGTATTATGGGAGTGAATATAAAATATACATATTTTGAATCTCCCAGAATGTGTCAATTTCATTGTCTGCTGACAAATTTAGCAGTCTTTAAGCATTTTAACCACTTTTTCATAATTCTTAATGTGATAGAAATAATAGTTTTACAGATAAAAAAAAAAAAAAACTTTTTCTAAACCTGAACTTCATTGAAACAGCAATGTAACTGCACTTTTGAAACACTTTTCTAAAATTCACCTAAAATAAAATTTACTCTACTGTTCAAATTTTGGGGTTGGTAAGATTTTTTTATTTAAGAAATTGATGCTTTTATTCAGCAAGGATGCATTCATTTGATCAAAAGTGACAGTTAAGAGAGAGACTTTTACATTTGTTACAAAGAAAATCTATTTAAAACTTTCTATTCATCTAAAATGATGAACCATGAAAATATGAATCATGGTTTCCACAAAAATATTAAGCAGCACACAGTAAGAAATGTTTCTTGAGCAGCAAATCAGCATGATTTCTGAAGGATCATGTGACATTTAAGACTGGAGTAATGATGCTGAAAATTCAGCTTTACCATCACAGGAATAAATTAAAAATGTTAAAATAGGGTTAGGGTTAGGGTTACAAATATGTTACTACAGAACTGTTTTGATCAAATAAATGGAGCCTTGGTGAATCTAAAATATACATAAACATGATTTTTTTTTTTTTTTTTTAACAAGAGTCTCCTAAAATTACATTTAAGATATGTAATTAATTTGTGAAGAATGAATGAATTATTGCTTGGTACATAGGAACAAACAGGTTTTATGCTTCATTTCAGGAGAAGTACGGAATTGAGCCCACTATGGTTGTTCACGGAGTGAAGATGCTGTATGTGCCGGTTATGCCGGGCCATAACAAAAGACTCAAACTGACGTAAGGCCCAACTGTAAAATAGCCTATTTTACTTAGATTATAAAAATAATCTTACCCTGTAAAATCTTACGTGTTTCAGCTAATGTGTGTCATTTCTGTGCGACGACTATCATCAAATGCAATTAGAAAAATGATGCACGATGCTTTGTGGATTTCTTATGCATTTCCATAACAATATTTCTATTTGTCTTCTCCTTGCAGAATGCATAAACTGATCAAACCTTCATCAGGCAGGAAGTACGTTGACCTTACCGTATCATTTGCCCCTGAGGTGGATGGTGACGAAGATCTGCCCGGTCCCCCAGTGCGCTATTACTTCAGTCGAGAAACTGAGAGTGGCGAGACGGCCTAACACGAACACATACACACACTCTCACAAACTCTCCTCCCTCTTGCTCTGTGGACCACAAGTGGAGTAGCACTTGATCTGACTCAATGTACATAGTGAATTTTTGTTTTCTACTGGTTTATTATTTTATTGCACCGCATTGTCTGTGCAGATGCCTTAAGATAATTATATTGTGCTTCAAAGTGACAATAATAATAATAATGGTTATAATATGAATGCTCTGAAGAGTAAAACAAAAAAGAAAGTGTTTACACAACTTCCCCAGGGCTTATTATTCTATGTTAGTCTAGGAGAGGACTCTGTAAAAAAAAATCAATAGAGGGCTTGTAAAAGAAGAACATTCATCATGAATCAGCTGTAATTTATTTGCACATGTTTTAGGAGGATATTGGGGTTTAAGAAGTTGTCAGTCACTGTAAGCAACATAAACACCAAAGATTTCACCTCTGGTTTAAAATGTTTATCATTGGCATTCAGCGATGCTTCACGACTGGTTTCCCCTGAATGTGGCTGTCAGGTTCTTCATGATCTTAGCTTTTTGCAAAAACAGATGAGGTAAAGCTAATTGCTTCTGATGTTACACCTACAATGCAAAATGCATTTTGTAGTGCCACTAGAGGGCGCTATAGTTTATAGTACCTTTGTACCCATTTGCTACAAAAAAACGCTTCTACTTGAGCGACAAGGCTTAAAGGATGAGACTCTATGTAATCGACACTGATGTAGACATCATCCTGTATGTGAAGGTATATTCATATCACTAAGTCCAACCTGCATGTTGGCATCTAAAACAGGCTTTTCACAAGTTCCTCGCTGCATTTACAGTCTTGTTGATGTCATTGACTCCTAAAGTGTCCTTTAGGCAGTTGGCTGTTGCTTAGCACACATGTGATTGGCAGTAGTGATCAGAAATCACACACTCGCATAGACACACCTGACCCAACTTTCCACTTTGAGCTTACAGTGGATATGTTCGAATGCACAAAAAACAGGAAAAACACGGACAGTGTTTCTAGTTTGATCCCTTTAAATTAAACCTTCAGTTGCACAGAATTCCCTGCCATGATGTCCAGCATTTGGAAATGATATCTGGTGATATCTAAAAGAGCTAAACCAGTGTTTGGAAAATATTATGTCATTGTGACTACAGTATTCAACAGAAAGTTAAATAAATCAAGTCAAAAAAAGTCAATGCATTTCCCTTTTTTCCCCCCTGCTTTCATGTATTTTCCCAACTCGTCTAACAACTTAACTTGTGGTAGTGTGTGTGTGTGGAAAAAATCAGAAAAGTAGCATGGATCTTCATTTGATCTATGACAAGATCTGATAGATCCCTCTGGAGGTTTGCGCTGGGCCGAGTGTATATGGTACTCATTGTAATAATATACTGTAATATAACAAAATATACTGTTTAAATATTTAGTGTCAGGAAGACATTACTTTTATTCAGCAATGATGCATTTAATTGATCAAAAGTGAAGAAAGTAAAGTAAAGTAAAGACATTTATAATGTTGCAAAAGATTTCTATTGCATACAAAAAATGCTGTTCTTTTGAACTTTCTATTCTTTAAAGAATCCTGGAAAAAAAAAGTTTCACTGTTTCCATAAAAATGTTTAGCAGCACGAATGTTTGACAAAACCAACCAGAAGGACTGAATTAATTGGCTGCTGAAAATTCAGCTTTGCTATAAAAAGGAAAAAATTACACGTCAAAGTATATTAAACTAGAAAACCTATTTTAAATTGTAATAATTTTTCACTATATTGCACTGTATTTTTGATCAAATTAATGCAGCCTTGGTGAGCAAAAAAAGACTTCTTTCAAAAACATAAAAAATATATATCTTATAGATCGTAAACGTTTGAATGGTTGTGTATATTTAAGCTAATAAATGCTAATAGTCTTTTTTATTGTGTTTCATATTGTGCACAAGTCATGAAACACTTCTATGGTACTTTGTGACCTGGAGCATAAAAGTGAGTCTGCATGCAAGGAGGGTTTGCGGTTGACTCTGAAATGTTTGATTCACGCCTCTACTCTTTAGAACGGAAACAACTCGGCTCTGTCTCTGTTCTTAGCATGGGTGCTGCTTTAAGGAGTGGAGTTTGACCTCTGGATCACTTGGGACAGCATGTCTGAGCGTGTGCTTTCAGGACACATATGCCTTTTGTTGTTTCTGCAACTTCATGCAACCACTTCAAAAATAAATCTCTTACATTGGATGGGTTGAATCAATAAAATTCCTTTGCCTTCCTATTCACTACAACACAACAAAACCATGTTAGTTTAAAGTTGTTGCTGTTTTAATATATATATAAAACGTAATATATTAAATGTAATGAATTATAATAATGAATTATATATATATAATTCTGAGTGTAAAAAAGCACACATACACTAGTTCAGACAGAGGAGGAGGCCTCAGGAATTCAATTTACCCTGGAGTGTCAAATGAACTGCCTTCCACAGTCTGTCGGGTCAAAGATCACACCAAAAGTCTGCACCCTCCCCCTTTCCCACACACACAGTCAAAGACATTTAAGAGCACAGATGGTTAATGGCCATCTTGTTGAACATGCATAGCTACAAGCTTCTCGTTCTCCTCCTGTGCCTTCTTTTCCCGAGGAAGATGATGTAACAGAATAGCTAATATAGCAGTCTAGACACTGGACAGCTGCTTGAAAGCTCATATCATGCAAAGTCATTCAAATGGGGGTTACAGGATCTTTGCTGAAATCCATTCATTAATTAGTTAGACCAACTACAAACTAGCTCTATTAATTAATTTCAACAAAGATCTTATTAACGTAATAGGATCTTTATTTTATTTCAGCTTAATTTACAAATACAAATAGGCTATGATACGTTAGATTTGATTACACTAACTTACATAAACACTGATTTAAGTGTTCCAAGTTAAATGCACTTGCAGGTTGACACGATATTTATTATCAGAACTGAATTATTATTTCGGACAGTTTCTTGTTTTCAGCGGTTCATTTGCTCCAGTTTAAATTGAGTAAGGTTCTCTCTCCCATTTTCCAAACTTTCCGTCACGCTCTCTCTCTCTCTTCTCTCCGGGAATGTGTTTCCTGTGGTCCGCTGTCTGATTGGTCGGCTGCCTTCCGGGGAGACGCGGATTGGAAGACGGAGCTCGACATCTGGAAGGGAGGAGAGTGGTGATGGGAAGTCCGACTCAGTTCTGCGAATCGGTTCTTTCAAGCTGTGTTTTTCAATGAACTGGTTGATAACGATCCATTGGTTCTGTTACGCCATTGCCTAGTACCTGACATCCCAGCATGGCATTGGCATGTACAGTATTAATTATGTGCTATAAATGAGCAATAATGGCATAGCCTATATAGGGCTATGCTTCAGGTATAATCTATAAACATGCGAAGTGTAATGATCGTAGTATCCCATTTCATCCAATTGCTCATTTTGTAATGTCCTTGAAGAACCCACTTATTTTGAAATTATGTTGATTGCAATGTGTTTTGCTTTGCCTTTAATTTTGTTAAAGGAAATTATGTCCAAACATCTGCAGTAGCCTTTTTTTTTTGGTGGCTCTTTGAAAATAGACCCTTTTTATTTGAAGTTTGTAATAAAAGTTTGTATTATTCTTTCTTGCATAATTTTGCATTTATTAATGTAGTTTTCATTTTTTTTATTTATTTAAAAAACTAAAATTTATTGTATTATTTTACTATCCTATGGTGTAAAAAATTACAAGATAATATATACTTTAGCTCACTTCAGAATTTCATGTTACCTTCATATAGTAGAATATTTAGTTTTTTGTCTTTTTGCTTGTAAACGTATTTTTTGTTACAACAAAACATACCCTTTTAAAGGAAGTTAAGGAAGTAAGTCAAGTTGTAAGTCAAGTGCCCCAGTTATATTGTTGAATTGTTTTTGCAGATATTTTTTAGTTAATAAAAAAATAATTTTGAATCTACATTAAATTTATATTTAAATAACAGTAATATTGTCATAACTCGTATAAAAAAAATGTTTTTAATGTTTTAATAAAATGTTCTCATTGTTTTTCAACTCTACGAATTGGAAAGGTCCAAATGAGAAGGCTCTCAGTTCAATGAATCATTTGTTGACTCGAGAACCGCACGGTTCCGTGAACAAGTCGTTCAGAATGGTTTTGTGAACCGGTTCAACTGATTCATTGAAAAGGTCCGACTCAAACGATCGACTCGTTCGCGAATCGGACATCGCTAGAGGAGACGAGGAGAAGAATATACGAGAGGTAAACCAGAAAAAGGAGGAGAACAGGAGAGGGTGGTGGTGACATCTGAGGTGAGTGATGTGCTATGCCAAAATATTTAACCTGGACATACGAGCAGCTGAATTTATGATTTGAGAACATTTAATTCTTTCCGTTTGCCACTTTTGTTGGTAATAAGTTTGAAAGGCTGGAAATATTTGTGGACGCGCTTCGCCCTAACACTACAGCGATAGCAGAAGGCGGATAGACGCCTCAGCAATGGGCTTCTGACTAACAGTATCGGATATTATCGTTGCTACAGTAACAAACACGCTGTGGCTTGATATATTGTAACAATTTTGACGCGTCTTTGATGTTGTTATATCATGTTCGTGTTAGTTGCGATGGAATGGTGTAAACGGGGGTCGTGCGTGTGGTCACAGCCCTCCTGAATATCGCTTGACTTAACGGGTCACTTTGTGTTTCGCGTTTGATCCTTTACTTTTACAACTAATGTCGCTTCAACATAGGGTGTATATTATTAAATAAGTGCCATTTGTGGCGTTTATTTCGCCACGGTTATTTTTACGCGCCTCGCCTCTCCCCCTCTCAGGTCCATGGCAGGCTCCAGCCCCCCGTTCAAGGCCAGGCCAATGGAAAAGTCAAAGCAGCGGGAATCCATTGCTTATCATACGGGGCTGTGGCAAACGCGCTTGTTAAAGCACCAACATGTGTATTTGAAATAATCATTAGTGTGTGCGCGCCCGTAGGCCCGTGTGTGCGTACTCGCTGCTGTAGGTGCGCGCGTCGCAGTGGCGAGACTCTAGTCCCGTTTTATGACGCCCGTTCTGCGGCAGGCACAGGCAGCTCCAACAGCAGACATGTTCTCTGAAGACCATTTCACATTCTCCGGTCCTCTTATAGAAGTACAATAGCCAATTATACTGTAGCCTACAGTACACCAGTCACCGGCATAACATCTTCCACAGTAAGGCCTTTGCGAGCTGTCGTATAATTGGGTTGAAATGTAGAAAGCCAATGTAACATTGAGAGCAGGTCTGGGAATTGTTGTTACTTCAAAGCTTGTTGCTACATTTCTGGAAAGCAATGTTTGTCAGATGAAATGGTTTTGGCGGCTAGTGGGTATTCTGTTTGTTTATGATCTTGCAAATGTGTTTGTAAATGACAAGAGGTCATTTCCACTGAGTCCCTGGGCCTTCTACAGTTATCCACAATAGATCTTGGTTGTGATTGCTTCATGGGTTTGTCTTACCTCTCATTACTGCACTGTTTACAAGCTAACTGTAGCTTGGGGCATACATTTATAAATATTGTTAATAATACAATATAGAAATCTATAATATAATATATATACATATAATATAATATGTGGATGTGGTCCAAAATTCTAAGACGACCAGTGAAAACGTATCTTTTTAATCAAAAGGTTCATTGAAAAATGGAAGATTCTGTCATTATTTACTCATCCTCATGTCGTTCCAAACCCACAACTTTCCTTCATCTTTGGAACACAAAAGAAAATATTTTTAATATTCTTTCCTAATTTTTTTTGTCCATTCAATATCTACGTAATCAACATTTTTAAACACTTTATAACAGTAATGAATCTAGCAGTTTAATACAAGTCTTCTGCAAAGAGAATCATTTTATGTGATTAAAGGGCCCCTATTATGCTATTTTAAAGTTTCCTAATGTTGTTGTGGAGTCTCCTACAAAATGTTTACGTGCATCAAAGGTAAAAAAAAACTGTTTAATTTCCTCATAATATACATTTGCACATCATCACATTTTCAATTACTCTCAAACGACTTGTCAAATGAATCAATCTCTCTAAATCCCTCCTTTCCGTGATATACTCTGCTCTGATTGGCCAGACAGCTCATTCTGTTGTGATTGGCCTACCGTGTACAGCGCATCGAAAACAAAACCGCCCATTGCCATAACAACGTCAGCTGTCCTGAGGCTTCCTACACCGTAAACTAAACACAGTAACGAACAATGACGTCGATTTTACCATATCAATGCAAGCGCGAGTCCGATGATGAAACATTGGAAGAACTGTTATTCAACCCGAACCTTGAGGTACATTATATGAGATGTTGCCACTGTAATTCCTCACCATCAGCATTAACAAGTGCATGTCCATCAACAAACCGATTATTTTACTTGTACTAATTTATTTACCGAGTATTTTTTTAATATATTGCGGTGAACACGTGGAAACTGTATCAATAACAGTGCATGTATACAACGACAGACAATCTGCATTAATAGACACAGTTATAGGTAATCGTGACCCACAACTGATTAGCATAAGTATTTAAGTAAGACAGTAATGTGAGTTAGCCAGAAGCAGGAGACCTACACAATATAAAATCAAAACTAAGTTTTTTGAACACCATCTTTCAAGAGCAAGCGGTTTGTGAATCCTGCATTGAACTCTGAGATTTTAGAAGCAGTCTTCAGTAAAATAAAGGGAACACAGCAAAAGTTTAGGATTATACTGCTGTGATATCGTGGTAAAGATTAACTTTAACCACTGATTCTTCACATGCTCGTCCTTGGACAGTGAAAAATAAAAACTGGCTTTACCTTCACATTATAGAGCACAGCGTCGTCTTCTTAACATGATGCTATCCAGTATCCACAGGAATCAGCTGCCGGTTTGAGGTTCAAGTTTTCCCTGGTGTCTGTGCTCGCAATAAGTGGGCAAGCAATGTTCTAATGTTTCGTCTTGATGTCACAACGAAACGGCTTATGACTCGTTTGATTCATTTAATTGACTCAGAGTCGACTCTTACTTTTGAAAGACAATAACTTTATATACGGTGCACTTTCAGATTTAAAACTTTGCAGGATGTTTTCATTCACTTAGAGCTATGTTACACACTACATGAAAGATCCAAAAAAAATCCATAATAGGGCCCTTTAAGTTTTTCATTTAGAGTTTTATTCACATATAAACATTGATGAACGCAGCTCAAACATGCATGCTTAATTCTCAAGAAGGTTTGTTCTTGTGTGTCAAATCAATGTTTTTATGTGAACCTTAAAAATGTTGATTATACAGACTTTCAATTAATAGATTCAGATTTTGTGAACGTAAAAGGGGTTTTCAAACTTATTCTTCATATTCATATTCTTTTGCTTTAGTACCATGATGACAACATTAAAGCCAGTTGTTAAAATTTGGAAACAATATGTTGTTTGTCTTTATGTCACACTTCATATTTTTCATAATAGGACATACAAATATATAGCTAGTTGCAATTGAATTTTAGGAAGGTGGTCCCTTGCAAATGATCCTGATTTAGCCTATATGATCAACTCATTTATCTGGTATGTTACTGGTTGGTTAGAACTTGATTTGAAAATGTTCAGAATAGCATAATATTTGAAAGTTTCAGTAGAAGCAAGACAATTTGACATTTTGTACAAAGGGATTCACATGATCAGTGTCACAAATTTAAATTTTTTATATTAATTAGTGACATATTAATAGTGCAGAATCTTTGTTTATTTCCTATAAAATAATATACAAACTTTTAGATCTGGGTAAGCGGAGATACTGAGTGCTGGTATTGGGACAGGCATTTTGAACCATTGTTTCTGTAAAAACTGTGAGCACACATTCAGTATGCATAATGCAGTTACTCTCAGTGTAAATAAACCTTTTTCAGTGGCTCTTTCTCTTCTTCTTGATCTCCTAAACTTGACTTTTATCCCTTCACTCCTTGTCTGTTTGTTGTGCAACAGCAGCTCAGTTCAGTCTGCTATAGTGAAAATAGTATACTTGTTAAGGATTCAGATTTCCATGTGCTCTGGCTGGGATAAGGTCTCTGCTTCGGGATTGAGAATCTTCTGGAATGTTTTGCTGAAGGCTGTTGTGGTCATAAAGTCTTATTTCCAGAGCCTGTGTTCCTCAAAAATGTATGTATGATGCAATGTTTGTTATAACACTCATCATGGGATTTATTTTGGTTAACTGCTGGCAGGATTTTGTTGGGGTGTAAATGTGCTTGTTATCACAGGATATAGACTGGTGATAGTCAGACATTATTGAAGGCTAAGAGTGATATATTTAGGGTATTTGGTGACTACCTCATTGGATGTTCATTAAATTAGCATTGTATGGTATTATGTGGCCTAAAATTTTCATATACAGCTAAGACAGAAGAACCCCCAAGGTTTGTCATGGCAGTATGACCCATTTTACAATTTGGATGGAGACCTTAACATTTCATTCATCTCATCTCTTAAATTTAAAAAAATATAATGTGTGAAAAGTGAAATATATTTAGTGCTAGATAAATGCTACAAATCACTACCTGTCTCACTGTACTGAGTAGACTATAGCAGGGCTGACTATTACCAAATCCTGGCATTTTCCAGACTTTCAGAAATAAGGCCTGCTGATTTTGAAACTAAAAGATTAGTCGGTTCCAGTTTCAAAGCTCTATCAACTCCCACTGCAAGTGCATTACTGTATGATTTTTGGCCATTTTGCAAACTGAGGGGCAAATGTTTTTCTGTTGGCACAGATGCTGTAGATAAAGCTTAACCCAGAACATTTATCCCTGTGATGAAGCAGCTGCTTTCATTTTCACACTGCTCTGTCTGCAAATTTCTGTTTTTCTAACGAGACACATTACAATATTAAAATTTACCCTGCCAATATTTTCACCTGCCCCACCACAATTTCTTTTTCTTTTACATTTTTTTTTTTTTTTTTTTTTTTTATGTGCCAGGGAAAAATCTTTTGCATTTTCTTTAATAAAAAGGGGTTTAATTTAGTATTGGTATTGGCTCTGATACTGCCATTCTTTGCCGGCCATCTACAAATCGGGTATCGGTCGGGCATCGGTCAGACAGGATCGATCCAAATCCGATATTGTGCGTACTTCTGTGTTATTGTTAAGCCCCACAAAAAGCATAAACACATTATAAAGCACCGTAAAGTTTTTGTGCACTATATTCCAAGTCTTCTGAAGCAATTCGATAGCTTAATGTGATGTACAGATGAATATTTAAGTCTTGAAATTAAAGTTCACATAAACACTTCCCTTCGATGCAGCTGTCAGTCATTCTACATTCAGCATTCAAACTGCGTGTCACGTTCGGTTACAACAGTCAGCACGGTAAAACGCTCTCCAGGATCATTCAGTGTTCCCATTATTTGTATATACCATTTGCCTATGGTTTTGCATAAAATACTTTATCTTGCTGTAGTTTATTACTGTTTCTAAATCATGTCACTTGCTACCGGGTGTCTGTTAGATCACAACACTGGAGTAGAAAAGACAATTGTTCTTCACGCGCACAGTAATTGAAATATAAAACTGTTAAAAGAAAAGGCTTACTAAATAGATATAATACACTACGCATCAATATCTCTTCCCTTTGTGCTTTGAACTTTTCAATGCGAAGAGCTGTGACTTGTTTCTTCAAGCGTATCATCCTGCGCACGGGATGTGCATAAGCGATTCGTGGCGCTCTTTATTGGAGCCTTTCATATTATAATTTTTGCACAAATTCATAGCCTTTCTTGTCCTGTCCTATCTATCATATGTTAAGCTATGCTATACATTTAAAAGAAATTAATTTAAATATATTTATTTCTATACAATTTGTTTTTCATTAATGTATTTTATACAAATAGCAGTGTGTAACATTGTACCAGGTTTAGTGCTACACTTGTTCACTTTTATTTGTTCCCCACTAAATGTTTATATTTCATAAAATGATTGTGCACTCATTATTTTTCTAAAATAAGTTTTACTGCTGAATTATCCACTAACCTAGTTTATAATATATCTTTGTCATAGATTATGAATATGTATTTTTTCATTTGTTGTTTATCTTTATAATGAAGTAGTCTGTATTTAGTCAATTAGCATAAAAGAGTGATTATCAGTTCTTCACACAGAGGTGTAGAAATTCTAAGATGATGGTATCGGATCGGTATCAGTTCTGAAAAAATGGTATCGGAGCATCCCTTGTTTAATTGGCTTGTTTTAATTACTTGAATTACTGGAAATTACACAGCTATTAACTCCATAATAAACAAACTTTTACATTTTTTTTATATATATATTATTTAATTTGTTTATGTTGTTTAACTAATGCTTTCAATAATTTCTTACAATTCAGTTTTGACTGGCATATTTGTAAGCCTGCAATCTACCTATGTTTAAATCCTTCGAATCTCAACAACATTCAGTTTATTACAGAAAATGTTTTATGTCTACAGAAAATGTTTATGGCCATTTGTAAACTAAATTTGTATTAAAAAGCGGGTGTCATCCGCTTCTAGTTATTATTGCAAACTGGTACTTATCATATTGTTTTAATTTATTATCATACACACACTGGTTTGTAGCGCAAATAGTTTTACTGTTTACATCACTTTAGGCTTGCAACAGTAGTCTGTGTTACCGGTGTTACACAGTGTTTCAGCAACAGAAGGGTTCTCCATCTGCTTGCACTCGGGGAAAAAAAGCCCCGCCCCTCAGCCATCACGGAAATTAATGGGGTCTTTAAAAACGCCCCCTGAAAAATCAAGATATATGGGGCAAAAATGTCCCTGTATGAGTTCTGGTTTTTATTTATAACAGGATTAGTGCTGTTTTCCTGAATATCAGCACAATTGCAAATGTGATAGCCTATTGATTTTATACAACAGTTCAATAAAAATAAAGTTAATGTTAGGTGACTTTCATTTTAGACTTAGAACCTTGTCTGATTTTGCTCTACTTCTCAATAAATCCACAATAGAGCAATTGTGCATCTCAGTGCAACTGAATGAGTCCTAATCAGAAGGAATTTAATGACTCGCTCGTTAAGATAATTATTTGCAAGAAATTCTGTCCACACTGTTTGTTTGAAACGGGTCTCGGAGTCGGAATTGCAAAGGCCGCCTCTGTTCGGCCGTACACATCACAGTGCAGCAGAAGTCAGATTTCACTTATCACGTGACGTGACAAAAATTCACTTATCAGATGACTGACAAGAGGATGGGGGAGGATTTGGTGAGCATCAAATCTTGAGACAAATGTCTTATCTTGTAACATGTGCAGTCAGTACCGGCGCTCCCTATTCACAGAATGATCACGAATTCAAAAGTGAAAGTGAAGAACCCTTCACGTACCCCTTCGGTACACCTTCCCCCTCCAGTGGCAGTGTTGTCGCAAGTTTATTTACTGGTGTGAAAATTTCCTAACCATGACATCCCTTCTGCGCTTTGTTATTCTTTAAGTTATTAATCTATAGGGGCAAATAAATTGGAAATCTTGCACATTCACAGAAAATAGCTTACTTCCGCTTTGAAAAATAAGGTGGATAAGGCCTAAAAACACTAGATCACAGGCCTGATAGGGTAGTTCCATTATTTGGCCATCCTTATTGTTGAGCTTTCTTTGAAATGTACAAGTCAAGAATTAACACATAATTTTCTTATTCTGTGTTTGTATGTATATGCTATATGTGTATTGTATATTTCTGCTCCATAAACTTGAATACATGTTAGATCATTTATAAATTGTAAATATCAGATGAGATAATATCCTACTTATCACCCTTTTTAAATATACATTATTCCTCATGCTCTGTTATTCCATTGCTCTCTTTCTTTCTCTGTCTTTCTTTTTTTTTACACACAGACACACACATCTTTAGCATCAGACTTGAGTGATATTAATTTGTCAGTGTGTTGGTAACCATCTTAATACAGGATCTGGTATCCTTGTCGCAGCCTGTGTGGTTTTTTTTTTAGGTAAGCGATGTGATGTCACTGCTAATAGCAGCGTCCTCTGGGCATACTCTGTGTGTGTGTGTGTGTGTGTGTGTTGGTTTATTTTCCAGCAGGCTGCTGCACTATGTCTCTGTCTCCCTCTTTAAGGGTCTGGAGTTGCTGACTGAGGAAAATGTGAGTCAGAGGGGGATAGGGGTAGAGAGAGAGAGAGAGAGAGAGAGAGAAGGGGGCCGAGAGGGAGGTGCTGTGGAGAGACTGCAGCTGAATACATGTAGTACAGCGGTACATCTGCACTGTTGGGTTATTGCTCTGTTATATTGTTTTACAGGATAGTGCTTTTACTGCAGCCTGCTGAAGTGTTCATTTAGGATTACATTATTACGGGAATTGAATGAAGGTTGTAAACTTAAGTTTGCAGGCTACTTTGATTTTGTGAATCTAGCCACAGGCTACTTTGAAACAACTTAATTATGGTCAAATTTAATATTTAGGAGCCAAATTACTTTTTTTTAGCTGACAAGTTACATAATAGTCTGATAAAGATGGCTGTTCAGAATTGGTTTAGTTCTCATGTGATGCTGTCATTGTAGCGTCATTATTTTTTGCACTTGTGGTTTGTATGAACTATCGGCCTGTTTAAAAAAGTTATGTAGATTGTTTACTAAGGTAAATTTACTTAGGTTAATTTAGCTATTATTTACTTAGTAGGTTTTATTTACTCCCAAACATAATCAATGCAAACATTAGCCTACAGTTGAATTATTTTTTTCAGTAGTTAACTATGCTAAACAATGAGTAATAACATGTGTTGTGTGAAATTGTGATTTTTGCGAATAAATTCTTGTTGATTGTTTTTTTAGAATACCATTTATCACAGCAAATCTCTGTTGTGAATATTTATATATTTAACGATCCCTGGTTCATTTTGAATAAGTCAAATCAAATGATTTGCAGTTCAGTAAGGGAGCAACACTCTCATGGCAAATATTTTACATTTTGACAAATTGGTGGTGAATTCATATGAATTCGTACAATCTCATTTACATTTTTTATATGATATGCTTACTCCCCACTTACGGTTTGGTTTAGGGGTGAGGTAAACGTAAAATACTTGCATTTTCTCATGAGGTCGGGATGGAGGGAGTCAGTTGAAAATAATAAATATCATTTGTTTGTGAAACAAAAGATTAACTACCATACAAGATGTTATTTGACGAAACCACATATGAATGCACACAACTGTTTCCCAAATGTAAGTCACCAACAGTGTTTAGATTTTAAATGACTCTTTTATGCATATTTTACATTTTTGTTTACATTTGTGACCATTTTAGACCAAATAAATGACTGCCTCTGTCATTTCTCTCCAAATACCTATCAGGTTGTTATATTTCAGTTGCTCAGTTGAGCATCAGATGAACGTGAAGCTCAGGGAAGTTAAAGCAGGAGTGCCATGTTAACATACACTATTGTAATAACCTATTGACTGAATTACAATGCAATACGTGGAGTAAATTTACCCTTTTAATGTGTGTGGTTGTGTATTTCCCTTCTGCTCAATCAAAACATTTGCCATATGTGGCTTTGCGTTTGCTGAATAAAAGTTTGGATCGTATCAGAGAGATGCGGCTCTCTCTGATTCTCAAATGGCTGTGTAAATAAAGCTTACGACTGAAAATCGGCTTAAAAATTGTCTAGTGGGACGTTGGCCTTAGATTAACTTCAGAGAATTGAGGAGGGAGCAGCCAGACTCATCACTCATCCAATTCAGTCCTGCTTTCCACAGAGAGGGGGTGTAAAATCATGCCACAATCCCACTGTCATTCTTAATGTGTGTGTGTGTGTGTAACCTTATCACACTCCTCTCATCTGACCAACAGTTGCCTTGGGCTTGACTCATGATTGTGAAAGTGCTGTTTCATTCCCGCTGTGCGTGCATGTGTGTCCCTATGCCTGTTTTCTATCCCGGCCTAACAATAGGAGGCTTGTATTGTTATTTCTTGCTCCCTGTTCTCTCCGTCCCTCTCTACCCCTTTCTTTCTTACTCTATGTTGCTGTTGGAAGCAGACAACCATGCGGTCTGTTTTCATAAAGAAAGATTATGACTGATGTCTCTTTCATTCACGTGGGTGAAGATATAAATAGTGAAAAAAGTTTGTATGTGTGATTGAGTTGGGTTGCAGTATTTGCTTGACATTAAATGAAAAACACAGATTTGCCTGATAATTCACTGACCCCTTGAAATGAATGGTCACAATTATTGACAAGCCTGACATCACTTCCTATTTCCTGTGGATGTTTTCACAAAGCCTGAGTACACACTCTCTCACATTCCTCTGTGTGTTTGTTCAGAGTGATTGTGTGTTGGCATGTCTGTCGAGAGCCGGCCAGGCTTATGTTTCTTCATGCTTTTTTGAGAAATGCAAACACATTTATTCTGTTTTTTCGGAATGAATTCGTATGTTATTCTGTCTGCCTCTCCTTGCTCGACCTTGATATCGTGTCAGTCTTTGTCTCGCTCTGAGATGTGAAACGCACAGACGCTGCACATTCATTTTCGAGAAAGTTCCTCGCTTAGTCAATCTTCTCTCCCGTCTGCAAGCTCTGTCAACGTCCATCTTGTTTCTTTTCCTTTTATGTTTTTTTTTTGACAGAATGATGAGGTGAGATGCAGGTTACATAGGCACATGAAAGTAAATCTGCATTTCCAATATTTCTTAGCTGCATGTGAGTGCGTGTGTATATGTTTTGTCAAGGCTGTCAGGAGCAGATGGTAATTTTTATGCTAATTTTCATGCCTCAAAGCAATGCGCTCTCAAACCTGACGGGTCCAAAGGTGCGAGTGTGTGTGCGTGTATGTTTCTCTTCGGTCATGTCTGCTGCTGTAAATTCATATTCACCTATCACAAGCCAAAAGCAAGAGGATCACTGAAATATCAAGATGTTTTATTAATGCTAGAGTGTTCTGGGTGGTTGCCAGGGTGACGTTATGCTATCTTTAGTTTGTTTGTTGAGTAGTTTCTGGTGGTTACTTTAGTCAAAAGATCCTAAATTACCAGGTTAAAACAGGGATTTGTTCAAATAATGACTTTGCAATCTGAGGTGCATTTTCCAATCAACGTTGTAACTAGCTGCTTTACTATATTAGGGTTGGGAATCTTTTGGTACCTCACGATTCTATTCAAATTGATTCTTGAGTTCACAATTCGATTCTCGGTTTTGAGTCAAATTTCAATTTGATATATGCATAGATTTGATTTATAGTTTACTATTTGAATGTGGTAGACAGTTTAATTGGTCTTGAAGAAAAAAATCCCACTGAATTAAATGTGAGTCACGACTGTTTCCCGAAACCATAACTATGTCACACATCCAACGTTTGAACCGTTTTGTTTCAATAATAATAGAAGTTTTGTTAATGATGTGGAGGTGGTGGAGTACACTGAAAAAAAATGTGATGTACAATTTACTTGGATAGATTTTTCACTCAGAAATTGCCAGTTAATTTCACAAATAATTACACAAAGAAACACATTGATTTAAATGTAAAATTTTGAAGTAGAAAGATTGGAATAGTTTTTTCTTGTAAAATATACTCCAGTAATCTTTATTTTATTTACAACTTTTAATAAAAAAAAACGTTTAATAACTTCTGCGAGATTAAAATATAGCTCGAGATTGAATGAATGTCAGATTTTAAATAACAAACATGACACGTGGAGGACTACTTCGCTGTTTTTGTTCTCGATTGTTTTGCATAAATTGAAATGTGTGTGTGTGTTTATACATATAAAATGAAATGAAAGATGTAGATTGTATTGCATTTTAGCTTGCTCGTTTTTTTCTTTTCTTCATTTTTCTCTATTCTAACTTCAGGTTGAGCCGTAGCTCCAACCGAACAAATTTGCAATGTTGTTTGCAAATGTTCATTGTAGAGAGGTGGGACAAAATATTGATATCGCTGTCCTTCTCCGTACGATACGAGAATTGATACGCTGACGTCAAATAACAATATTTTAATTAATAAAATAATGCGCTCTAATAGATTTCCTTGATCCCAGCGTCGCTACTTCATGGCTCCTTGTGGTGGCGCTCAAGACATGAATGAGGGAAACGTGAACATAAGTTAACCCTAAGAAAAAGAGGTTTTTAACAGGATGGCGGACAGCAGTGTGAGGTACCCTGTGATTCCCACCCCTAGTTCATTGGAACTATGGTTTCGGGAAATACTCAAGCGTTGAACTATGTTGCTATCGACAGAACTCGCGACCATACTTGGCTAACAATGCTTTTGGGAAACATGCCTCTGGGTAGTTGAATGTGTTGTATGACACTCCTACTTTGAGTAACCTACAGACTTGTCTAAAAATCTGTTGACCAAAGGCCTGTTAAATTGCAGATTGCTGGTTTTAATGGGTATTAGTGCAAATATATTGCTGCACAATCTGATCAGGAGTTACAGTGAATGAAATAGAGTGAACACCCAGTGTTTCTGGCCAGCTCTTTGTTGTGTCTAGCTATCAACTTCCTTGTTGTTGTGTGTGTGTGTGTGTGTGTGTGTGTGTGTGTGTGTGTGTGTGTGTGTGTGTGTGTGTGTGTGTGTGTGTGTGTGTGTGTGTGTGTGTGTGTGTGTGTGTCTCAAGCTCTCATGGCTTCTAAGTCATGTTTATTGTGGCCCATCCGCTCTATTCATGTTCTGGGATCTATGTTGTTGAGGTCACAAGAATCCTGCACCTATATTTTTTAAAGGCTAGGTGTACAAAATATATAGTTTCAATCTTCAATACTATACATTTTACTGCTTGTTGTTATGTTGTTATGCCTAGTGAGATAAATATATGTTTGTTTGGGTTTAGTAGTTTTTTTTCTGAAAGAAATGTATTTTTTTTACATGAACCTAAAACAATAAGGTCTGATGATGATCTGTCATGCCAGACAAACACAGCTATGCCATATGGTTTTAGTGAAAACTCCTTGTGAGTTGTAACAAAATGTTACAAATCTATACTGTCCTTTGCTGGAGTACAGTCCTTTTGGACACTCCAGTCTCTGCCTTTTAATATATCAAAGAGAGTATGGTGGCCAAGTCAACACTCAGCCCAACCCAGTACACTTCACTTCTGCTGCCAGAGTTCAATCCCCACACACCCAAACTGATAGTAGAATTTTAAAATCTGGTTTTATGAGATTTATTAAATGTTGTTGTTCCACTGCTTTAAATATCACTAAAATAAAATATTATATATTTTTTAAGTGCATGTGTATTATGTTACTAAAAAATATATAATTTTCTTATGGTGGCTAATGAAAATGTTGTCCAAACCAGCCGAAAAAAATGTTGAGCCCTGCTTTAGCTTGAGCCAGTCAGTTCCCAAACCTATGAGATACAGTGGTAGAAGTGACACTTTGGGATATTCAGTGTCTATTGAATGTGAGGTGTCTTTGAATGCAACACACAAAGATTATGGCATCACTGAACAAGAGATGTGGAATGTCACCACCACCATAATGACATCACTGAAACATTATCCAAAGTGGTGCGGGGCTGTACTAGTTGCATGTCTTCATGCTCTTTGTGCGTGTGTGTGTGTGTGTGTGTGTGTGTGTGTAGGTGTGAGAGAGAGAGCGAGAGAGAAAGCCCACTCCAGATGTTTGGCTTTGGCAATCATGTTTGAGGAGGATGGACTGTTTTTTAGTGACGCCCACCATCTCCCTCCCCCAATTCCTGTCTGCTGCTGGAACAGGAAATGAGTTTGGGGCTCTTTTCAGCTCTTGTGCTGTGCCTTTGGCTCTCACACAACGAGAGGGACAAGAATGCTCCTCCGTGTGTGTTCCTGAGCCAGGCTACGTGCCTTTTTCCTTCTGAATTGCTTTCTTAATCACTTAAAGGGATAGTTCACCCACTAATGAAAATGATGCCATTATTTACTAACATTATTATTTAAATTATTCTCTTATGGTTAAAATTATTGTTGTAAAGAATGTGCTGGTTGCTATTTTTTATTCAGTTTAAATGAATAGGGACTGAGGCTTTCAAGTTTCAAAAAGGATGTAAACGCTGTATAAAAAGTTTAATAAAATAATCCATATGACTCATGCACTAACATTCTGCGTATGTTTTCCAGAATGTAGGCAAAATCTTCTTAATGTAAAAAACAAACAAAAAACAAACAAACAAAAAAAAAACATGGATGTTGGACATTCACAGAAAACATAAACAACATTAACAATACGTTGTGGCCTTGTGGGTGAGTAGGCTAAATTATAAATTATTATTATTATCAGTATTATTATTATTTTAGGGAAACTTTTCCTTAAATCAAAATTGCTGGTATGTTTTATGTAAACAGTATTCCCTCCACATTTGTCACAACAAAGTCAGTCAGGAATATTCCTCATCATGTTCTCACATAACCTTTAGCTGTGTGTTTGTGTGGCGTGACAGCATTGATTTATGGTGGGTCATCATGTTTAATCTTGCGGTGGTTATTAGGGAATGATGTAATCTATGCATACTTGTCACTCTTCATATGAGCAGTATCAGAGCAGCCTTCATCTCAGCTGTGTTTGACGTATGTCAGCATTTTCTTCTCTGATCAGCGGTGGCACAGAAGATATGGACTATTAGCTGAAGTGCTGCATGCGCATTTCTGAACTACTGCAGCTGTACTATTGGGGACAAGTTTCTGAAACTTTCCTACAACAACATTTCTTGTAGTCCTTATCATTAGCTTCAAGATGACCTAATATGCCCTTTTACAAAGTCTTGATTTTGTTTTTGGGGTCTGCTAGAATAGGTTATCATGCTTGAATGTTCAAATTCAAAATATACATTATTTTTTACATATTTTACATTGTTGCAGCACCTCTCTTTCCAGTCTGTCAGTAACGCTCTGGGCTACATTCCTCAAAAGCATCGTAAGCTTAAGTTGATCGTAGAACAATTGCCACCAATAGTCTCTACGATCAACTTAGGCTTACTATGCTTTTGGGAAAGACAGCCCTGTTTAGTTCCGGTCACTATGAAGCCCCTCCTTCTGCAATGTGCTCTGATTGGTCAATTGCTTTGAGCGGGTTTTGGAAATATCATGGCCATTACCATAATCAAAGTTTCAACACACTACTAAGGCATCTCAACCAGGCCTTTTGGGGTCTCATGGGACTTCAGTGATAGCCTGTTTCATTCATTTACTTTGTGTCAGATGTGTCTCCTAAAATAGAAGTAAAAACAGACCCAAATGAGACAACTGTTGATTAAAGAGTTACAGATAACACTTTACTGTAAGGTTCCATTTGTTAACATGTTAAAATGAACTAACAATAAACAATACTTCTGAATTTGATATTGATATTGATATTGAAGGTCGTATCTGTTTAATGCACTTTGAACTAACATGAAAAAACAATGAACAATTGTGTTTCTATTGACTAACATGAACAAAGATGAAGAAATGCTGAAGAAATGTGTTGCTCATTGTTAGTCCATATCAGTCCTGTTGCTCGAACATTGAAGAAGCGATAGTGACGTCAATGGGTTTGATTCCCAGGGAATGCATGAACTGATAAAATACAGAATAATACAATACAATACATTACAATGAATAATTGAAATATCTTCAGATAAAAGCGGCTGTCAAATGTATTAATGTAATCTAGTGTAATGCATTTCACTAGTTCACCTGTCCATTCAGCCTTAAAGGTTAATTGTAAACTTGGTTTGCTGTCCTTGGAGGACGCTCGAACCTGAGGCTCGGCTTGAACTCCGATTTTAAACCCCCCCTATAGGAGGAAAGAAAGAATTAGAGGAGGAGGCGGGGAGGATGAGTACTTCTCATTGGGATGATAGTGTCTGCTGCTTATATAGTATGCTCGAAATGATGATTGACAGGACTGAATGTTTAGGCTCCTCCCGAACCTACGTTTGGAATTTCATTTCATAAAGAATTATCTAATGTTAATGAATGATATCTTATAGTAAAGTATTACCTAGTTATAAAATGTATGTGAATAGCATAGCTATTCTGGGAGACTTTAATGAGAAATGTTTGAGAGATGTGATATTGAAATCTCTGACTTTTGATTGCAGAAATTATTATTTTGGTAAATCTTTTTTGTAACTGATGAAATCTCATCTAAAACATGAGAAAACACATTTAGGATTACTTGGGTTTTCTTCTCTAAGCAGCAGAAGACTTAAGCAAAAGTCTCCAGTTATTCTCCATTTAATCTCATTGCCGTCTAAGAGAGAAAATTGGCTTATTAAAGAGATCTCATTTGTCATTTTCCTTTTCTTGTGGGGCATTTTTAAAAAACCCTCTCCATATTCAGATCCAGGTTATTTAATTGGCTGTGATTCTTTTCAGATTAAAAATGTTCTTGATGTTTCTTCATAAGTTCTTCTGATCAGCGTATTTGTTCTAGGTTCGTTTATGTACTTCTATGGCAATAAGCTGTAACCCTATTGGCAAATTTAAGAGTACATGAAAAAAAAGAAAGAAAGGTAAATCAGGTAGCAAGGTAAACGTGTATGTGTGTTGAAGGAAGTGCAAACTGTGACTCAAAGCTTCTAGTATGCACACAAATTGTTTATACAGATGTTGATGGAAACCCATAGTGCTGTGGGTTTTCTCTTTCTTCTTTTCCTCTCTGTTGCCTTTTGCACTCGTTCTCACAATCTCGCTCTCTTTTCCTCCCTCTTTTCTTCTCTGTCATTTGGCAGCTGTTTTCACAGTGCAATGTGCTGGAAAGCAAGTCTTTGATATGAAGCCTGTGTGTGTGTGTGTGTGCAAGATTTCTCCTCTCTGAAATGTGATCTCAAATTGCCTCTTTCCCAGCATTCATCTGCGTTTGTGTGTCTTTTTTGTGCGTTTTAATAGTGTTTTACAGTTTTTCTGAATTGCTAACACACATTTCTTGAAACCATTACTCACTTTCTCAGAACCTTAAACACAAAACCAAATTTTCAAACCACATTCACAGAACCTCTGACTCTTCTGGCAAAATCAAACAATTGCCTCAAAACCATTTTATCTGTGCTCAAAATTAAACAATGCTCTCAGAGCGTACACACAGCGAGTCAAAATTATAAACACTACAGATCATTCATTAGACACTACATCAAAAAATGGAGAACACAGAATCTAAAGCATGCAGATACAGAAAAAAAAGTATATTGTAACAAAGTAAACAAATTTAGCAATTACGTAAAAAAAATGACAATAAATTGTATACTGTATCCACTGCAAGTATAGCATTGTACTGAATATTGAATAGTAGGCCTTATCGCATGTTTGTATATTCACCACTTGCATACTGTGAAAAAAATGGTTACAGTAAAAAAAACTCTAAATGAAAAGCATGTTACAGTAAAGTACACTCAGAAGAGTTGTGCAACTTCAAAATCAAGGTCAGTGAGAGAGATTTTATTCTGCTTCAGCATCATGTCTTCATGTTGGTCCGGCCGGAGGAGTTTCTCCACGTCTCAGACACTGTCGTCTCTGCAGGCAAAGGGAAAAACCCTAAAGCCAGATCCAGCCTTGACAATATTCTCCACATCTTACTCTTCCTCGTCCTCATACTCTTCCTGCTTATTCACCTCCTCTTACTCATCCTCTTCCTTCTCTCCCTCTTATATTATTTCCATCCATTGTTGGTATCAACATTCAGTGCAACATTTTGAGTAAATGTTGGGACTCTGAACTGACTTGTATTATGTACAGTTGGTTTGGTCACATCATTAGAAATAAGTGTGAACAATTTTGAGACGTTGTGTGTAAACGATGAAAACTGTGTTGCAGTTGTGTTTAACTTTCGCCTACCTGTCTTTAGCATTTTGAAACATAAGTGCATCACAGTGCAAAATGTGTTTTAGTGAGTGAGAATGTGTTTAGAGTTTTGAAAAAAAAGTGCATGAGATTTGCAAACAGTGTTGTGACTACCTGAACTTGTTTAATGTTTTACAGAAAGAGTGATTTATTCGACAAATTGGTTTAGACTATTGAGAATTTGGTTCAGAGAATGGGGTTTAAACAGTAACGTGCGGTGAAATCTTGTCATGGGTAGGCTGTGACCTATCAATGTGGCATGTTCATATATTCATTCAGTTAATGTAGCAACCCAAGTTCATATCAGGCATCATCACATCGCTGCCTGCATACAGCAAAGTCATATGTGAGGCTAATGCACAATCAAATCTAATAATCAAATTAATGGACACATCGATAGATATATATTATACAACAAACAAATGTTTTGTGCGGGACACAGTAAGAGAGGGAGGAGGCGCGGTGTCAGCGAACCGACAAGCAGCCTAGTTTGTATTAATGCCATGGTTCAAAAAATAATGTAACGTTAAAGGTTAAATAATAATTCACTTAGACTTTATAAGAAGCAATTGCGACTTTATTTCACACAATTCTGACTTTATATCTTGCAATTCTGACTTTATAACATGCAATTGCGACTTTATTTCACGCAATTCTGACTTTATATCTCGCAATTCTGACTTTATAACACGCAATTGCGACTTTATTTCACGCAATTCTGAGAAATAATGACAGAATTGCGAGATGTAAACTCGCAATTGTGAGATAAAAAGTCGCAATTATTTTTTTAAATGTTTTATTCTGTGGCGGAAACAAGCTTCCATACCTCCTGGCCTCTTCCTCCCATCCATCCTCCCTGACGCATAGCTACCGGGCCGGCCCAGCTATCGGTAGGCGCCGGCGGTGCCGCGGTAGTTACCTGAGAGAACGTTTTGGAAAAGACGGGCTATGGACCCAACCAACTCTATAGGAGGGGAGGGGAGAACTCCCTCACATGGTACAACCCATGCAGAGGCTGCGCGCTGCGGTGTCAGAATGCGGAACGTGTGTAGCCTAATGTAACTAACGTGACAAATGTGAAAAAACAAAAATCCTCGACCGGCCCAAAAGTGAAGCGGCCCACCGGGAATTCTCCCGATTACCCACCCCGGGCCTGTTGACAGCCAACGCTAGGCGCCGCTAGATCGGGAAGCGCGGATTGAGTGAGAGCGAGTGGATCACGTGACATGAAGCAAGCTCGGTCTCTGCCTCAATGTTGATAATTCAAGACAGCATGAGAACTGACTGCGCATGCGCAAACCTACGTAAACTACGTTCTATGGACCAAAGAGGCACTGCTAACCTCTGCCTCAATGGCCATGGCCTTGAATTTCCTGCATGAAACAATGGTTTTAGGAGCAAACAATGGCAAAATGAGTATATTATATGTGTATTCCTGAAAATTTTTGTTACAAAAATTAATATTTGGAATAAAATAAATGCAATTAATAATGTGGTGAATTAATAAAGTTCTTGGAATTAATAAATGTAATGTCAACATTTCCTTTGGTGAGGCACTGCCTACCCTGCCTACCCTGACCGCACGTCCCTGGGTTTAAATGTATGTTTGCTTGTTTTTTCCATGACACTGATTGGATGCTCTTTTATGGCACTTTTGGATGCAGTTATGAGCAGCAGTTTACTCCTTTACTGTACATGTTCCTCCCTGTTTCTGCAGCTAAATAAAAGCCTTTAATCTAAGCAGTCTGTGTGTTTGTGAGCACAAGCGTCTCTCTCGCTTTCTCTCGCCCTCAGCGGGATGAGCTTCACAGAACTGTGCTCTCTGTTTTTTATTTGCACAGTTGGATAATTTAGCAGGTCATATTTACTTCTGTTCTGTGTGGTTTGTTTAACATTTTATTTTCAGCTGCTAAAACTGTCAGTCAGAGTTTGTGTTGTGCATTTTGGCATTTCTGTCTAATATTATTTCTATAGACTTAATGTGAATTCTCAAACTAACTGTCTTTTTCTCTGTTTTGCAGGTAAGAACCTCAACTGAATGTGAGAAGCACCTCTACCTGCAGAAATACAGGTGTGTGTGTGTGTGTGTGTGTGTGTGTGTGTGTGTAAGAGAAAGGGGTGTGATGTGTTTTTCTCAGATGGTTAATTAAAGACTTCTGAAAATGACATGCCTAGAATTCTTCAGTTTTCCCTCACATTCCTTTTTTTTAAACTCCTTGTAAAAAATGGATTTGAGGGTGTGTGTGTGTGTGTGTGTGTGTGTGTGTTATGATTATAGCTGTTGTGTCCAGACGCCAAACTCTGTCTGTTCTAGGTTGCTGCAGAATTCATTTCTTTAAGTGAAGTTAGGGGTGGAAAAGAACTGAGCTATAAAGTGTATTTCATTCTGTTGTTTTGTGTGTGTGTGTGTGTGTGTGTGTGTGTGTGTTTGTGTAATCTGGCTGCAGTTCTGTGAAGATGGAGTCTGTCCTCTCTGAATTGTCAGTTGCTGCAATAGTATTCCGTAACACACATTCCAGGGAACAATAGCGGGAACAATTTTCCAAACAATAGAGCTTTGAAAAGTTTTATTTTATATATTGTGAATTGCATTGTTTTGAAAGGAATAGTTGACACACAATTAAAACTGTCATCACCATCATCCATATGTCATTATTTTCTTTGTTAGCACAAAATGTTAAGCAAAATAGAAATAGCTGATCTTTTTTATAGAAAGAAAGTGGTGTCGATTTATTAATTCCAACCTCAAAAAGACAAAAAAAAGCACTATAAAAGTAGGCCTGCCATGAAAATAGTCAACATTTGGTGCGTTCCAAGTCTTCTAAAGTCGCTTTGTGTGAGAAACAGACTCTGTGCTTTGAATATTCCATGAAGGAAATATCCTTCATGCAAGTACAAAAAGATATCGCATAAGCTCTATGCATGTGCATTGATCATTGTTTTTATATGACTAATAGCCTGAATAATGTCTTTTCAGCATGCCGAATTCGATTAAACTGCTCAATTCACATAATTACTTTTTATGATGTCTTTTTTGTACTTTTTGATATGTGTATATATACTTTCAATTGAGGGACAAAAATGATGAGAGAATATTCAAAAGTTTTATGGATTAGGATGAGTAAATGATGGCATAGTTTTCATTTTTGAAATCTGATGTAAACATATTAGAAGCAGATAAAAACTGCTTTGCAATGTCACACTTCATTCCAGCCCAAATGCTTTATGAGCGTATTTTACTGAAAACCACGCTAGTGTTCACTGAAATCTTCACTTGATTCTTATGGGTAGTTCTGTAAAGCTTGCCTGCAGCGTACAACAGTAAACAAGGAGCGCAGAGTTTAGTCAAAGGGTCAATTACTGTGATCAGGTTCAGTTCATGTACTCAAACATACACACACACAGTCTTTCTTTAAGGTCATGAATGCGGCAGCTTCCTGAATGAGAGAGAGATGCATGGTTATGAAAGCGGGATCTCAGGGAGGTTAGCCACCACTTTGACATCTCTAATTAAAGCTCACCACACTCTCACACACACTGAACTGCTCTACTTCTGTTTGTTTTCGGTTCTTGGTTATGCATGGATACAAAATGGCAAACCAAATCAAAATCTCAGCACTTATCTGTCTTTCTTTTACTCTGTATCTGTCTGTATCTGTTTTTCCTCTCCCCATCCTTATTAACAAACACTTGCAATTTTTACACTTGGGCGATATAAAAATATCTTAATATTTTTCAGATATTTGATGACATGCAATAGCAGTATATCTTATTATTTATGTATTTGCTCTGAAATGACTTAAAATGTCATTTTTTCAGTTAGAGAAACCATATCAACAAAGTGAATAAGTAATTTGTTTCTTCTTCAAAATATTCTAGGCAGATTTTTCACTGTTTTTCATTAAGGAGAACAAAGAAGAATGATACTGAATCATTTATATGCAGAATTAAAACATGTATAAATATGTAGTAAAACGTTTTTACACATGCTTTTGCTAAAACATTTGAATCCAAATGGCATGCAGAGACTTCAGGATACATTTGAGTAATGCCTCAAACTAACTATTGAATGAATCAGAGTGAATGAGTGGAATCATTGAAATGTGTATTTTCATGAAATTTAAGTGAGAGGTGCTCAAGCTATTAAAATATCTATCTTATCATTTATAAGGTGCAGTCACATTTAGTATTGTTTAGTGAATTTTTGTGGACAATAACCTTTTCAATAGGAATCCACTCAATTGCAAATGTCACATGAGGGCGAAAGACTTTCAGACACAGACTTTGCAACAGACCAACTGAAAGCTGCTTTCTGTCTTTGAGATTTCACCGAAATTTTGCTAATGTCACAGCACCTATACTTAATAGTCATGAAACAGGGAAGGACTGTGAAGCTAGCATACTAAAAACACTCTTTAGGAAACCTAAAGACCAAGTTTTTAATGTTGTTTATATGTCTATGTGGTGTTTGACCACCATGCTTTAAGACAAACCATGTGCAAAGTCATAAGTCGACACCATTGCTGAGTATTTTCTCCTTAAAACTGCAGTGAAAAAAAAAGACGCGTCAACTGGTGTTTCTTACATCACAAATTACCTTGTAACCAATCACGTCAACAGGTGGGCGGGATTTAGCATATCATTAACTGCGAAGCAGGGGAGTCTCAAGAGAAGCCAGGTTATCCCGGCGGCCAAATGACACTTCAAAATCATTCAGAGCTATAAAAATGTATTTTCATATTTACAAGTAAATATTAAGATGCATATTCATGAAGATACATTAAACTCCCTGTTACACCTACCTTAATAGCACACAAATATTTCTGCCCGTTTTCACTTGTGTGATCGCCAGCCTCTGCTTTTCCGTTACACACTTTCAGCTAATAAAAGAAAAATACAGTAATTTCCTGCTGTTATTTTTTGATTGGATGAGGAATTCTACAGCCCTTCATCAAACTTATCAACATACAGCTTGCCTCAGATTGTTTTTAATCAATGCTCAAATCATATCTGTGCCTAAATTCTGATTGGGTGGGCAAGGCAGACGTTTGGCTGGGTTCAGACCACCCCTCCCCATGCCTAGATTAAAATCGTTATATTTTTACCCAAATCATCACAAATACTTGATGAATCGCCCAGCCCTAGTTATTTTTGGTTATAATGTTTAGACATGTATGTCCTGTGATCTGTGCAGTGAAAAATTATATCATTCATATTCACCACACGGTTAGGTGATTCCCCTTGAGATTGAGTGTGTGTTTCTGTCTCCACCCTGACAGTTATTTTTGTCATTGTGCTCCAGATGCATTTTTCCACCCCATGCTGTTTACACGCACAGTGGGAGATGTCTCGGAAGATACACACACTCACACATCACTAACCTTAGATGAGGGATGAGTGTAGTGAAAATGCATTAAGTAAAAATGTACATATGCTATCTATTTTCTGATCATATTTTTTATTATTGTGTTCAGAACATATTTCTTGAGTGCTTCCATGGTGATATACTCAGCTGGTGCTGATTGGCCAAAACCTTGATGATGCGCTGATTCTACACCATGGCCCAGGAGGCTCTGTGGAAATACCCACAATCCTCAGCTCCCTGGTGAGTATGACATGCCTGCTCATTGAATGTTTGTATTAACCTTTGATTTTATACAGATATTATGCGTTGTGCTTTTCAAAAAACTAACATAGAAGCTGCACATTTGTAATTGTGAATAAATGCATAAAAGTTACAGCATATATTGAAATCATACTGTGCTACTTTTGCATGCGTGTTTGTGGACGGTCTGCAAATGATAAAAGAAGATAATTGTATTATTATTTTTGTTGTTGTTGCAGATTTACATTGGCACATTCTCTGGCTCACCAAGAAAACCTGTACAAGGTCAGACAGCCCTCTGTGTCAGGACATGATTTGTGCATCAACTAGGGAGCCAATGGCTATTGAAATTAATCTTTTAGGAGACTAATTGCTTTTGTTAATTGCCATTTTACACAACCGTTGTATGAATGGTTGAATATTTTTGCCTGCTTAAAAAAAATCCAATGTTGCATTGATCCAACATTGTCTAACAGTGTTATTCCCAATCAAGGTCAATTCAACCTTCAATTTTTTGTCTCACTATGCTAGACAACAACCAAAATATTCAGTTGCAATTTTAAATGTTTATAGAATACAATTTATTTTTTATCACTATTGTGAATCTGTATCTTTAATTGTTTTTATATTACCATGCCAGTAAATGGACTGACAAACTTAAAGTACACATTCCCAGTTCTTCTCAGTTAATTTAATATTGGACACAACCAAACATGACTTACAGTTCAGTGAGGAAATCAGTTGTTAATTCTGTAACAGCTCTAAATGATTCACTGAATAAGTATGATTCCTGACTCATCACAAGTTGTTATTTGATTAAATTAATTTGGAGGCATATACTGTTCCCTACTGTTGCCAATGGTGGTGACTAGATTTTAAATTAAATCTAAAAAAAAAATGTTTTACTCAGTCTGGAGCCCTGTTTGTGTTCATCTGTCTTATAAAATGTCAGATTACTGTGTGATTGGTTACATCCTCTTTCCTAGTAAATGTACTGCCTCTGAATCTGCTCTTTGAGCGTTAGTAAAAATCATCTCATCTTTTGGCATGAAACTGATTTAATTTTCCACCCATCGCATCATAGTATGAAGCACTGAGTTGTAAATCAGCTAAAATCACATTCAGTTCCCGCCAGATTAAGTTGATTTTAAATGTGGTAATTCAGTTTGGTAGCACAGAAGCAGCACAGTGCAGAGCTGCTTGAGCAAAGACAAATAAGCTTTTCATGAACGTCAATGCAGATTCAGTCATAGTGTCGAATCTATCTGCAGTATTATCATTTTTTTATATTCCTTCAAATTGTGAAGATCACATTTGAATTGTTTTTGCATTGCTTACATTTTTTTTTTTACCGTTTACACCTAATCTGTCTTGACACGTCCTGACCAACAGCGAAGGGCAACCTACTCATCTGTCAATGAACCACGGGACAAAAACAAGGGCTTTAAACTTTTCCAAAATGCAGCTTTAGTTCGATTTAGTTCCGAAATTCAGCTTTAGTTTGACAAAGGCGCTTGACCTAAAAATTATGGAGAATTCTGCTTAGATTGAAAAAAAATATATATATTGTAGATTTTTTTTAACCTTTTGCATTTGCCTTTTTTATTGTTGAATGCACTGTTGAATGTTTAAGTGTGATTTTGACTGCTGTTTCACTCTTTCTCACTTTAGCCATGATGTCAGTCTGCGTGCCCTCACCACGTAATCCCTCCCCCTCTGTGGACGTAGCCAATCGCAACGGGCCCTCTGCAACTCCGCCCACTTCCCTCAGCCTGCGTTCCTCACACAATCAACTGCTAAGTGGTGATGTCATCAAACAGGGCCAGGCCACGCCTCCGAAGTGCCGGAAGAAGTACGCACTCACAAGCATTCAGAGTGCGATGGGACTCGGCGAAGGCGTGACGCCACCGTCGTCATCTTCAGCAACTACTGCCAACCCTAAACTGGCCAAAAATGGTGCAAACCAGTTACGTAAAGCTGCGGAGCGAGAGGATCACAACAAGAACACCACAGAAGAAGACGAAGATGGAAACACAACTGGCGAATCAGAGCTCAACATCAATGATGAGTTGAGGAACGTTGAGGAATTAAGCCTCGACAGTGAGTCTATTGTTGACGACGTTCACAGTGACTTTGACACCAACAACGAGCTTGTTGACGAGGATGTAAATGAGTTGGTTGATGATGAATCTAATGAGGAGGATCATGTGGAGTATTGTGACGACCTGCTCATTCTGTCTGAGAAAACTGAGATTGTTTCAGACAGGAAGTCCCCCGAGCTCCTTAAGACCAAGAGTTTCCTGGAGTCATGCCTGGATGACCTGTCATACGAACTGCCTGATGTGCAGGATGAGGATGTCACTAAGCCTTTGCTGGAGAAAGAGAAGAATCCCTGCCCCTCGTCTCCACAGAAACCGCACAGTCCCGAGGACACGCCCCTCCTGTCTGTCGGCTCTTCATCTTCCTCTTCCTCACCAGAGACAAAAAAAGACCGACCACGGACGGGAGCCAAGACAGACCGGGCACTAAACCGCATCCAGAACCTTCCACACAGTGACGAGGAGTCCAGCTGGACCACGTTGTCACAGGACAGCGCATCACTGGGCTCACCAGAAGAGAACGGTCAGTAGGACACATTCAAAGCGTTACATGTGTAGCTTGCTGGTCTCCTCAGTGTGGTTTGGTGTGTGTGTTTTGGCCTAGTGTAGTGGATATGGTGCACTCATGTGGTATGTGTGGTTTTCAATTTGACTGAAGTGTGTTGGCAGAGAGGTTTTTGTGTGTTTGTACTTTTCACTTCACTGGAGTGTGATCTAGGTAAACGCAGCACAGTGTGTGTCTGGTTTGAGGCTGTGAATGAAAGCTTGTCAAAAGCAAGTTTACTATTTTGTGTGTGTGTTTTTATGTACATTTCTTAAAATTGTCATTTTTTTCACTGTTTACTCTTTCTCATGTCATTCCAAACCTGTAAGATGTGAACCACAAAATAAGAAGTTAAACATAATCTTTATGCTGCTCTTTTCCATATAATGTGGACAGTGACCATTGTCTATCAAGCTCAAAAAAGTACAAAAAAGCTCATAAGTGAGATTTGAGCATTGCAGTGAGGGATTTTCAGTGCTTTTTGAAGTTTGACATGCACCGGTTACTGGTAAGTGTCTGATTTCAGTTGGATTAAAACAATAATTAATCTTCCAACGTTTTGTAAACAACACTTCTTTTGAGAAGTGGACTAACAGACTTAGATAATGCAATTGTAACTTGGAGTCGTTCAACATGTATACAAATTGATTACACTACAGGTGGCCGAGGTGACTGAAAATAGAATAAAATAAAAAATGTAAACTTTATTTCTTTTAGCTAGTTGGCAAGGTTCATTTAGACTACTAAAATAACTAAAAATGAAATAAAAATGAATAAAAACCTATATAGTTATATATTTTTTTAAATAACTTAACAAAATGAGTAAAACTTGAACTAAAGTTAAAAGAAGAAAAGAAAAAATAGAAAAACTAATTGAAAATATGAATAAAAACTATAATAGTATCTGTAGTAATGATACTAAAATAGCTGGTTACTCGCTCATGTATGCTTGGACAGACAGATGAAGACATTAGCTTGACTGCGCAGTAATATAATAATAGCTGTGCAGTCAAGCTAAAGTCTTCATCTGTCTGTCCAAGCATACATGAGCGAGTAACCAGCTATTTTAGCATGTAAAGTATGTAAAGGTTCTTAGGAGATATTTTGAAGAATGTTAATGCAGATTTTTTCCCATTCATTTTAAGTAGACACTAGTGTATTACACAGAAGAAAAATCACACAGGTTTGGAACAGCATGTTAGCGGAGCGGTAATATTTCCTCTGGAGCGGAGAATGACTTTCTGAAGATTCCGCTCCGCTCGCTCATTCCGCTAAGGTTATGGAGTTCAAATATTGTTTTAATGAAGTTTGCAAACCTTATACATAAATGCACAGTAAACATCAAAGTTAAGAACTATGGAAAATACATAATTGAAAGAGAGTGTGGAGTAGCAAAAATTCATTTTGTGATATACTAAGCGAAGGTTTTGTTTTAAATGATTTGCTTAGGGGTAAAAATAAGTTTGAAATACCTTCGCAGTGCTATACTATTAACGAACCTCCCAACACCGCCCGCCCTCGCCGATGAGAGCGCAGTTTAGATCATTATGGAAATATGTGCTGCATGCTTTCCTCTCAATAACAAAATAAACATACAACAAAAATAACAGCGGTGAGAAAAAAAGCGTAGATATGATGTAGCGATCTAGATATATTTGCACCAACTCTGCAATTCGGCACTATCCAGTCAAGTCGCGTCACATTTATTTATACCACTATCTGCTATCTATATCTCACACCGCTCCGCCTCGCTCACATGCTCTGGTTTGGAACAACATGAGGATGTGTAAATCATTTTTATTTTGGGGTGAACTATACATGCAACCCATGTGGTACATGTTTTTTGACAATGGTAATAAATTGTGCTGAATTTCTTGTGTATCACTGTGGCGAGTCAAAATGGCTGTTTCTGTGGTAAGGAGTCTCCTCTCTGCCCCCACGACTGTCACTCAGACCAGTCTATCATTGACACAGGGTCTGACAATATCTCTCTCAGTAGACAGGAAAACCTCACAGGTGTGTGGCAGGTCTGTTCAGCCAGCATGGTGGGTAATGGACAGCTGCGAACTGGTTTACACCCAGATGTTAGCTGGCATCACCGGAGCAGACTATTATGCACAATTCCTGCACATTCATCCCTCTCCCACCATTTCTGTGTCTTGTCATAGCAAGGTCACATGACCACGCGTTGGGTGACACTGTAGGAAAAATGATCTTGGGGTTGCCGGGGTGACAGATCGTTCGGCGAAAGAGGTGGGTTTGATTGGCCTGGTGACCAATTGCGTGTGCCGGATTGACGGGAAGCTGATATATCTCTTCCTGCAAGATTTAGATAAAAAAAATAAACAGCATATAAACAGAGTCTGTTGCTCTCGCATTCTCACCCACCCCGTCTCTCCCTCTCCCTTTCTCCATCAGTCACTCGCCCCCTCTGTCTCTCTCCGCCTCTACCTCTGCTTTCCTCTTTCTTCTCATGTCATCCTCTCTTCTTGCGGCTGCTCAGTCATGATGCTGGGTAAAGACTACATGTTGGCCATTGTTATAGTGAATTACGAGGGTAGGTACTGTGTGTCGGTGTGTCTGGTTGTGAGTCAGTGCTGCGCATGTAGCTACGCGTCTCCGTTGCGTGTGCATGCTCTTAAATGCAGGCGGAGAAGAGAGATAAGGAAGGAGGGAGGATGCAGTGAAGGGTATCACGAGCTGTGTGGTGAATACTAAAGTTTGTGCATATGTTCATGGCACTTCGGTCAGTCCGTGTGTGCGTGTGGGCATGAATTTTACAGCTGTCCTCCCCTCCCCCTCTACCCGCCACATGCTTTATAGAATGCAGAAAGAGAGAGACATTATCGAAAGTGGGTCGAATGTTAGATCTAGCATAGAAAACTAGGCTTGGGATAGTAACTACAGTATAAGCTAGCACACTGTTTACCTGTGTTTAAAATGAACTAGCTGTTGTTAAAAATCATTAAATGTCAACCTGATTATTGTCTGTATTTCTTTGTATTTGAATCTGTATGAAGGTTTTGTTGTCTCTGCGATGAGGTTTTTAGGCAGCTGTAGTGACCCACTTATATATCAGGGACTACAAGTCCCATAATGCACCTTGGCATAATACTCAGTATTAAAAGAACACTACAGCTCCTGTACTGCAGTGCCTTGTCGTCTTACTAAAAGGGAACTTGGGTACAGGAGACAAATCTAATAAGCACTCGTGTTCACTTAGCATACATGACTAGTGCTGGCTTACAGCTGTTTGTTGGCTAATTATTAAGTCTCATTAAAGTGAAACACACCTGAGAGCAACAGTGCGGCGACTCAACTCAAGCTTTCTTCCTCAACACGTTACTCACAGTGATACTATTTATCATAGTTAACTAAAACTAAATCCATAAAAAGCATTTTCGTTACTTGAAAGAAAATCAATGTTAACTATATAAAATGTAAAAAACATTTTATTTCAGCTAGTTGTCAAGGTTAATTTAGTTTAACTTAATTTAGGCTACTAAAATAACTTAAAGCTAAAACTGAAATAAAAATGAATATAGACATAAAAATTTCAAAACAATAATAAAATACGACAAAAAATATGACAAAACCCCCAAAAATACTAAAACAAATTAAAATGGAAATAAAATATGAAATATAAAATATGAATAAAAATCATTATAGTATTATATCAATTTACACTTCATGTGTGTCGTATACCTTGTAAATGAAGATGAGGGAAGAAGCCTGTGTGGTAAAACGACTGTTTTAGATCATCTTTTTGTATTTTTATTTGGCATAGTCACATTAGCAAAAAAGAATTTGTGGCCAAAAAAGGGTCATTTTCAAGAATGTAGCGATGTGTAAAACATCTCTCACACAGAAGTCACTTATGAAGTCGCGGTAACCAACTTGAACTCAATGCAAAATCTTTGTGGAGAAATCTTCTTCCCTCAATTGAAATCACGTGGATTCTGATTGAAATGACTTCATTTGGCCTGCAAAAGAAATGTGATGAACAGCAATAATGTGACCGCACCTTTAGTGTTCAACCAGTATAAAATGCAGTTTTTACAGCTCGAATTCTTATCACTCACATCCTCTTGACAGGTTTCCATGTTTAACCAGCCGTGATGCAACAAGTTATTTTTATATAAACAGTGAAAATGAATTCAACACCCATATTTAATACAGCTATGTGGAGCGTATTAAATGGACCAATGAGATTTCAACGTGGACTATCCATGGTTATACTACATCTACCATGTTGGCTCTCCTCTTTGACCTATGTGACCTTCAACACGTCAACAAATTACTCTGGTGTTGTTAAGAACAATTTATGAATGAAGAACAACTTTTTCGGTACCTATAGCATGTACACTTACATTTCCCCGCCATTGGATTAACTTTTCAAATCTAATGGCTCCTGTTACCAAATGGGATAGCAAAGTGTCCACTGTCAGCAACTCTTCAGAACAGATCCAGTACAAATCTGGGTATTGTTTAACCACTTTTCCACCGCCGGGCCGAACGGTTCTAAGAACAGAAAGGAACGGTTCCAGTTATATTTCCACTTTGGTTCGGCACAGCATGATTGCAAACCGTTCGCGGCAAGCTGATAGAATGTGTGTAGTGACGTCGCCACTCAGGATTGGTCACTTGTCTTTTGTCTGGCTGCCATTTTCTAGCTGGCCCAAGCACTCTATTCGAGCGAAGTTCATGCAAGCTAATAATACAATTAAAATAAATATCTGATCATCCTTCATGATGCATTTGTATTACATTCCACAGAGCTCTGTTATCAGCCCTACGGTGTAAAATGAAACCATATCCATATCGGCTGCGCCTGATTGGCACGGAATGGAACGGTTAAGCAATGAGAATGGTTTGGCCCAACGGTGGAAAATCGGCTTTTGTCTACAGTAGGGCTGGGTAATAAAAGATATCATATCATGATCGCGATAAAATTAACGTTGATAAATATGATAAGCTCTGGACATTTTTCCTCAATATGGATTAATCTAACAGAAATAAATGCAACAACATCCAGTTCTTTGCATGTCGTGAATAAGTTAAAATTAAAAATGCAATGTTTTGTTGTGAGTTAATTGTTATATTGTCATTTGATTACATTTTAAAATCTTGATTACATTTTTTAAGTTTGTATACATTTGTATTAAATCATGAAACACAGAATCCCCCCAAAATAAAATGGATTTCATGGGGCCCTAAATTAAAAGGGAGCTACTCTGTGGATTTTAATTGTGAACAAACAAGTTTACATGTTTACATCAATTTTCAAGGTCTTAACAAATATGTGGAAAGCATTTCCTTCCCCATGAATGGTTAATGAATATAAAATATACAATATTTTTTTCCATATCATATGACATCGATTTTTATTATATATATATATATATGTCATATGATATGGAAAAAAATACTGTGATAATATTTTTGGCCATATCACCCAGCCCTAGATTCGGACATCCTGCTTATTTGACGTAATGTTTTTTTCATGCTGTGTGACAGGGAATAAGTAGGAAAGCCTAGAAACAACAGCACATCAACTTGGAACATGAAAGAGATTTTATCATTTGTGTCTCAGGCTCTCAGCTGTTTATTTCAATGTGGCAGTTAATGTTTCTTTAGTGTTTAGTCATTTTCTATATTCATTTTGTGGAGGTAGATTTAATAGATTATGAGTAGATTAACAAAAGGTCCTTTGAAAATCTCTTTAGAGTTTTTAACACACTGAATGTCACAGCTTCATGGTTTTGGTGAGGACGTGTTTCCTGAATCTGTTCAGCATATGTGTGAGTAGCAGACTGCAGTGGTTTACTGTGTGTATGTGTGGTTTTCCTCTCCCAGATTGCATTGTGTGAATAATGCTCTTACTAACATGTGAAACATGAAACAAACATTCCCAGCTGCTGAGCGAAGACAGACAGAACAGTAGCAAGTTCCTGTGTGAGAGATAGTCTTCCAGTTGCACAGAAAAAGTCAGATATTCTTGGTAACAATAAGCCAGTATTACACAAAATGATTCTAGTTTTGGGTGTCTTCAATGTTGGAATGGAATATTGCAGTATCAATTATAAATGATTCATTTGTGCACATGATTATTTTATTTTTAATTCTTGTGCCCTCATATTCTTTACCTAAAATGTTATATATTCTTTAATCAAAATAAAATAAAATAAGATGACGGTACCATGCTACAGTAAAAATGGGTTAAGCAATAGAGATTTTGCTGCACTGTTTATACCATGGTAGATATTTGCTTAAAATTTTTTTTTTGCAAGGCAGGACTACTTCACACCATTTACACATGAGAGCGACAAAGAAACATGGAGAAATGCAAAAATACAGAGATTGATGTATCTCAAACACACCATGACGTAATACAAAAAAGAAATTAAGGCGTGTCATTAGGCACAATGTGAAGTAGTTGGCAATCAGAATTTTGATTCGATCTTTTATAATATTAGATTTATAGACTTATTCATTTATGATGATAATAATACCAATATCTTTTGGTTTACATTCATCAAATTCCAAATATTAAGAAATCTTAACCAACATGATTTTTTTGGTGTGGCAGTAGTAGCATCGTCATCTTCTTTTCCCCCATTTTTTTTTCCAGTACTGGAACTAAAAGTTGTATGGTGATAAATATCGTGTTATAAAATTACTCATGCCGTCATACAAGGTTTTGGTCGTACCGCCCACTCGTAGGAGTCTTGGATATCTTGGTTGACGGGTGTGTGAACCACACCTGACCTTGTGTATTTGCATTTACAGATATCTGGGGGGAGCAGTCATTTCAGACAGACCCTGATTTGCCTCCAGGATGGAAGATGATGACAGACATGGCTGGTATTTATTACTGGCACATTCCAACGGGCACCACACAGTGGGAGAGACCCGCCCCATGCCATCCAGTGCCAACTGGACCCAGCCATGCCAGCCGCAAACACTCCCTGGGCTCCCTGTCGCCTTCGCCCACTCCAGATCACGAGGTAACCCTTTGAAATCCTGTGGTTACAAAAACTTGTTAACTCAGCTTAAGCAAATTAATTGTTAATTTATCCATATTGACCAATGTATCTCTTTGTTTTCCTGTAGTCGATGTCTCATGCCGACGTGTTTTTCGGGGCGTCAAGTCGTTCAGGCAGCACCACTTCCGACAGCTCGTCTGACCCCGCCCCCGTCCCGTCTTCTTCATGTCTGGAACCTACCCCTATCCTGTCCTCAAACTCTTCCTCATCCTCTGACGGCAATGTTCCTTCCTGTGGATTTGTCAACAGCTGCTACTTTGTAAGTATTTTAATCAATGTCCCATTCTACAGTATGGACAATACTCTATGGATATATCCTGCCATTCTTTGGGTGTTTAGCTTTCATAATGAGTATGATTTAGTTGTGGAGAATAAATAGATAAGACCTTATCTTAACACAAATTATAGTTCATGAAAGAATTAGAATTCAGAGAATTGCCATTTGTGACAGTGCTTCAGTTGCTATGGATTAAATAGAGCTGGGTAAATGTTTAATATAGTTACAGGTTGCCATGACTGTATTTACTGTATCTTTGATGATTGGAAAGTTTAACGGAACAGCATTTATATGAAATGAAATTTTTTGAACATTTTAAAAGACACTTTTGATTAATTGAATGCCTCCTTCCTGAATAAAAGTATTAGTGTCTTGGTCATTGGTCATGCATAATAAAGCTAAAACTATGTGTATTGTATGTTTGTGTGTGTATAGCCTCGGTCCTCATCCCTACAGATTATGCCAGGAAAGGACAGACACTCTGAGATACGCCATCGGGAAGAGGACAAGGTAACAACAACTCTTTCACTCTCAGAATGTTGTGGGGAAACATTTTTTGGACTCCTCTGATTCTTGCAACATAGAGTGAGATATCAACATCCATATTGCATCTAATCAAATCAATCACAACCAAACACCCAACAGCCAGATACTGTACACACACACACACACACACACACACACACACACGCAGTGCTGAAGTGCTGAAGTGCCAACTAGTCTCTCCCTATGGAGGATCCCTTTACCACTCTACAGATAAAGCGTTGTCGGGAAAATTCGTTTCGCGTACCTACCCCGAAGTGACAAAATAAAATAAAATTCTGTATCAAAATTTATAAGGAAAGACCAGTACTTTGTTTAGGCTTGGTCTGTAGGGAATTACAAACCTGCGCACATATATTCAAACGCACATAACTATAGAACCAATTCTTAATGCACATGTAAACGTCATCAGCGTTTATCACAGGTTCGCGTTTAAAGTCTGTGTAGAGAGAATGGTGTCGTCTTAGCGGCCCCTAATTTAATAACAAATGATCGTTGCGACGGAAGCGAATCAATCAAAACTAACTTTAGCTGGAAAATAACTTTATTAAAGAACCACTATAAAGCCAAAACAATCTCTGTTACCTTAAATTATATGCTTATCTCTGTAAAGCTGCTTTGAAACAATCTACATTGTTAAATGTAAGATTGTTTCAATGTTAAATTATTATGTTTTATTGTCTATTGTAAAGCGCCTTGTGACCCATTGTGTCTGTGAAAGGCGCTGTATAAATAAATTTTACTTACTTACTTACTTACTTAAAAGCGCTATATAAATGAAGATGACTTGACCTGACTTGACTTGACACACACACACACATTCTTGATGAGTGATCTAACAACCCTGTCTTGTCTCTCTCCACCCTCCCACCCCTGACTCCTCAACCTTGTCCTCCTTGTTTGTATATTTGTGTGTGAATAATGGTGCAGAAACAGCCATGGAGTGATTTTGCAGTGGGAAAGATTGACAGTGAGGTCTGGAAGGTTAGTATCTCAGGCAGTTTTTTATTGAACCAAATACACAGTAGAAAGTCTCAGGGAACTGCACTTGGAACAACACTTGGTTCTGCTCTTCACAGGGTCCAAAATATATTTTTTCTGGCCAGTGGCAGGTGATTTGAGCCCATATTTTGCAACTGTATTTTGCATTATAAAAAGAATTCAAAGAAAAGTCTGTACCTGTAGATGTTCTACTGGTGTAGTTGTGCTCTGAGATCCTGTACTGCTTCATACCTTCCTCACCTTTTGACCTTTAACCTTTCTTCTAAGCATGGATTTTGTATTTTGTCTGCATGCACTGCAAAAATCATTTATATAACTAAATGAAAAAATAAATAAAAAATAAACGTTCCCCTTTTTTCAAATAGTTTTTTATTTTATTTAAGATAAACCTCACTAAATTTCATTATTATGCTTAAAACAAACATAAACTGCCAAATTGGGTTAAAAAATTGTTAAAAAAAATTGTTTAAAAAATATATTTGGATATATATACAACAAACTTTACTGAGGTTTATGCAGACTGAGGTTTATCACTCTTCATTTCTCCTCACCCTCTTAATATATTGCTTTTGTAAAATGTGCAGGGTTCAACCTTTGTGTGATGTAAAACTGGTTAATCATTTTCAGTTCAGTTTGTTTAATCACTCATCGCAGGAACTGTGTTTCCTGTTTTGTTTTTGTGTGACCTGCACATCAACACAGATCTCTGTGCTCAAGGAACTGGCTCCATGCTGTATATTTGTATATTTTGCTGTATGGTTGTGTTCTCATGTTTAAGCATCTCTGCTTTATCTCTGCTTCAGGATCTACAGGCGGCCACAATAAACCCTGACCCCAGTCTGAAAGAGTTTGAAGGCGCAACTCTCCGCTATGCCTCCCTCAAGCTACGGTGTGTGAAAGAGAATAAATAAATACAAATGAATGAGGGAGAGGATAACATTACGGTAAAGTGAGATGTAAAAATGTCTCTTCTGACTGCGTGTCATCTGTGTTTAGAAACCCTGCTCCTGTGGAAGATGAAGATTCCAGCAGCATTAACAGTGACCCTGAAGCCAAGGTGAGAGCACACGAGTTTGTTCTGCACACACTGCAGCTATTCAAAGAAAACAACTGTACAGGGAACTTATTTTAGCCCTGAGGACAGGATCCAACTTAACACTCACCAAGCTCTGTAATAAATGTGTATAATATACTGTATAATGGAGCTGGTATTTCCAATTGTTTTAGGAACTGCAACATTATATGGTTTAAGTCAAATTGTAAGAATGATAGTCAAACTCTTGCTGTTGTAAGAGACAAACATAAATCAAATCAAAGACATACAAACATGTACTAAAGAAAACCTTTGTCGCTACTGTCATATCATATTACACCTTTTCCCTCAATGGAGATTTTATTAGTAGACACAAATGTGTAATGTTCCTTGCATTAATACATGAACATTTAGCATTGCAAGATGCAAGAGACAGATTTCAAGTATGATTCTGGCAGTGATATGACATATATACCAAGTTCTCTCATGAAACTCTAGATGGCTCAGGCTAATGGGTCCTTAGTTACATTGTTAACTACATGGCTCAAGCTGATTGGTTCATGTTGCATCTGCAGTCAATGAGCTTGTTGCTAAACATTTAAATAGTTGGTCAGTGTTTGCTGTAGCAGTTTCTCTGAAACCTTCCACCTTCCCCAGCTCCATCTGTATAGATCTGCTATGAGTAATTTCAGATATGCTATTTGTGGAGCAGCAGTATGTCTGTGTATGTATTGGCAGTAGCAAGTCTCAGTTCTTGCTCAGCGGCAGCGTAGCAGATCTATTCTGCCAAGACCAAATAGATTAATATTGTCATATCCATTACCATGCTAAACTCTTCTGAGACTTGTCTTGATAGAAATGCAAATAGAAAACAGCTAGTTAATATGAGCATAAAATGCATGGAAAGCATTGGAAAAATATACATTTCAAGCCCTGTTTAAGAGTACATAATGCATTGATGTTCTCTATTACTGTAACATTACTGTGTATTTACTGATAGTGAGATTGTTTGTCTAAATAAGCATGATAAATGTATGGTTTAACCATGTAGCAGGATTGGCACAAATTATTTAATAAACATTGTTTATTGCTGTTTTTTATATTAGTGGAAATTGGTGGTTCTGTCAGGAGATTTCAACTTCAAATGTAATTCTAGATATACAGTGCCATCTGGTGGCTGCTCAAAGACATGCACATGCGTCATGTTTGGGGACATGTGGTAGTAGGGTAAACAAGACAATGAAAAAACACATTTGTAATTTAGATTTTTACTATATATATATACATACACAAATAAGAGTGAGTTAAATCCTTAGTGGAGCCCTGCTGTTAATATAAAGCACTAAACAACATCACTTCTGTCAGAATACTATGCCATAAATACACATGCATTTGTGTAACAAAACACAAAATGTTAAACAAATCAATAAAAAATTACAAAATTGTAATGTACTACACTGATTAAAAAGAAAATGATACAAGATATGTCCACATTGCTTTTTTACTTTGCAATGAAAGTGGATGGTGGACATGACTGAAGGTACAAAATGGTCAAAAATAGTACAGTGATAAAGTCTATTTTTGACTTTTGGGGTAAACTATCGCTTTAACAAAAGTGTTCCACATTCCAGTCCAATCCTTCAGATTTCTTTTTTTTTTTGTGTGCAATTATTACCTTTGATCTCGTTGTTGTGCGCTTGCTCCGCGTGTATTGGATCGTTCAGTTACAGTATGCCTTGTGTCACATACACCACTATTTAAAAGTTTGGTGTTGGTAAGATTTTTAATGTTTCTGAAAGCATTCTTTTATGCTCATTAAGGCTGGCTTTATTTGATCAAAGATACAATAAAAACAGTGACATTTTAAAATATTATAAAAGTTTAAGATAACTGTTTTCTATTGTAATATATTTTAAAATGTAATTTATTCCTGTGATGGCAAAGCTGAATTTTCTGCATACTTTCTTAAGTCTTCAGTGTCACATGATCCTTCAGAAATCATTCTAATATGCTCATGTAGTAGTTACAGTTTATCATTTGGGCCTATTTTATTATCATTTTTATTATTATATTATATAATATTGCGTTTCTAGATGAGATTATTAAATGAGCCTATTATTAATCTCTCTCTCACACAAACACTTTCATAATGGAGGAGCCTCATCATCACAGATTGTTAGAAAAGAAGAGAGACTGAATGATGGATGAATTTGCTCTTGGAGTGTTGGGAATGAGATACAGATGAGTAAGGAGGAGGGGAACAAGTGGAAGATGAAAGAAAAGATCTTCCAGTAAAAAGCGTCTTGTTTGATCTCAGTGTGTGTGTGTGTGTGTGTGTGTGTGTGTGTTTGATCTCAGTGTGTGTGTGTGTGTGTGTGTGTGTGTGTTTGATCTCAGTGTGTGTGTGTGTGTTAATGATCGTATGTGTAGGAATGCTCTCTCTTTCTCACTTGTTTTAACAGCAGCTATTCTTAGAAGATGCCATGTGAAATTTTAGACTGAGGCGTTTCCTCAGTTTAGTCTCTATAGATATCTTCCACTATAGAGTAGGAGAATTTTGGATATTAATCATAATGTTATAGCATTAAACATATATATATATATATATATATATATATTTATATATATATAAAACATTATGCTTCATATCCAAAATTCTCCTGTGACAGGAAGGGCATCCTGGCACCACAGGAATAACGCTAAGATATATACAGACCCTTTCTAAAAAAATTTTATATCATGGAAAAGTTTATTTATTTCCATAATTCCATTCAAAACGTTAAACTTCCATAGATTATAGATTCAGGGCCCACACCTTAAACGATTTCAAGTATTTAGTTGTTTATTTGTACATAATTTGGGCTTCCAGCTCATAAAACCCACGAAAACAGGATTTCAAAAAATTTGAATATTACATGAAATCACACAGTAATTACACAGTGATACCATGGTCATTGAACCAGGTTTTGGTTCTTTTGGCAGTGTGGGCAGGTGCAAATCCTGCTGGAAAATGAAGGAAGCATGAAGTGATCTGAAAATGTCCTGGCAGACGGCTGCGTTGACTCTGGATTTAATAAAGCACAGTGGACCAAAGTCCTCTTTTCTGATGAGAGCAAATTTTGCATCTCATTTGGAAACCAAGGTCCCAGAGTCTGGAGGAAGAATGGAGAGGCACACAATCCAAGATGCTTGAAGTCCAGTGTGAAGTTTCCACAGTCTGTGTTGGTTTGGGGAGCCATGTCATCGGCTGGTGCTGGTCCACTGTGCTGTCCACTCAACGCAACCGTCTACCAGGACATTTTCAGAGCACTTCATGCTTCCTTCAGCAGACAAGCTTTATGGAGATGCTGACTTCATTTTCCAGCAGGATTTGCACCTGCCCACACTGCCAAAAGAACCAAAACCTGGTTCATTGACCATGGTATCACTGTGTAATTACTGTGTGATTTCATGTAATATTCAAATTTTTTGAAATCCTGTTTTCGTGGGTTTTATGAGCTGGAAGCCCAAATTATGTACAAATAAACAACTAAATACTTGAAATCGTTTAAGTTGTGGGCCCTGAATCTATAATCTATGGAAGTTTAACATTTTGAATGGAATTATGGAAATAAATAAACTTTTCCATGATATTCTAATTTTTTGGAAAGGGTCTGTATATACAGTATAATAGATAAACATGATACTATATAATGGTACTTGTTCCTGTGAAAACGCCTCGGTTACGACTGTAACCTCGGTTCCCTGAAGAGGGAACGAGCGTTGCGTCGAGATTTGACGCTATGGGAACGCTTTGCGTGATGATGTCTTGAAGCACATGTAAAATCAGTCCAATGGTGTGGCGGAACGTCAGAGGCGGGTGACGTCACGTACCAGGAAACTATAAAGCCTGCCTGAAAACAGAAAGCGAAAGCTTCGTAAAGTCTGAAGTAGTCGCTGTCAGGCACAAAGGAGATATGGCAAGGTGACGCAACGCTCGTTCCCTCTTCAGGGAACCGAGGTTGCAGTCGTAACCGAGGCGTTCCCTTTCAAGGGAACTCGCGTTGCGTCGAGATTTGACGTTATGGGAACGTCTATACCAACGCCACCATAGCTACAAGTGTCTGTCCTGTGTGAAATCATAAAGAGCAGCACTAGGATGACAGGACCTGAGACCCTGGTGTAGAGTCCAGGTCCAAGGAGTAAAACCTGACAAAGGTGTGCGGTGAGGACCAGCCTGCCGCATCACACACGTCCTGGAGAGAAACTCCTGAAATAAGGGCCTTGGAGGCCGCCATACTCCTTGTAGAGTGCGACCGGACAGCCATAGGAGAAGGCTGCCCGGCCGCTTCATAAGCAAGCGAAATAGCCTCACCCACCCACTTGCTCATTCTTTGCTTAGACACTGGAGATCCCTTGTTAGGGGACCCAGAGCATACAAACAGCTGATCACTTTTACGCCACAGGGCAGCTCTGTGGACATAAGCGTCTAACGCCCGAACTGGGCAAAGCAAATTATTCGTCTCCTGGTCCGCATTCTGAAAGGGAGGAGGACAGAAGGCCTGCAGAACAATAGGTCTAGCCACATTAGTGGGGACCTTGGGGATATAACCCGGCCTCGGATGCAGAAAAGCTTTAACCATACCCGGTGCAAACTCTAAGCATGACGGAGCAACCGACAATGCTTGAAGATCCCCTATCCTCTTGAGAGAAGAAATAGCTAGAAGGAACAGAGCTTTCAATGTCAAGAACTTCTCAGGAACCTCCTCAATAGGCTCAAAGGGGGCCAGGGAAAGGCCTTGCAGCGCAATGGACAAATCCCAAGGTGGCACCCTAGAGCGAACTGCAGGCCTCAGCCTCCAGGTGCCACGAAGGAAACGAGATACCAAGGGGTATTTCCCCACAGACATTCCACCCAAAGGAATGTGGTAAGCACCTATGGCCGCCACATAAACCTTTAAAGTGGACGGGGTCAGACCTGCAGTGAACCGGTCCTGCAGGAACTCCAGCACTATACCAATTGGGCAGTTAACTGGGTCCAACCGACGGTCACTACACCAAGAAGTGAATACTCTCCACTTCAGGGCATAAAGTTTCCTCGTGGAGGGAGCTCTGGACTGTAGAATGGTTTCAACAACCTCAGTTGAGAGACCTGACTCTATGAGCTGGGCCCCCTCAGAGGCCAAGCCCACAGGTTCCACAGTTCTGGTCGGGGGTGTAATATCGAGCCCTCCGCTTGGGACAGAAGGTCCCTCCTGACGGGTAGCTCCAGAGGAGGCCCGTCGAGGAGAGACACAAGATCGGGAAACCAAACTCTGCCCGGCCACAAGGCTACAAGGCTCTCCGCGGGGCTACAAGAATTAGGTGAATCCGGTCCCTGCGAACTCTCTCCAGAATTCCCGGGAGCAGAGCAACTGGGGGAGAAGCGTACAGACGTAGCCTCGGCCACGTCTGTACCATAGCATCCAGTCCCAGAGGAGCTGGATGCGTGAGGGAGAACCAAAGTGGACAGTGAGACGTCTCTCGAGACGCAAACAGATCCACTTGTGCTTGGCCAAACTCCCTCCATATCAGCTCCACCACCTCGGGGTGGAGCCTCCATTCCCCGGGCCTCAGCCCCTGTCTTGACAGAGTGTCTGCTCCTAAATTCTGGACCCCAGGAATGTAAGCTGCCCTGAGTGACAACAGCTTCCCCTGGGACCACAGGAGGATATGGCGTGCCAGATTGCATAATGGGCGTGAGCGCAAACCCCCTTGGTGATTTATATAGGCGACTACCGACGTGTTGTCCGTATGTACTAGCACATGGTGTCCCCTGAGATCTGTGATAAAGCTCCTCAGAGCCCGGAAAACAGCTAACATCTCTAGGCGATTGATATGCCAAGAACGATGATGGTCTTCCCACAGACCTTGAGATGAGCGACCCTCTAGAATCGCTCCCCAACCCGTGAGGGAAGCATCCGTCGTTAGCAGTTTGCGACGACAAGGAGCTCCCAACACTGGGCCTTGGGACAGGAACCAAGGTTTCTTCCACATAACCAAGGCACGTAGGCATCGCCGCATGACCTTGATTGTGCGAAATGGGTTGCCCCTTGGGGAAAACCCCCTGGTCCTGAGCCACCACTGCAGGGGCCTCATGTGCAGCAGTCCAAAAGGTATCACGTTGGAAGCTGCTGCCATGAGACCCAACAGTCTCTGGAATTGTTTGACAGTGAGTAGCTGGCCTAGCTTTACACTTTTCACAGCTGCAAGGATGGACTCTATACGTGGCGGTGACAGTATTTGATACCCTTTTTCTACGGTGTGCAGGACCCATCGAGAAACATTTGGCAGTAGCTTCCACGCTGTCAAAGATTCTACTAGAGGTACCAGTCTCTCGAGACTGGCTTCTGGATTTTGTTGTTGTTGAGTAATCAGTTCGTCGCCCTGTAACGGCGCATCGGCAGGGAACGACTGAACGGACTGCTCTAACACCCTCCTCAGAGGGGGTGGGCATCCCGAGGCCACTACGTTTTCGGGTGGTCCTTGAGATATGTGCTCGCCGGAGACCGCTGCGCCCTGAAGCACCGGAGGTGGCAGGGTTGGCAGAACGGTCCCCTGAGGGCACCGAAGAGAGACGGGCACCGTAAAAAGAGGTGTTGACCGCTCTACTTCGGGGGGGACTACCCTCATTTTCCTGAGCCCTTGAGCGTCAGGGTTTCTTCCCCGCAGCCTTCTTGGCAATAATAACGGTCCGCAGATCCGTTCTACCCCTCGAAGGCTGCTGGGTTTGAGAGCGCCCTCCGTGTCCCCGTGATTTTTGTGGGGGAGCACGGGAGGAAATGCTCTGTTTCTGAGTGGCACGGTGTGATGCATGTGAGCTCATTTTGGATGTGTGAGGCTGCTCCCGCTCAGCAGCCTCGTGATAAGAGCGGCGGGGGAGGAGTTTTTGAAGGGCAGCTGCCTGTTTAGAAGCTTCCTGAAACTTTTCTACAGCAGTGTTAACGGCATTGCCAAACAGACCCGAAGTAGAAATGGGCGCATCCAAAAGAAAATTCTTCTCCTTCTCCTTAATATTACATAGGTTGAGCCAAAGATGCCTCTCAGTGGCCACCAGGGCTGCCATAGAGCGGCCGATGGATTTAGCCGTCTCCTTGGTGGCCCTGAGAGACAAATCTGTGGCTCTACGTAACTCACACACAACCTCAGGACCAATACCCCCGCCCTCACCCAAATCACTCAATAATTCGGCTTGGTAAGCCTGCAGCAGGGACATAGTATGTAGACACGCTGCAGCTTGACCAGCAGCGGAGTATGCTTTGCCCACCAGAGAAGACGTAACTCTGACGGGCTTAGTAGGCAACATCGGAGCCTTTAGGGAAGATGCCGTTGCTGGAGAAAGATAGCTCGCGAGCGTCTACTCCACCTTCGGCATTTCCCCATAACCATGCTCTTTATATTTATATATAGAGGAATAGTTGGAAGTTTGTGTGGTGTAAACTCTATATGAGACTGGTTTATCCCACGATCTCGACACCTCGGTGTGGAGATCGGGGAAAAACGGAAGGCTCTGACGTTGAGGCTGTGACCTGGATGGCAGAAAACGTTCGTCAAGCTTGCTTTTCGAACGAACGTCCTGCTTATCTGATGGCCACTCAATATTAAGTCTTTCGACTGCTCTGGTCACAACCTCTAATAACTCCTCAAACGCATGAGAATGAGGTGGCGAATCCTCAGACTCAGCATCAACACTAACAACATCCAGTTCCTCAGAACTGGATAGTTGCAGCGTTGGTGCCTCAATCGGGGCGGAAGGAACCGCAACGCGTGCTTCCGAACCCCGAGAAGAGGCACTGGATCTATCAGGTGAAGGCTGAGATAAGGCTGAGCCCGTCTCAAACCCCGCTGATACATCCATTTGCGAACCCCAGGTCTGTGATCGGCGCCGTGCCTCGGCAGCGGCGGGACCAGAGCCCTGGGGAACGCGAGCCTGAGCGTCCTCGCTGAAGAACGCCAGGCGGGATCGGAGCGTACGCAAAGGCAGCGCATCACAATGCTCGCAGCCAGCACCCTCGAGTGCTGACTGGGCATGCTCCTCACCCAAACAAGCAACACATAAAACGTGAGTATCACCTCCCGTTAAATAACGCGGGCAGGGATGGACACACTGTTTAAATTGCTGCTTGCTCGCCATAGTGCTTGTGTACTTTATAAAGACAGACAACACCAAATAAGACTGACAAATTCACAAAGAGCGCTACTGAAGACACAGAAGCTTTCGCTTTCTGTTTTCAGGCAGGCTTTATAGTTTCCTGGTACGTGACGTCACCCGCCTCTGACGTTCCGCCACGCCATTGGACTGATTTTACATGTGCTTCAAGACATCATCACGCAAAGCGTTCCCATAGCGTCAAATCTCGACGCAACGCGAGTTCCCTTGTAAGGGAACTGTTGTTGTTATGTCTTAATTCGTATATTTGCTGTACTCTTCATTTGCATAAAGTGTGTTGTTGTAGCGCAGTAGTTGTGTTACAGTGTTTGTGCTTAATCAGTGGGTTTGTGTTTATTACAGTGTTTTGCTGTGCGCTCTCTCGGCTGGGTAGAGATGGCAGAAGAGGACTTAGCTCCAGGTAAAAGCAGTGTCGCTGTTAACAACTGCATCCGTCAACTGTCCTACTGCAAGAATGACATACGAGACACTGTGGGCATCTGGGGAGAGGTGAGACACACACACACACACTCTCTCTCTCACACACACACACACACAAATGCACAACTACCAAGACCATTGTCAACCAGATTTATAAGAACCCATGCTGGTTGACCAACCACACTTAAGATTTATATGGCTCTGTTGGCAGCTAGACCAGCACTAAACCATCTTTAGTGCCAATCTGTTTAGCAGGGCACACACATATTCATTACAAAATACACACAATGTTTCTAAGCGTGTCTTGGATCATCTTTAAAAAAGAGATGATAAAAAGAGAGGGACAAAATGAGACAATTCAAGAAAGAATAGAAGTAATGAAAAGAGGGAAAGCTGAAAATGTCATGCAGAAAAAAAGCATAGAAGAGAAAGAGAGTTTAATGTGTTGTGACAGGACACAAGAAGAGAGCCTCTGTTCTCCTTCTACCTTTTATTTTCTGGTCTGATCTTTTATTCATTACTTCCAACATACATACAAGCACTTGCATTTGCACTTGCAGAAATTGTGTGAATAAAGTGAAGCAAGAGAAACATTGGTTGATAAATATAATGATATTTTATTTAATACTGAAAAGCTTTGATTTGACAGATAAGCTGACAATTGTAAATAAGCTGCATTAAAAAAAGCTTGTTTTATTAGAGTATCAAGTTTTAATTTAGCAGCAACTCAACCAGTGCTATTTGTTTGAAATGACATGGATTATAATATACTTACATTTCATTCAATACAAAAAAGCAAAGTTCAAAAACTTCAGTCGAATTTACAAAATTTACTGTTTTACCCATTGTTTCCATGTGTTGTGCATTTAATACTTATTAGAATATTACGGTTTAAACTTAGCAACATGGCGCTACTGTGTGTTCTGTTTGAGTTGAGCTATTTGTCTAAAATTACATGGATTACAATATAATTACATTTCAATACCAAAAAGCATAGTTTAAAAAATTCAGAAAATTCAACTTTTCTACCCATTATTTGCATGTGCTATACGTTTTATGCTTATTATAGTATCATGTTTTTAGCTTAAAAAATGTGCTAACACCAAAGCCGAGCCTAGTGTATATTTTGTGAGTGCTACAGAAATCTCCCAAATTTCATTCAAATAAAAATAAATATGTCCCATAAATGCACGAAAGTCATATGGGTTTGGAACGATGAGGTTGAGTAAATGATGGCATTTTCATGTTTGGGTGAACTAACACTAACCAAATCGCCATTGTTTTATTCACGTCAGAAATACATTGTGTAGGTAACTAAATAGTTTACTTTTATTGTTATTTTTTATCCTTCTCCCAGTTCACCGGCCACTTACTTTCATTTTTTTCGGGAGATGTGAATGAATTTATGTGTTGTAAATCCGACAACTCTGATTCTCTGCGCTGAAGAGCAAACTATTACATGGCGGCACTGATCACCCGTTATTATATAACATAATCATTATAAAAGTGTTTAAAAGACAAAATACAAACACTAACACATATTTGAGAATCGGAATATCAGCCATATTTCACAATAAGAAGACAGTTGTTCAAGCTAAAAGCAAGAGGTTTATTTTCTCATAGCTGAATGGACACAGTGTAATTTTGAATATTGAAGACAATAGACAAAATTAAGACTCTTGATGTATCCAAAACCAAGAAGGTTTATATCTTAAAGCTTAAGGGAGCAAGTACAAAAGTGTAGACAATTTTTGGTATGCAGTTGAACAAATATATATTTTTAAATGTCTCACTTAATTCTATTCAATAATACTGTTGTGCAATTCAGAGATCCTGAGATCCTGACTTTGCTTGGGGCCCCCAAAATGCCCGCCGCCCCTACTTAGAAGGCAGCTGCCTATGTAGGCATTAGACAGCAAGAAAGCTCACTAGGTTTTGAAACTAAACTCTCATCTTGTTCTCTGGCGTTGTGCGTGTGTTTCCAGGGGAAGGATATGTACCTCATTCTGGAGAATAACATGCTGAATCTGGTTGATCCGATGGATCGTTGCGTTCTACACTCTCAGCCAATCGCAAGCATCCGCGTGTGGGGCGTCGGCCGCGATAATGGAAGGTAAACGCTGGTTGTCATGGCAATGGGTATTTTTATGGGTTAGTTAAGGAGAACATGTTAAATGATTAAGGGTTTATGAAATGTTTAATAAATGACAGAGATAAACTGAACCAAACTGAATGTTTAATAAATCTGTATTTATGAGAATATGGGAGGTGTTTCTATAAATCTCTTAGTTCATAAATATCAGAGTTTTTGAAACTGCACAGATGGGGCAAAAATGGATTTTATATCAGTTTATACATTGCAGCTGCCACAGACATCATCAGGGTCTTATTTACGAGGAGCTAATTTTCTACTTTGCTGCACTTGTTCTGCTGACTGGTCACCTACCAACACTAATAATGTTTAATCTCTGTGACCCACTGAATGTTTGCTCAATCTTTTCGAGTAAGTACTTTCTCTGCCTAGTTAAATCAGATAAAGGCCATTTCAAATACTGAAATGACCTACAAAAGCTAATGCAGGTGAAGTAAATGTACATTTCACCATTGCAATACTTTATTGCTGGAAAAAGGAAATACTATGTATAAATAATAATTAAAATAATTATATAAGTGTTTTTCAGCCATTTGATTATACTTGATATATCACAATATTTTCAATCAGCCAGTGTTGCCAAGTATTTTCTAAATATTTACTACAAAAACTTAAAGAAAAAATGCAAAAACTTTAAGTAAAAATAATCAATACGTTTTCCTCAATTTTTCCATTAAATAATCACTAAGAATGAATAATGATATTTAATCACTTTCCTGTATATGAACCGATATAACAATACATAGTAATATAGTCATAATTTATTTTTAAACATATATATTAACTAGATATTTTTTGCTAAGACATTTTAATATACAAAAATGTAAAAAAAAACAAATGATGACAAGACAAAGATTGGAAACTGACAGTTTGTCTCATTCACAGAATATGTAAGGAATAATTGACGACGGACCGCTGAATTATTAGAAAAATAATGCACATGCGTCGTGGCCGTTACACCTCTGGTGTCACTATGCATTATTTTTCTAATAATTCAACATCCCGGAGTCAATTATTCCGCTTATACTACGGTTACCACACCTCAAATCATTGTTCAGATGATGTATTTCAAGACGTTTGTCAAGTTTTTGTCCTTAAAACGCTCTTGTGTGTAGGACTATTTGCTTACGCATCTAATCCCAAGCCTCCGTTGCTAATTCCAAAACGTCATTTTAGAGTTAGTAACGGAGACTTCAGCCACTGACTAATCCAGTTATAGAGAGAGAGACAGAGATTAAGCGTGTGTGAATTTGACCTCAGTCTGTGCGTCTCTACCAATGTCTACTAATAGCGAAACTACGTTTATCTGCACCTTGTGAGAAACATCTTTTAGATTTTAAGTTGCTAAACTATTTTACTGATAAAATCATCAGAGCAGTGACAACACGCGACAATACTATATGTGTGCGTTTGAGTGGGAGAGCGAGAGAGCACAAGAAAGATATGTGATTTCCATAATAACTAATAAATGCATAAATAATAAAACAATTTTGTGACAGAAAACTTGGAAATAATTTGTTGTTTTTATCCTATTGTTTACTATATTTATTTGCTCAGTCAGTGTCTTTGTGGGTTTTGGTTCTTTTGTAGTCTGTAAGGACCTTTGAAATAACTGAAATCATTTGCCGAAGTGATTTGGAAGTGTAATGCGGTCAAGACCTGCCTGGAACTACTTTAGCCGTGCGTTTCCCTGAAAATAATTGCACACCTTAGAACGTTCTCAACCAATCAGAATCAAGCATTCAACAGCCCTGTAGTATAATGCTTAATTTTATGTCACTAGCAAAATTTTAACAAATATATTGTGACTAATTTAATATAACCTGCCAGTTCTAGTGGGTGATGCATGTGCTGTGAATTCTTCACATTTAATTTTAATTAGTGATTTATATCTGCAAACGTCAGCATCTCTGCACCTGTGACTTTCCTCATGCGCTCATTACTTATTACACTCTGTAAGAGATTCACTTAATGTGTCTGTGTTAATGTATTCTGATATCGAGATACTCCTCCAGTCCCTTCACGCTAAAGGTCATTATAATGATTCTGGATTGAAGAAGTCACCCAAGTGAAAGGAGGACAGAAATAAAAGATTGATGATTGAGAGACTAATGAAAGTTTAATCCAGTGTTATAGGGGCTGCCCGTATGTGTAGCTGTGAGTGTTTGTGACTTCCAAATTTGACATCCAAATGTTGCATATGAATCTCTTACACACTCTGAAGAGCTGCACTTTTCCTGCTTTAGTCCCAGAAGAGCTGATTGATGTGTGTGTGTGTGTGTGTGTGTGTGTGTGTGTGTGTGTGTGTGTGTGTGTGTGTGTGTGAATGATGCAGGGGTGGAATGCAGCATACTTCATCAGGGATGCTGAATCACACTTTTGCCTCACTGTTTGTAAGCAGTACCACACTCTGACCAGCAGATGGCATACTTCATATGTTCACTTAACAGGAACCATGCTTTAGGCTGGGCTTTTTCAGACTTGTTGTGTAGTCTGCATGTGTAAGTATGTGCTTGTGTGTGATCATTGTGTCCTCCTATGCTAATACTCCACTAAGCCCATCAGTAAGATTTTCCTCCCAAGACCCTGGAGGAGGTTACCGTAGCGACAAGCGAAGCAGGAGGGGGAGGGTAGAAGGAACGCTGGGATTGGATGGAAGGAGAGAGAGCGAAAATGAGAAGGGGGTAAAAAAAAAAAGAGAGAGATCCAGCATAGAGAGGTGAGCTGCATGTTTTTAACAGAGCAGGGGATGAGACGAGGAGGTGAAAATCTGTAGAAGAGGGTACGGCAATGCTATAGCAGGAAAAACACATTACTTGAAAAGACGTGAGTATTTTTCTCTCTTTCTATCACTTAATTTGATAACTTGAGACAACAATACCCAAGAATAAATGTAATGCATTTTTTTCTACAGCATGACATTTGTTGTTGAGTTGTTTTCAGTGGAAGTATGTGTTGGAGTGAGAAAGGAGGAATAGTAGAGCAGTTAGAAGGTGGAGTGAGTGGAATTGCTCCAGATGGTGTGGATGAGTAGGTGGAGATTTCAGTAGAGAATTATGGACGTACTCTACGTGTTGTTGTCATTTACTGTGGTGAGGATAGCATTGTGGAGTACTGTGTGTGCCGTTATTAAATTAGGTCACGGCGAGATGTTCACATTTGAAAGAGACTGCAACTTCCTTGTGTGTTCCCTCAGATCAGGCCTTCCCTCTGATGCCATCCCACACATCCACGCAAACTAGAACACATGCCTTTTTTCAAATTCCTCAGGGGAACCTCAGGGTTCTGTTCTCGGTCCATTTGCTTTGTTCCCTGTACCTCCTTGTAGATTCTCCTTGACCCTCCAGCACATTTTTCTGTCAAATCCTGCTGAGGTGCTGTAACATAGCCCAGTTTGAACAGGTTTACCAGCCTGGGGTTCATTCTGGACATTACTGAGTGCATTGAGTTCATCTGGTTTTATTCTCTCTCTGTCTTTTAAATCTCTAATTACCACACTGTTACATATTCATGTCTTCTTCTGGACGCACACGGAGAGCCTCATGTTTTGAGGTGTCACATACATCTTGATAAATGTCTCAATTCTCTTGTCACACCTGCTGCTCTCATTTCCTCTCTCTTCTCTTTTCTCTTTCTTTCATACATGCATACATACATAGAAATATGCTAGTCTTATTATGGAGGTTTGGAAAATGCAAAACTGCTAGAAAATGTATTTTTTCTTGAAATGACAATATATTCTGTCCACAGCAGGTTCTAGCAGTTTTAGATGCAATTCCTGTCCTAGGATTTTTTTTATGGTCTATTTGTTATGAATGCATTGAAATACCTGAACACACTGGAACTTATTCATGAAACAAAAGCAGTGTTTCTGTGTAAATCCTTCATAATATATATTTTGTTGCATTGAATTGAATGTGACAGTTTTGTTTTGTGAATGATTTATGCAGAAATTAGTTTTACTCATGTTTCATTAATGGGCATCATTGTGTGTATTTTCTCATCATGTTTATTGTTTTAATCTTTTACTCTACTGCTTTCCGGGACTCAGAGAGAGGTAAATTGATTTACTTTTGATTTGTTATTTGTATTCTTCCCATTGCCCGGCTGTAGTCTGTTGCTGGTCATTTTGTTCATAATGGTTTATTTTTAGCTGAAATGTTAAAGAATAATACCGTGTATGATACAGCTGGAGGTGTAAGTATAGAGATACTCATTCATCTTACACATCCACGTGCACCTGGCTCCATATAGTATATGAGGTGTGTGTTTTTTTCCCCACGGTTATATTTTACACCATTTTTTTTTAAGTAACTGTTTTTAAATTGATTGTCTAAATCTAAAGGGCACATCATCCATCACAATCTTTGAGGGCAGTTCTTAGCATATGCACATGTGGAAACACACACATGATAACACACACATATACACACAAACTCACTTTCACAACTCTTTATGTTTATAACCAAGTGTCTGTTCAATTGCATCATTTATTGATTCATTTAATATGGTTGTTGATTTAAAATGACTCTATTTACTTCCTTAATGCACATTCCTAGTCTTAATGTGTACTTTATTTCTTTGTAATTATTTTGTAAAAATTTAGTAAATCAGTTTGGTAACACAACAGATTATGTGATTTAAATGGGTTGTGAAATGTGACCTTAAACAGCTGTTTACATATAAGTTTAATCGTGTTTCATTTTAATTGTGTGCAAACAGGGATTTTGCATATGTAGCGCGAGATAAGGACACCAGGATATTAAAATGTCATGTGTTCCGTTGTGACACCCCTGCCAAAGCCATCGCCACCAGTCTGCACGAAATCTGCTCCAGGGTGAGAACTACACACTATACAAACAACATCCAACACAATTGTCCTCAATGGCCCATTCAAAACAGTTTAACACCAAAATTGCAGAGAAAACCACTGACAGTCTCAAGGATGTGCGAAAGGATAGAACGCGGCTGAGAAGGAAGAAACAGGGTTCACATTCTGTTTAGGCTGCTGATTTAGGGCAGCGAGTCTAATGAGTTCGATCCCTGTGTAATAGATCATGGCAGAGCGCAAAAATGCCAAAGCTATGGCTGGAGGATCCCTACAGGACAGAACACATGCTGGGCTCGACGTCCCACTACAAGGTAACACAACGTGCTTATACACTACTGGTCAAAAGATTTATTTAATGTTTTTGAAAGAAGTCTCATTTACAAAAAAATACAGTAAAAACAGTAAGATTATGAAATGTTATTACATTTTTTAAAATAACTGATTTCTATTTGAATACATTTTAAAATGTAACCAGAATTAATGAGCTTAAGAACATGTTCAAAAACATAAAAAAATTGGATTATTCCAAACTTTTGAAGGGTAGTGAATGTGTATATCTTCCCTGTTAAATAATAGGTGTGTGTTAATGTGTAATTTGTGTGTTACCCTTAGCAGAGTTCCCCACACCAAAGACTGAACTGGTGCAGAAATTCCAGGTGTTATACGTTGGCATGATGCCGGTTGCCAGACCTATAGGTGAGCAATCACTCTCACTCATAGTCTTGCACTCATAGTTTTCATGTTCTCTCTCTTTTTTTCACATACACTTATATAATGTGAAATATATGTCTGGATAAATTCCTGCAGCTCAAACAGTAGAGCATGGCGCTAGCAATACCGTCATGGGTTTGATTTCCAGGGAATGCATGAACTGATAATATTTATACTTTCAATGCAGGTGAGTCGCTTTGGATGCATAAATATGTAAATGAATTGGTCATAAAATGTGACCTAATCCTTAACAAAAGATAAACACAGTCTGCTTAAACTGACAAACAATCATTATTTTTCATGTGTTTATTGTAAACACCGTGTAAATATTTAAAGTGCAGTGTGGAAAAAGTATGTAAATCCTTATTTAATGGGTAGTTGATATTTTTTCTGAATTTCCATGCACGTCTGTCAGACATTTGGCACTTTTCTTACTTGCAAAACTTTTTCAGTTCATTTTTGAGCTGTCTGGTGTGCATCACATTCTTAAGGTTGCGCTTTTATAACCCTTTTCAGCTTTATGCAAATCAACAATTCTTCATCTTAGGTGTTCTGAGATCTCATTTGTTTGACGGTGATTGCCTTGTAAATAGCAAACTTTGTGAGTGTTGTTTTATAGATCAGGCTGGCTCTGACCTCCGTTCTCGTCTTAAGACACCAGGTTAGATGACTCCTGACTCCAGTTAGCTTTTGAAGAAATCATTTTCACCCTACTTAGGGCCAGATTTACTAACATCTTGCGCCAGCGCAAACCCTCTTTTGACTTTAAAAAACTACTGTCAGGATTTACTAAAGACATGCAGTGAAAAATTAGCACTGAGAAGGCGTGGACAGGGTGATTTTTTCAGCTGACCTTATTGCATATGTATTTGTCGGTTTCCCTAGTTTCCCTTTCAGACACAAAATGTATGGGAGGAGAGTATTTGAATGAATCACGCAAGGTGATTTACTAAGGATAGCGCCACTCAATTTACTCGTATTCGCGCTATTATTTACCGACCAAAAAAAACATGTCTTAAACCAGATGCTACTTTGTAATTTGCCTTGTTTAGTAAATCTGGCCCTGAGTGCGTTTAATAAAGACATGAGAACGCATCATTGTTTGTTATTTAAGTAGACTGCATTTGTTTATTGTTGCGACTGTTGTAAATTATGGCTAAATTATTCAGATAAAGCCCCTCATACTTTTTTTCCTGGAACTGTACATGCTATTACAAGGTCAGATGTCCCTGTTTTCTAGGCATGGACATTCTCAACGGTGCAATAGACAGTTTGATAACATCGTCAATCCGAGACGACTGGATCCCAGTGATGTTGAATGTAGCCGATGCAACAGTCACAGTCATCAAAGAGAAGGCAATTATAGATCTTTTCACCTGTTAAACCCAATAACATCATTGCCAAAATATGTGTTTTGCTAAAGTACAACTAATTCAGATGTGCTCATCATCTTTGAAATGTTGGTTTGTGTATGATTCTTGGTGTCATAACTTATATTAGGAGGAAGAGGAGGTCCTAGTGGAGTGTCGTGTGCGTTTCCTGTCCTTCATGGGAGTAGGAAAAGATGTGCATTCATTCGCGTTCGTCATGGACTCTGGGAACCAGCACTTTGAGTGTCATGTTTTTTGGTGTGATCCCAATGCTGGCAGTGTGTCAGAGGCTGTTCAGGCAGCTTGCATGGTGAGTTATGACACCGGAACAACGGTTCTACACCTCGTCAAATGCGTTACAAACTTACTGCAGCAGTCTTATTCTATAGGCACTATAGCGAAGCTTTATAACTAAACACAATCGTTGTCAAGACCAGAGCTGGACAATATAATGTAGCTACATTACATACTACATACAGCTTATTGAATACAAACTGTATTTTGATACACTTTAATCTTTTAATTTTATTTTTAATTTAAAAGAATGATGTCTCATGCTCACCTAGGCTGCATTTATTTATTGAAAAATATAGTAAAACTGTAATATTATTGTGAAATATTTTTGCAATTTAAAAGAGCCCTTTAAAAAGAAAAGAAAATTATGTTAATATATTTTAAAATGGAATTTTATTCTTATTTTTTGAGGAATTGAACATTCAAAAGCTTGTATTTGAATATATTTAAAATTTGAAACCTTTGTAACATTATAAATATCAAAAGATTTACTGTGACTTTTGAACAAATTAATTTGTCTTTGCTGAATAAAAGCATTCATTTTCATTTATCAAAAAAGTACTTATCCCAAAACTTTTTAATATATAGAAGGGCTGTCAATAGATCATTTTTTTTAAGTGCGCTTAATTAGTCCATAATTCATACATTTTTGCACACCAAAGCACCCATTCAAAAAAAACTTTTCAGAATTCACAGTGTATAGTATGTGTTCAGTGCACTTGTTTGCATTTTAGACAAGTCAAGTTATGATACCGAACAAGACCACATGGAGATTCCAAAAATAAATAAATGAAACCGGATCTGACTGTACACAGATCCATTCAGAACTACTAAACAAAGCAACATTGACACGAGTCATGACAAATCAAAACATTATTCTGAACGTGTGGAGACAATGTGAATATACTGAAGCGTGTCTGTGCATAAATACAATGTGAGGGCTCGTGCTCTTCAGAAATGATCACAGAATATGACAGAGCTTGTGTTTTAAAGCGAATCAGACACTGGAATTAATAATTCACTGAGAATGCAACGTGAGTCTCTATTCTCTCTGCCATCTCTAATCAGCATGGTTTTCTTTACATTATTGCTGTTTTGGACTGATTGTTTGAATGAATTCGCTTACTGAATCATTGGACTGAATCACTGGATCATTGGACTGAAATTTTGTTTAACGGCTTAAAATGATCTGATCGCTAGAATATAAATTTCGACCTACCAGGGTTACAGGGTTACTTGTGCCATTGTAGATGCTTAGTGTAATAACTCCCGACTCTCAAGATCATCTAACTGCGTGACGTTACGTTAATTACGCAATTTCACGTGCTTCAGTCATTTATTCGCGTTAAATTAACACATTAAGAATTTTGCATGTGTTAACGCGTTAACATCGACAGCCCTAATATATATATATATTTATATTTATATTCCTTAAAATACAGAGCCATAAACAGCTTTGTTACCTTCCTACTAAAATTTAGCACAAAATATTTTTTATGAAAAATGCCTGACTTCTGTGAATGGAACTTGATGGCCAAATGAAAAAATATGTTAAAATCATTGCAGTATTCACAATATTGCTTAATCGTTGTAAACATTGCTTAGTCAACACTATAGACTATCTGTCTATACCAACTGTAGGTGTAGTGTCCAAAGCTACCACCCAAACTTTTCATAATTTAACAAGATCAAGGTTAAAAGAAGATCTTTTCCAGTCCAGCCTGATGCATTGCATTCGACACATGAATTCATCCACTCACTCTTTCTTCTTGTTTTCTTCTTTGTCTCTGCAGTTGAGGTATCAGAAGTGTCTGGTGGCACGCCCTCCATCTCAGAAAGCCTGCTCACAGGCGCCCCCTGCTGACTCAGTCACACGCCGCGTCTCCACCAGCGTCAAACGTGGAGTTCTGTCCCTCATCGACACGCTCAAACAGAAGAGACCGGTCACTGAGCTCCCCCAGTGATCTGACACACAAGCACGCATACTCACCGTCACGCTCTGCATGCTTATAACTATCAGAATGTCCTGTACATAACCTGTCCAGTCACATGATGGAGATGAAGAGGAACTTGAGGATGAAAACTGTCTGAAAGAAAAACTACACGTAATTATAAGAATGATCTGATGCCAAGAAAATACTCTCGCAAACACACACACACCTGATCAAGCCTCTCTCTTCCGTCACGCATATGTCAGTCGTGTATATCTGCATGGGAAGACACGATTCTCCAGCATGACAATAACCAACAGGCTCCGCCCATTGAAAAAACACCACTCCACCTGGACAAAGGCTGCTAAAAGAGATAACTTAAACTGAAGAAAGTTTGTGTAATTCAGAAAGAACAGTTCATGAAATCGTCACAGTTCATGTGTGCGGGTGTGTAGAAGAGCTTGATGCTGCTTCATTTGCTAAAGGATGTTCGCAAGTGTCATAAAAACAAGCAGTTTTTTTGTTGCATTCTTTGTTATACTGACGAACACAAAAGAAGCAGAATGGATGGATGAGAGGAAGCAATGTCATAAAACTCAGAAGAGTGTGAATGTTTGCAGTCTGTTCCATTTAAAGTCGGATGTTGAATATTCCCACTTGACATCTTCTGACCAAGGTGCTCCAATGTTCAAAAGATTGTGTAAATCGTCAGTGATATTTTAGTGAAATTTTGCAGGCAAAAATGTCCATTGTCAATAGTGTAGCCATGTTTGAAGCGCAGTCCACACAGAACTCACTTTCAAACCAAGCAGCTTTCTGTCGGCGAATGCAACGAATTTGCCTGATGCGAGTGGAGAAATACCAGTCACACGGATTCCTATTGAAATGGCTTGGTTTCAACCTCAAAAATCGGCCAAACAACAGTGAATGTGACTGCACCTTAAGACAACAAAACAACAATGCTAACTTAGCATTGCTTTTGTTCAACGTCAACAATGCGCAAGTTGGGAGTTCGACTTCAAGTGAAGTTCCTTTGCACTTTTCCAAGTAGGAAGTTGGAAATTAAGTCGAACAGCATTAATGTCAAAACACATCAAAGCTTTCACCAAATGATTTTTTTTCTTTTTTCTTCAAGAAGCTCTGCTGACACGCTTGTCTTCACCGGAAGTCGATGAGGAGGCTTGTAAAAGATGCGGACATGAAATGAACAACGTTGTTAAATCAAACATCCCCATAGACTTGCCCTGCATTAACACAGTCGGAAGGACATGACCTCTTCAGTTCAGTGTGTAGATGTAAATTATGAATGTGCTTTTTATATTTCCAAAGTGAAATTGCCTCTTTTTTTTTCTTTTGAAAGAGAGAATGTTGCAGAAGAGAACTAAATTACTCGTAGGGAGAAATACATGAGGCGGGAAGAACTTTGTTTAGAGCCAAACAGTTCAATGGTGTCACTTCTGCTTTGAACCCCAGCGTAGTGCTTACTTCCTCGAGAGGCTTTCCAGTGACTGAAAGTCAAAAATATCTGCAGCACATCCAAGTTAGTGAAAAAACTAAAGATCTATTTCAGTTCCAGCATCTGTTCCTCACGTTCGGGTGTCATTAGTGGCTCTACATGTCCTGGTTGCGCTTCACAAATGTTTTGGTTTTTTTTGACCCGCACGCTTTACCCACGTGGTCTTGCTGTGCTCTGGCGTGCCACCTGTATTCCTAGACTTACCCTTTCTTTCACAAGGGTTTTGACGAATCACTTATGTGTGTACATACAGTATCTATATATAGCAAACATCATATCATAAGGCTTTATTTTTCAAATTTCAGATACTTTTATTTTGTCATGTTTTCTGTTTTAGTTTGGTCGTACTTGCCTTGGCATGTCTTGTGATCCCATTTGTTCTGGCCATACTGTAAAGAAAAAAAAACTCATGTATGTGTTGTAGATAAACCAACTGACAAAACAAAGAAAATAAGAAGAGTGAATGATGGTAGAAATTGTGAATATGAATTTATTTTATGGTCCTTTTTAGGAGAGCTAGCTCTAGGGGAGGAGATGTGAACTGTAAGTGTCTATCTATGCATTCTTTTAGCTCTGAGGAAGATTTGAGAGAGAGAAAAAAAGACACATTGCCTTGCATGTCCTGGGACAATTTAAGAAGAATAACTGTACTGAACAGAAATGATATTTTTTATTTTATTTATTCTATTTTATATCGGTATATACTGGTTTTATTGTGATGTATCATATGCTTAGACATTCTTTACCCTGTCTCAGACAACAAATCAAACGAGAAATGTCAATCCAAAACATTGTACAGTTACTCTGGTGACTCTCGAAAGAGCTGTGTGTGCTCGGATGCTGCCTTGGTAACGTAACATTTGAAAGGCCTTGTAGGACCTTCACGTTCTGCCCAAACCAACATTAGATACAGCTTTAGAATACACTAAGGGACAGATTTACTAAACAGGGCAAGTTAGCGTGAGAGTGCAATTCCAAAAAAAAAAGCGCAGATGGGAGTGAAAATATCTATTCCATAATGACCAACGCAATCTACCAGTTAGCGTCTGGTTTAAGACATGCTGTTTTGGGCGGTAAATACTGGCGCAAAAAACTGTAAATTGAGTAGCGCAAACCTTAGTAAATCACCTTGCGTGATTGATTTAAATACTCTCGTCCCATAATTTTTGCGTCTGAAAGGGAAACTCCCTGCAAAAATAACCCTATCTACGCCTTTTCAGCGCTAATTTTTCACTGCGTGTCTTTAGTAAATCAGTAGTATTTTAACGCAATTTGACAATTTGAGAAACAACAAACGCAGAGTCTCAATCATCTTTTCTTCCCTATTGTGATGAATATCCAAGTAAAACAGCTTCTCAAACAAGAAAAATGTTTATTGCTGTGATCTCTTCATGTGAGTGACGGGTTGTCCTGCCCTCATGCCAGTAAACACGTCATCAGAGATTACGAGGGCCCATGAATTCAAAAATATACGCTACATGTGCAGCACACATAAATTATAATAAACACTGCAATATTACATTAAAAAAAAGTTGTCGGTTTTGGTCTCATGGTGATTTTAAAAGTTTTAAAAATGTGGCGCCCATGTGCAAGACACTGAAAAATCACTGAGGCACGGCACAACGATAAAAGAGGTCCTTCTATTAATGCGTAGGCTATTGTTAAATCGGAGCAAAATCGGAAGCAGTGAAAGCCGTTACAGCAGCAAAGGGAATAGCGTTCTATTAATTAGGTCAAGCACCCTAATAATGATAACATATTATATTACACACCATTTTGGTCATTTTAGTGTATGTTCCAAAATGTCAATTTAAACAATTTCGTCAACAGATACATTCATCAAGTTTGTCACAATTATATTTTTCACAATAACCAAAATTAGAACGCATTTGTTTGGGCAGTATAGATGTTCGGCTAGCTCTGCTATAACCATTACTCCTGTATCTTGACACACATGGCCCATCGTGTTCTGCTTTCACCCTGCAGATAATCAGAGTATGAGATGCTGAATTAAGCGTCGCCTGTATAGACTTGTCCAATCTGTCTGCGTACTGCACCCCCTCTTTTTATCTCTTTGCAGTTTTGAAGAAGTGCACGTTGGTTTTTGTTTATTTCTTTCATGTGAATTTCAGTCTGTGATGTTGGGTCTTATACAATGCAATTTCTTTTGGATTTTTTTTGGGGGGGGGGGGGGGGGGGTAAGAATTAATCACACTTTGTTTAGAAATTAATTCGCTGCCAACCAGCAAAGTCAGCTGTTACATGCTAGAGGAAGGGGGCTTATGGGTAATGTAGTCCAGTACAATAATTCAGCATAGATTTATCATTCTCATGTTAGCTAAGAGTAGTGTGTTTGATTGACTCTTGTGTTCTTGTATGGTGAAACACTCTGATTGATGACTATCAGGGGAATTCTCATCACAAGAACTAATAAGAAAATGAACACTCTACTGAAGTAAACTCAAATACGTTTTTGTGGAAACATTGGCTTTCTCTGCTCTACACTAATTTGTACACCATATAAATGTAAACTGTTGTGAAAATAAATGGCATATCACTAAATACATCTAAATGTTTATGACTGTTAATTGATCTCATACATACTGTATATTGTTAGTTGAAAGAATTGTCTTCATGAAATTCATCTCACGGTAGTTCGTAAATATTTTAGGTCTTGTCGAATTTGTGTTTTTTCATATGTACTTATCTGAAAAGTACTAGTACTACATATTGGTACTTATTCATTCGTACTAAAAATGGAAAAGTTTCACCTTTGTATTTTTCGCATTTAGACAACAAAGTTGTTAAAATGATCCCCGTTCAAACAGACCCCAAAAACAAAACAAAAAAAGCTCTATACTCATGCCAGGCCAGTAGTTGGTTGGTGATGTCACTTTGTAAACTATGCACCTATAGACTGTACTCAACTGAACACTTAAACACATGCGCATGATGTCACCGTTTTCACATTATTCACATTTTTGTAGTTTACACAGAGACAATAATTGTGTCGTTTTCAAAAACTTGCACTTTGAAACCCATTTTTAAAACCTAACCGTAACCTAACAGTCAACTAAGAGTTAGTTGACATGTAGTTGCAAAGTTACTTATAGTTAGTAGAATGTCTAAAGCGGACCATCAAAATAAAAGTGTTACCGGGTATTCATATTCATATTTTACGAAATATGGGTCAATAAAGCTTTAGTGGCTTAATTATAAAGCCACAATGAAACAGATATTTTCTTTTATATTGTGACGAACATCCAAGTGAAATGGTTCTTGGGTCTGTCCATTGGTTGATGAGTTATTTTGATTGAGAATAAGGTCAAAACAAACAAATAAAATATGGTGAATAAAATAGTGGACAAAATGAAGATAACAACAAACATTTTATAGTGATATAAAATCTGGTTTAAATTAAACTAATAATTAAATGAGATAAATACTTTTTGAATTCATTTAAACGCATAATTAAATGAGATACAAAGTATTGTTTACATTAAATAAGATACAAAATGTGGTTTAATTTAAAAGTAATACACCACCACAGATTTTTGATACCAAACCATCTAACACACAAAACAATTAGGACCTTCCTCTGCCGGTTAAATATCACAAATAAAATAATTTATTAAACATGGTATACATGATACAAACAGTTACAGTAATGCCAACAAACCGCATATATCAACATGAATAAATCAACAAGACTGTTATAGTCATGAGATCAGGCTATACCTTGCTTTAATCTGCACACATTGTTTACCACAATTCTTCTTTTGTATGGAAGCACACAGGATGTGTGTGTATGAACAACAACTCAGCGCCATGTCTGTGAACGTAAAATGATCGAGTCTCTGCCTTTGGCGATGCTGCTGGAAGAGGAAAGACTGCTGGAGAAATTGGAGGAGTTGGAGGAGTATGGGGACGAAGAGAAGTGTGAAGGACTGAGCGGATAAACAGGAGGGAGACTGAGCTCTCTTGACAGGGTTTCCTCCCTGTAAGGCTTGCAGGCCTCTGATTTGATCATTTCCGTTTTCGGTTTGACAGATTCTCGTTGAGACGTGGCTCTACTGTGCAGATGTCTGGATCTATATGGGGACGCTGGGGTTCTGATGGCAGCAGGTTTGGTCTGAGGTGGAGTTGGTTTAACGGAGTTAACAGTGGCGTGTTGAGACGGCCGAAGGTGCAGGAGTCTCTTGCGTGGAGGTCTAGACCTGCTTTGGCGTTCTTTACGGGTGTGGGATTTAGACCTCTTTTTTCTCCCAGACTGCTTAGCAACTTTAGCTCGAGGCTTATGACCTTTTGGTCGCTTCTTTCGCACAACGGAAGACTGGTTGTCCAGTGGGTCTAGAACACTAAATTGATTTGTGGCGCTAAATGTGGCATCCAGAAATGTGGAAGTTTGACTTTTAGAGAGTGGATTGTGATCTAGGATTGTGGAACTGTCAGTCAGGACTCTAGAAGTGTGTTTTGGAGCGGCTGCTGTCTGACTGACACTGACGGCTGGAGGACTCGGACTGATCATCACTGATGCAGGAGGCTCAATCAGAGAGGAAGGCGGAACAATTGATGTCGATCCCTTTTGTTTTTTCCTCTTTTTCGGTTTCTCTCCATTCAGGGGGTCAGGAGCCGTCAGCCCCCCCAACAAACCTTTAGCAAGAGCCCGAGCCAAAATGTCCTGCACAGTTTCTGCCTCTGCTGGGTCATGCTGTTAGAAAGAAAACACACACACATGTTATTATGCAATGTTATTATGTATAGTGAGACCAGGGCTAGTTGTCACAAGGGTGTAATCGCAATAGTCTCAGCCAAGGTCTTTCGACAGTCCGTTCAGCTCACAAACCTGGAAAGTACAGAGATGTTCTAATCTGATTGGCTGATTTTACACAACTTCTGTCAACTTTAAAATGAAGGTGGATTTTAACCAAAAGGTTGTTAAACCATATTCTTGGGACAAGGGTTTATGTCAGATTGGGGCAAGTTGTCACATGTTTTAATCGAATTGACCGTTCGCAAAGACCCGCCCCCTTTAGTTACTGTTGCTATGTCCGACAAGCCACGCCACTCTCACGCACCACCATGTTCTCACGCAGTGAAAAAATACATCGCGGAGCAAAGAGGACACTGACAATGCGCTGAGAGCAGGTTACTTTTGATATGAAACGGTCTCAACATTCAAATTTGGTCATTTTTTAAAGAAATTTAGTCTCAAGTCTCAAGTCTTATTTATTTATATAGCCCTTTATGCTACATTGTAGGCCAAAGGACTGAACATCCAAGAGATTGTAAAATAAAAAAATATTTAAAAAATATTAAAAATAAATAATAATAATAAAAAATTTTAAACAATAAATACCGTTTTGTGGCTCTTTAATGTGTCTGACAGATCGCTGTTGTAGAGCCTCAGTTAAAGCTGCTCGTGAACCGATCATCTCTTCCTTCTAGTTAATTTATAGCATCAGATAAACATGAATGAACATAAGAAGGAATTCGTTAAGTTATTTTAACCGCGGAAAGACGTCAGTACACTTCATTTTTCAAGTTCAAATCCTCCAAAATTAATCTGCTAACGTTAACTCTCCTGACTGCTTTGTCGGACAAAAATGGCGGATGGCGGATTATGATTGGTCAGGTCGCCTGTCAATAAAACTCTCTGCGAAGGGTCAGTTCAGTATAATGAATGCATTTATTTAACATACACTATTGTTTGGGATCGGTACGATTTTTTTATGTTTTTGCAAGTAATCTCATGCTCACCAGCCTTTATAAGGTCAAACATATAGAAAAAATGACATATTGTGAAATAATATTACAATTTGTTTTCTATTTTAATATATTTTAAAATGTAATAATTTATTCCAGTGAGCTGGCAAAGCTGAATTTTCAGCATCCTTACTCCAGTCTTCAGTGTCACATGATCCTTCAGAAATCATTATGCTGATTTTCTGCTCAAGAAACATTTATTATAATAATATGATTATTATTTATCAATGTTGAAAACAGTTGTGCTGCTTAATATGATTGAATATGATATGAATATGATGACCATGATTTTTTTAGGATTCTTTGATTAATAGAGTTTAAAAGAACAGTATTTATTTGAAATAGAAATCTTATAAATGTCTTTACTGTCACTTTTGATTAATTTAATTTGCTGAATACAAGTATTCATTTCTTTAAAAAGAAATAATAGAAATATTACATATTATAAATATATTTACTGTCACTTTAGATACATTTAATGCATCCTTGCTGAATAATAATTACTAACCCCAACCCCACTTTTGAATTTTACATTCATTCCATCCACCCATCCATCCATAATATAGTTTCAATATTTTCATTATTGTTTTGTGTTTCACAACTGTTTTACTATCAATGATTAATGGCAGATTCCCATAATGACAACATTTGGGGGAAATGTATAATAAAAATAAAACAATAAAAAAACTACCCCGAAAAATATTCAATGTAGTACAAAAACTAGCTCCAGTCTATACACTGTCTAGTGCACATGCAAGCTTTCACACATACACACACAAGAAGCTACAGGCTTGTTTCTCTTGATCTGTGTGGTCTTGTGTGGATGCTAATGTGATCAGACACAAGTGTTCATTATTTAGTGTGAACCGGAGCTACACTGCCAGTATTTAGGACAGCAATGCATCAAGCTCTGGATGAGAGCGGTGTGTGTGTGTGTGTGTGTGTGTGTGACCTCTCTACTCACACACATACACATTTTAACATATATGAATCACAGCATATCATGGCTGTAAAAATTCCTTTATATAATATATATATATAATATAATTATTATGTTAAAAAATCTGTTAGTCTGATTCTGTCTCTTTCCTTCTTACCTCTCTTTTCATCACACAGAGGAAACAGCCATTTGTGACGTCAGATGATTCAATTCTGAAAAACTTCTCTTTCTCATCATCCCATCCTGCACTGACCAGCCTGTGAGAAACATGTAGAAAGAAAAAGATATGTTCGTGTTGTAAATTCAATCTAACTTATATCCATTTTCTCATAGCTCAAACATTCATAATCCTTCCCCACTTGCTTTTCCATGGATTAACTGCTGTTTCCATGGATACAGCAACTTTAAATCCGTACAGTTAGTGGCGTGTGACAGGAAGGACTTAATGCTTGGACAGTGTTTGTGTGTGTGTGTGTGTGTGTGTGTGTGTGTGTGTTACCTGAAGGGCAAAGCTTTTGCTTTGCTTTCTGCGTTTTCAAGCACTCTCTTCACAAGTTGTTCATTCTCCTCTGGATATACTGAGCATGTGCAGTACACTACGCCTTTCACTTTAGGAACTGCAGTTAAGAAAGTCAAGTTAAACCACATGATGTGATTTAGTCAATGTATGATTATTAAATAAACAAACACTACAAAATTTGGGGTCGTAATATTTTTTTAACGTTTTTGAAGGAAGTCTTCAAATATTTTTGTGGAAACAGTGAAATTTTTTTCAAGATTCTTTGATCAATAGAAAATTTTAAACATTTATTTGAAAAAGAGCATTTATTTTAAATCATTTTATTTTAGTATTTATTTATCATTGTTACATGTACTTACTACAGTAATAACAGTAAATTAAATACAATTACAAGCAACTAACCCTATGCTTTAGTAAGTACATGTTGTGTACTTTTATTTTTACTCAGTACTTAATTGTATAATTACACTGTAACAAGGACAACTTAAAATGAACTGTAAGCAAAATCTTTTGTAATATTATAAGTCTTCCTAATTAAACTGCAAACTGTATGCAGAAAACAATTTAATCAAGTTAATGCATAAACTGTGTGGTCATCAAGAAATAATATATTGTTTACATGATTAATTTTTTTTAGCTTTTTACTGGAAAATTAGACAGAATTACTGATTAATTATTTTGAATTGTTATGAATTCATTATTATTAGTCAATTATTTTTGTAGTGTGGTGAGAGAACATGAACACAGATAAAAAATAGGTTCAGTAAAACAAATTAGTAGAAAAAGCTTTAGACATAGAACTTTTCAGTGTCACAAAAAAAATAAAAAATTCAGGTAGCAAATGAATGTGTGTGAGAGTGAGTGTGGTCCCGGTAAACCCTACATTGTGGGGAAAAAAATTCCCCAATAAAGACGCTAATTCCAGAAATCTTTGACTGTGGCGACATTTTTAGGTCCTATGAGAAAAAACGCTATCATTCTAAATATTTTGAAAATGTAAAAATGCAGAAAGTTGTGTTGTGGTGGTTTTGTTTAGGGGTAGTGTTAGGTTGTGGGGGATAGAATACAGTTTGTACAGTATAAAAATCAGTATGTGTGTGTGTGTGTGTGTGTGTGTGTGTGTGTGTGTGTGTGTATGCGTGTGAGTGACTCACAGTTAAGTGCATGGCTGAGGTCTTGTTTCTGCTTATCAACTAGTGGCTTCAGTTTACTGTCAGAGATGGTTCCTTTAGATAGGCCATGCAACAGCCCTCTGTCTGATAAAGAGCAGTGTGTTATCTCGAAATGTTGTTTCAAATGATCAGATCATACATATTTGTTGCTGTACCTCCATTCTCATTGAGGATAAACTCAACGGGGTTACAGAGCGCTGAGGCAGAACACCGTGGGAGCAACACAATCACCCGAACCTTCTGAATACGCATATCCCATTCATTAATCTCATTGAAATACTCAGACATCAGTTTCACATCTATGCAAAAAGACAGAAAACACCGGAGTATCAATGCTTCACTACTGGCTAAACACAGGAAAGGCACTATACTACGGTATGCATACATTTACTCATTATAAGGTTAGGCAGGGTAACACTTACTTTTGCAGGCAGTAGAGGTGAGGATAGTTTGTAATTCCTTGTTGAAGGTGGAGACATTAAGGACCCCACATACATGTACACAGCCAGAACAGGCAATAGCCTGGAGAGCCACATGAGCCACAGTCCAAGCAGAGAAAGACCCCACCATCAGAACGTCACCACCCTCCACCAACAGCGGGCCGACCGCACATGCGGCCAGACTGCGAGATTTATCCTGAAGTCACACACACACACACATTAATCCTGGATATGTGTTTGCACCATCAGAATGACATGGAAGCTTGTTTCCATGATTATATCTCGCAATTCTGAGAACAAAAAGACAGAATTGCGAGTTATAATCTCGCAGTTGGGAGAAATAAAGTCGGAATTGCGAGAAATAAGATAAGATAATTACCCTGGTAATCCAGAGTTCTCGCGAGAGCACAATTTGAATTTGCTCAGCGAGTTACTCTGGTGTCGAGTAATGATGCTCATTAAATATGCCCCTCGATCTGAGCTGCACCAATCACATCGGGTTATCTGATATAGGCGAGCCAGAGGCGAGCTAAACAGATGACGACAGCGCTGTGACGTCGAAGTCATTAGTAAACATTGCAAGATGGCTATGGATGAACACCAGTTGTTTGAAACGGCTTTGGCCGCTACAATGAACGAGTTAGACTTGGCTTTTTATCTAAGAGTATAATCTAGCAGTTAGCTTCGCTGGTAGCTAAGCATATGGGACTTATTGTTGTGATTGGTCGTAGTGTTATCCAATTGCGTGCAGTGAGATTTTCAAATGCATGCTTGGTGCCGCCCCTTGAGCGGGCCGATTTTCATTAGTCGATGCCAGACCATTAATCTTTTAGATTTAGGTCTGGATTTCCAGGCTATAAGATAATAAGAATTGCAAGATAAAGAATCATGAATATAGAATGAATAATGCTTACGTGTCTTTATTACCTGTATTATGAGTGTGTGTTCTGTCACTAGTTTGGTTTTCTCCAGTTGTTTTGTAAGCCTTCTGGGAAACAGCAGGACATTTGAACAGTGTTTGTCCTTACAGAACACATTTCCCACCAGGTGCATGTGTGAATCGACCTGAGTGAAGCCCGATGTCCGCAGAGTCTCACACACGTTTTCAATGCTGGATGAATTGGTATAAAAACACAATATATATCAGGTGGTGTATATATTAAATAAGAAGAATACATTTGTGTACATACACACAGACACACACTACCTGGCTTTGAGGGTGTTGACCCAGGCATAGATCGGAACTGTCTGTGATCTTTGTTGTTTAGCCCTCACAGCTGGAGGCAGGTAACTGTCAATTGTCAGCAAATTCTGCTTTATTCTGCACTGAGCCAGTGACGCTTCCAGTTTTGTCTTGAACCTGACACACACAAATATACAAGCACCATTTATAAGGTCCAATGACTTTAAAGAGCCGTGGCATATCACCAGAGGAGTTTTTTATTTTATTTTATTTGAAGTTCAGGACATTTAATGGAGTTATCAGATATGCTTCATTTAAGTATTATCTTAGCCTCAGATGTTCTTCCCAAAACTCATTTTAGGAGCGATAAAAATGGGACAGTTATTTTGAAAGAGCTATAAAATTAATGTTTACAACAACCCAGGTAATTTAGTCCTTTAAAAATTAGATTAATAAAGTATGAGTTCTATTCTATGGAAATTCTATTTCTACTTCAGAGTTAAAAAATAGTCACAATAAATATGAGGTCACATTATACAAAGTCAGAACTGGACGACAGAAAGTCGAAATCACGAGAAATCACAATTTTGAGATATATAAAACTCTGAGGAAACAGGCATCCATCAAAATCTTTGTTGAGAATTTTTCTGGAATTTGTGGACACATTTTTCTCAGAAAATACTCCTTGCTGTGCAGGAGACAGCTGAGATTTTTCACTCCATACATGGGATTCACAGAACATGATTCAGTCTAACTTTATAAAGGATGAATTTTCACAGGGCAGACCTGCTCATACTAACCTATAAAGGCTGTCCTCCACCTGTCTCACTTCTTTTATAAGTCCTTCCTCTACTCTTTTGATTGGCTCTCTGGGCTCGAACTTCCTGTCCAGGAGGTCATAGAGTACGACCACCACAAGAGCCATGAGGTCGTCTGGCTGAAGAGAAACACAAACTCACACATCAAACACATCAAAGTCAATCCAGATACCAACACGAAAGGGCAGATGCCAGTCAACAGACCCACCATTTGCTGAGAACGGTAAAAGTAGCTGTCAGTCAGGATCTCCTCCAGTAGATCTTGGTCTGTGATGGTAGCAGGAGAGAGTTTGTGATATTTAGAAGATGGTGGTTAGTTGTAATTCAACACCATAATATGAAGACATGTAGTGGGGAGCAAAAAACCCAGCAATAGACTCCAGAGATGCTAAAATACCCAACAGCAAAACTGATGTGTGAGTTACATCAGTTTTGCTGAGAAATTAATTTAAAAATAGCTGGATTCTAACTCAGACATGGCTTACTGAATTTAAAAAAGAATGAATGTGAGTTGAATTCAAATTTTAACAATGAATCCAGACTATTTAAAAAAAAATAATAATCAGAATTTATGTCTTGTAAAATATTACTTCTTCCAAAAAGTTTGGGGAGGAAAATGCCTTTTTATCTTTCTTAGATGTAAGATTATTTTTAGATTTAAGCTCGGAACAAGAAAAAAAAAAAAATCTTTTTAAAAATTTTCAAAAAAAATTAATATACATAAAAAAAATATATATAGTTTTGCCCGTTAAATTATTGTATAATAAACAAGACTGATAAGCTTATGTCTAATCCTATCAGAATATATAAATTTAAATAATTTGTTGTTTGCGTTTCTGGATGATAGAACTGACTGCGAATATGAACTGACCTCATGCTCACAGCCCAGTGCAGCCATTAAAGTGCTATAGCAGCCAGTGAACTGATGTCTGACCTGACTGCACTAAAAGCAAATAGATGTCCTTAAAAAAAAGAAAAAAGAAAAAAAGCCTCCCCTAAGCAAAAAGTTTGAGAAAGTGAGGGCAAAGCAGAGCAAGGAAGAGAGAGAGAGAGAGAGAGAGAGAGAGAGAGAGAGAGAGAGAGAGAGAGAGAGAGAGAGAGGGTTGGGGGGGATAAGTCAGACATGTGTAGGGAGGTTAAGCTACAAGGAGAAACCCAACCAGAATGTGAACAGACATCTCCAAATTATTGATTCAGTACTTCAGTAATCGAAAGAAGAGGGGGAAGGCATGAAAAGATGAGGTCAGAGGAAAATAAATTACTTCCATGGAGAGTATGGAGAGTGTGAGACTTCTTTTTTTTCAGGCACTGAACCACACCCTGAAAGTCAGTCTATTATCTTCAAATCTACATTTACTGATATACTGTAAAACTTTAGAAGCAATACAATGAAACTTTCTTATTTCTAGATTTTAAAATTGTCTATATTTTATATTTGTAGACACCTTAATGTTTAAAGCCGGCAATAAAATAAAATAAAATAAAATAAAATAAAATAAAATAAAATAAAATAAAATAAAATAAAATAATAAAGAAAAGAAAAGAAAAGAAAAGAAAAGAAAAGAAAAGAAAAAAATGTTGAGTTAAAAGTAATATACTTTAGGTCATTATAAATTAAGAATTTTAACAATATTTTGGAAATTATCTGCAACACTGACTAATTACTTCAAGTTTCATTCAGAAACCACCAAAGAATAAAAAGTGTGACAACCAGCTCCAGTCTCTTCTACAACATTAGCAAAAGGAAAAACTCTCCTCTGCAGTACTGTCGGACAGGATAGGAAATAACTGTGGAATTCTGGGTAATAGTATTATACGTTTATGACTCTTCATCTGTTTCCAACTGCACCTTTGAGTCCTGTATCTGAGGAACTGAATAATTGATGTTAAAGATTTGTGGGCCACAAATAGCATGACATCAGGGACCACAGGGACATTAACTGCACACTCCAAAAACAATCAAGATAAACTGGACACGTTATTCTTTTGCTGTCTAAATCTCATCACTTTATGATATTTACATTCCTACCAAATACTTACTTGTATTGTTGTTTCTCATACAAGATCAGGCAGGTAAAGCCCAGTTTTAAGCTGAAGGAGAATACTGAAATATGATATTTTAAAGGAAAAGCAATTCTCATCCTGATAATCATTTTGAGGCCTGGCTTTATTTTTCACTTACATTTCAGGGTGTTAAATGCCAGCTCATATGCCCAGTGCTCATTCTGCTTGGTGTTGGCATCAATGTCGTCGACAATCCCAGAATCATCGTCATCATCATCATCATCTCCACCGGGACCGATGTGCCCATAGCGAATGAGTCTGTGTGCGAGGTCTTTCTCACCATGAGTTTTCTGGAAAATAGCTGCAGCATGAAAGTACACAGAGTCGGGGAATCCCAAAGGTGCCCCCCCTCTCTCCATCCTGACTCGGTTCCTTTCTGCAAACACTGCAGTGACCCTCTTTTTAAGGGACTGAACACATACTTTCCTCATAGGGTCCTTGGGAGACTCTGGAGTGTGTGCTTTATTCTTAGGAGTGGATTCTTGATCCTGTAAGTTCAGTGATGTGACATCAGGCAGATCTGAGTCCAGTGTGGAGATGAGAGTCTGTTTAACCATTCTTAGAGAGCCAAGTTCTATGAATAAATACTGAATTAGTGAGTATCATAGATCATTTATTATTATTTCACACACATTATTTAATCTAGCAGTTTTCAGCTAGGACAATATAAAAGGCAATTATTTAACTTTGTAAATAACATTCTGTGTTAATTTCACACTGAATAGGGTTTCTCACACAGTATACCGGTAATTCGGTCTTTACATGGCTTACATGATACAATAGGGATCATCATATTTTATTCTATTTGACAGCATTTTGTATACATAGTATTTTCACTCTGTATGCAAAAGAATATCCAGTATACAGCTGAAGGCTTTTAGTGGAATTTCAAGAATTTGAACTGATTTTCCAAACTTTTAATGTTTGGGGTCAGTGAGACTTTTTTTCTTCTTCTGAAAGATATGATACTTTTATTCAGCAAGGATACAATAAATTGGTCAAAGGTGACAGTTAAAACTTCTACATTGCTACAAACATATATATATATATATATATGAAGAGTTCAGATGCAAAAGCCTCTAAGTTCCATCTAGAATTTTCTTCTACAATGATCATTTTTATCAAGCTTGTATATTTAAATTCTGTAATTTCACTTAAATGGCAATGAAAATTACCTATTAATTGTCATTTAAGTGAAATGACTGAACTTAAATATATGAGCTTGATAAAAAGGATCATTCTAGAAGAAAATTCCAGATGGCACTTAGAGGCTTTTGCATCTGAACTCTTCATATATATATATATATATATATATATATATATATATATATATATATATATATATATATATATATAAATTAATGCTGTCCTTTTGAAATGTCTATTCACTAAGTAATCCTCAAAAATGTATCACAGCTTCCACAACCATTTTCAACTGTAGTAAGTAATTTTTACTTTCACAATAATACAGTTTTTTAATGTATTTTTGATCAAATAAATGCACCGTTAGTGAGAAATAAATGACTTTTTTCAAAAACATTAAGAAATCTTACCAACCCTGAAGAAGTGTGAAAATACAGTTGGCTCCAAAAGCCTGGGACCACTAGAACCTGTGACCTAGAAATAGAGCATAATCTTAAATATTTCTTATTTATTTTACACCATAACATTTCTTTTGTTTTTAAATTTCAAAATCCTGTTACTGTTTGCTTATTACCAGGTTTAAATTAGAAACATCTAATTCTAAATAAAATCGAATTAGTCAAAATTAAATTTTAATACGTACCTCTCATAACGTAAGCGCAGTCAGCTCAGCAACAGGTATGAATATGAGAGCAGAATGTGAGAATTAGGAGCCCTCTCTCTGTCGGTGTGTCCCCCTGGTCTCACATACTCTCTCTCTCTCTCTCTCTCTCTCTCTCTCTCTGAGATCTTGTGTCACTACAACAACAAACATTTGTTCTTGTCAACAGAGTGTGAATCTTCTGTCTACAGATATAGTCAGCTAGCTATCAGCAGCTCATCATTACACACACACACACACACACACACACACACACACACACACACACACTCTCTCTCTCTCTCTCTCTCTCTCTCACACACTGAATAGCCTACATTGAATAGTACACTAACAGGTTTGAGATAAGAAAGAGGTAGCGAGAGGTAGAGAGATAGCACATGGTCATAGAGTGCCATATATGTTCATTTTGGAAGTGTGTTTGTTATATCTATTTAATCATTTCTTTAAATGTCTGAGATGCTGTTATTCACTGGAGTTTAGTTAAAGAACAGACTTCTGGCTTTAAGGGTAAACAGACTTCAGAGTAACGCTTAATTTCAGCTCATTTGAAACCCTCTCATGCCTGACGCACGTCGGCTCCAATGAGACACAATTAGGCTGACGTTTGCATTCATCCTGCTGAATGATTTATTGCTTTGGTCTCTGAGCCCAATCTCCCTCAGTTACCCCCACATCAGCACCGAAACAAACTACACCGGTCTTTGTCAGAACTTTCCAGACCAGTCACTTCTTTTGAAGAACTGATGGTTTTATTCCAAACTTTGACAGCCAATCAGCTGCTGAGTCTAATTAAGCCCCACCCATGCAGCATCTGATTGGTCACTACTGTCATCAGTTGACTTTTAATTAGTGATGAGATCTGTCAATCTCATTGAAAATAATCCTTTGTTGCTTTAACTTCAGAATAGTGGAACAAACACAGCGAGTCTGCTTAATTAATAATGCTGTGTGTGGGGTGTGTACACTTCCATGTGTGTCTGTGTGCTGAATTAGTAATGTAAAGAAATAGCTTCTTTTTCCTCATTAACCCACATCTCAATGCCTCAGGGGCAGATCAGTGTGTCCAGTGACACTACATCAGCTTCACTGCTGTTTCAGCTTCAACAGTGTTCTGACATTGTAAAGATGTCTTCGATTTAGGAGTTGTCTCTCATAGGCCTTATCTGATCAATGTGTGAATGTAGGCTGTGTGATATTGTTCATATTAATAAAAAATAAAATAAAAAAATTCCTAAACTTTATGTGGTCCCCCTAGCACCCCTTTGAGGCCTCCTGGGTGTCCCCAGACACAAGTTTAAAAACCTCTGTCCTGGGTAATCACTGATTGTTAAATGGGACAAGTCAAAAAAGCCCACCACAGAATCTCTGATATTTTAGCGCCTAGATATAATCCGCCAGGTGAACATTCTAAGCATGATTGCGTAGAAAAGTAAAATCAAACAAGACAAAAAGAGACACTTATGTAATGATTGTGGAATACAACTCCAGTTTAAAACGCCTCTCATGCACGCTGTAAGAACAGTTATGGCAAATGTATGCAAATGTATGTATTCTTCATGTGCTAATTACATCAGAACATGCACCTGACCCACATTTCTGCTGGCCTAGAAGATGCTGTTACATTCATTCACGTAACATTGCAACTAAATCAGGTCAGAAACCAATGTTAATAACTGGTTATTGTATATTTGATCAATTGTAAATAAAAGTACAATCATATTCTGCCACTGTTTGTGAAGGCAAGATGTTACTATATTGAGACTTCACAGTAATTTTAAATACTCTGAGCTCTTTGTGAAAATCTTTCATAAAGATTCAAACTCATTGGTTTTTTCAACCTTTTTGTCAAGGCCTATATTGTCCACAACAATATTCAAAGGTCCCAAGATTTTTTAGTCATTTGTGATTTACAGGATAAGGATCTTTACTTTTTACTTTTACTTACTTACAATTTCTACCCAATTAATTATTTTAAAGCTTGGCATAACAAGAAAAATGTATATTCATTATAATATGATATAGCTAGATTTTATTAATTTACATGACATTTATTTTAAAGATAAAAGGTTATAAACCACACCTTTAAATAATTAAATATAAATTTAAATCTATCTAGTAGGAACCCTGGTTCAAAGAAAAAAAGTTGTTGAGGGGGTGTAAAATATGGATAAAATATGAAATATCTTAACTTTTAGAAGTTTTTCCCTAAATTATTGCTTGTTTTGTCTTATTTTAAATCATCTTGAGGCCCCCTATTGGCTATTGGGTCCGGGGCCCCTGGATGAGAAGCACTGTTTCAGACTAATGTTCTTATTTTGTTAATTGAGAAAAATATTGACATACATTTTGAAGCTTCTCATTTTTAGTGAAATCAAAATTTAAAATTCTTGTTTAATTTAAATGGAATATTAATGTAGTTCTTATAAATGAGTTATCCGTGCACATCTTTTTTTTTTCTTTTTCATGCGCCCTCGTAATCTTTAATAAAAAAAATGACATCCCCTTCCACTTTTTCTGCGCAAGAGCAGGACAACCTGTTGCTCACATGAGACTGCACAAACCAATCAATTCCCGATGGCCAAAATTAAGCCTCACCCTACATTTTTTTATACAACCAGTTACAACTAGCCTTAATAAATTCTAAATATTGCCATGTTATGTTTCTTATGATGAGCAGTTCCCCACCACAAACCAACTACCTGTAAAGTAAAAATATTAAAAATGGGTTTACTGCAAACTGGTAATTCTACATGTTCCTACTGACAGAATCAATGAGCTTCTTTGACACAGATCATACAACCTAGCCTTGCTGCCCTCCACAGGACACACAGGAAGTTTGCACATGACGGGAGAGGCTCTCTGATGATCGAATGAGATGCACAAAACATACATAAGATGATACAAGTAATGTGCAAATGTAAAAACAAACAAAAATGAATGCTAAATCCTTTAAACTTTTCATTAAAAAACTGTTTTATTGAGATTGAATACAATTCTTACAAATGTGACTTAACAGAAGTCATTCAGAAAGAATTGAGTTAGTATGACATTAAAATTCATTCCCGCTCTTAACCTCTTACATAATAAACTAAAAAAACAATACAAAGGGGTACAACACCTTTTCAAATGTCTGGTACAAAAATATCAGACACATCACATTTTCTGCTTTCAGTCTCAAAGTTGGCATGTTATGCACTATCGGGGTGGGAATCCACGATGTGGGCCGCCACGGCCTCTGAATCCCCCTCGATCTCCACGGAAGTTTGGCCGGTTTCTCTCTCGACCTCGATCCCCTCGTCCAGAAGGACCGCCCCGTCCTCCTCGTTGTGCTCCCCCACCTCTCTCTGCCATAGATTTAGGAGGCGGGGATTTGGGGCGGAGTCTCTCAATTTCTTCAGTACAACCAGACAAGTAAGAGTTGGGCTCACTGAAGTGGGTGGAGTAAGCTTCCACATTGAAGTTGCTATTGGTCAGGGTAGGGCCCAAAGTCAGCCATCCTGAAAAAAAAAGAGAAGCATAACATTAGATCAGAATAAACATACACTACCATTTAAAAATGTGGAGTAGGTAAGATTTTTTAGTAAAAAATTAATGGATGAACCATAGGGTATCTAACCTGGCCTGATGGTGCTGTCCCTGCCAAACAGGTGCAGCCGTCGACGGCCCAAGCAGAAATGTTCAATGATGTGGAAAATCTCCACTGGCTTCTCAATATTACCCATCTCTGGCTCCTCTGTAATGATCAGGTCTATATCCACATTAGCATGAATGAAATCGCCATCTGTGCTACGTCTAACTGTGCCTTTGATGCCCATCAGACAGTGTTCCTGAGTACCATCAGAGAAGAAAAAATAAAAGCATTTCCAATTGGAAACAATTGTTAGTGCCAACAATGTTGTGGCTTGCCACAGCTCTTACCTTGGTTCTCTGGAACACTGCTTTGGGGTCCAGCGTTTTGGTCTTACCAGGGTTGTTTTTGTTGGTCTTGATCCAACAAATGTCTTCACATCGCCTGAAGCCCCATTTCCTCAGACACTGAGAGAGAAGAGAGAAAGATGTTAAAATATAGTTTGCAAGACTCATAGACAATAACTGTACTGTGAAGCATATTTGTTTGTGGGCAGATAATGTAGTAACTAGTAATGCATGTCATTTACATCAACATGCAGCATTTAAATCAGTAAAATTACTTCACATCAAAACAGAACTCACATTAAAACATTTCTTGTGGTCGCAGATACATCACATTTTGAGTTAAGCTTAAGATCATGACAGGGTTCCCACGCCTTGGTTAACTTCAAATTCAAGGACCTTTCAAGGACTTTCAAGGTCCAATACCCTAAAATTCAAGGACTTAATGTGGGAACATATTTGTTGTGTCCAGCAATGTTGAGGTACCATCGTAGTAGTTTCGTGTGCGCGTTAACGCCATGGCAACGTACAACACAAAGTACTTTACGCGGTAAAGTAAAGTAAATCAAAACTAGTATGCATAGGCCATGAAGTGTTGGCGAAATAACACATTAGTGGACCGGAGGGAATAATATGGAATTTTTTCCAAAAAACGTCTTGCACAAAATAAATTCAAGCACTTTCAAGTATCTATGTATGTTTATTTTCAAAAACTTTCCAGGGACTTGATTTTTTTTTTTTCAGATTCACAAACTTTCAAGGATTTCAAGGACCCGTGGGAACCCTGTCATGATTAACGCAGGTGATAATTTGCAACAAACAGAAATATGCCACTCTGTGTGTGATTGTGAGATTTGTACCATTCGGCCAAGATCAAGGCCTTCTCCTGAGCCACACCACAGGAAAACAAAAGAGCGAATACATGAGATTTCCTCTATGTCCAGCTTCATGATCTATATCAGACATAAAATCAATAAATCAATAAATAAATATACATATATATCATTTTTAGAGAATTTGCAATAACTCACATCGTCCCAGTTCCAGAAGCGCTCGTTGGCAATGATGCCCGACTCTCTGTAATACTCCTCTAATGGAGGCTCTATCAGAATCACATCAAACTTGCACTTCAAATCTCTCAGATCAAATGTGTCTGGATCTGCCTGCAGATACCTGACACACAAAAAACATCCATATATTCATAGTATATACATGCAAATGGGATCAAAAAGTCTCCTAGTGAAATGCTTCTAATTGATTTATTTATTTATATGCTTTCCAAAAATCATTTGTTTTTAATCCATGTTTAAATAAAAAAAATAGCTTAGATTTACAGTGTGGTCTCAAACATAAGAATATATAAGTAAAATTTAGTAAAAAAGGCCAATTAGACAATAGAGACAGCAGGCTTTCTCACATGGGTGGGGTGTTGGTGGCAGAGATGAGCTCATCTTTTAGTCGGATGAGCTCTCTTTGTTTGGGGTACTCCTCAAACCTGTCAGCCAAACCTACAGCACAACAGAACATAGGTTAACATGATCTCACAGCTTGGCATGAAAGATGAGGAAAAAAAAAATAATAGAAAGAGATCGGACCATTTACCTCCATCTCGGATAAAGTTCTGAGGTCTATGACCTGTGTCCACAAAGTGCTGGCAGTAATCATTGTGGGGATTTAAACTCTGAGTGCCCTGTAAAACAGAAAGCGATGATATCTTGATCTTTATAATAAAAAATAGCTTGTAATGACATTATTGATGAAATTGGCATGAAACAGAAGTTGCGATAGTCTTTCCTTCCCTATTGTAAAATACATCTGAGTGAAACGGCTTCTGGGACAAGAAATAAAATGTGGGGCGAGACTTGATTTTGTCCATTAGGAACTGATTGCATTGTAGTTTTTGCAAGTGGTAGGGAAAGTTATTTTGATTGAAGATTACAAGGCATGAGAAAAAAAGAGAGATGTGCTCAGATAAATAATTTATAACTTTGGTTAGTCTTTCAAAACTCTTCACACACTGAGCACAACAATAGTCTATGTGGGCAACTCTTTGGATCATTTATCATTGCTTGAGTCACAAAATGAATTCAGTGACTACATCTTTCAAATTACATGAATTATTTTCTCACTCAGACACAACCACCGCCAAAACTCTATAGGCCAATTTGCACATTTACATACTCGTTTCAAAACTGCTAAACTTGAGTTCAAAAACTGAACAAGACTAATTTGTAATTTGCTACTTTTCTACAGTAATACCATATAGAAATATATTCTAAATCTACCAAATCTGTCTTTCAATTTCATAACCATCTATACAAAGGGTGACTATAATTAATTTAGTAATAAATTTGTTCTTTAATGGACCATGTAACAAACTGCAGTGAATTCTGAACAGTAGAGAGCTGTCATTCTTGTTTTATAAAACATTTTTATTTAATAAATCATTGTGATGTAACGTTGCCTGTTAGTGTTTTTTATGTCATTGAGTGAAAAGTGTGTTCGTTGAGTGAAACCTTTGCTAGTGTTATGGAAGAATTGATTTTGAGACATGCATGAAGTGTTTTGGTTGTTTTAGTGCATTTTGGATGTGAAATTAACTGATGTGCCAAGCTGAAAGTTGGTTAGGAGAACTGAGTGAAGAGTTTTGAAAAAGTAAAATGTGTGCTAGCGATTGTAAAAAAACAACAAAATAAAAAGAACCCTGTAAAGAAAATAGGAAGATATTTTCATTTTCCAATTCCCCATAAGAAAATAGGAATTGTCAATTTTGATTTCACAGAGACTTTAAAAATCAACCACCAACATAATGTAAGACTTTGCACAAAGTCCCATTGTACTAGCATGTAATTGTTATGTAAATAATATATTATTGTGTTTAACGCTACCTTTAGGAAAGTGCTGGAGTCTTTGTACACCTCTTCATACGGTCCGCTCTCCTCCTGCTGCTGGGGCTCAACAACTTCCTGTAACACCAAACAGCAGATCCAGGATCAGTTACCTACAGCCCTGCCCTGATCTAAAGAGAATTTAGAAATTACAGCTGATTCCAGATCAGTGCTCACTCACCCTCTGCTCCTCCACATCCTCCTCTGGGTCTTCACTCTCATTCAGACACTTTCTTTTTCCACCAGGAACTGATGTGTCAAATGATGCCCTACAGTAAACATAACACAGACCAATCCTTACCCCATCCTTACTGTCACGGATCTGACTTGTGCTTCGTGTAAATGTTGCCTTATCAATACAGTTGATCAAACATATTTCAGTACCTGCATGTCTCTCTGGTCTCTTCGATTTCTTTTTGTTCATCTTTACTATTGAGAACAGCACCGATGCTATCGGGGCTCTCTGCCCCGAGCTGCAAAACAAATCATTAACATCAACAAAGCTATCTGTATTTATTCATAAGTCTAAAAGCATTGGTTTGCCAATACTCGCTAACACTGCCTTTATGCAGTAACGTTAAGCTAAAAAGTTCACCTGTTGTGCAAGAAGCTGCCGTCTTAGCTTCTGCCTTTCACGTATTTCTTGCAGCCGGCTGTTCATGGCAATAATATTTTGCAGGGAAAAAAACTTATCATACAATTATTTGATGAAAACAAAAGTAAGGCAAAAAAATTCACCGAAAACCTCGACGTGAGAAGCAGTCGCACGTATTTTACATCATCAGACGCATACTGTGACGTCAGCAAACGGCTGATACTTTCTTTTGAAGTTAAAACAATGCGTATTGATTTATTAAGATATATTACATGTTCTGCTTAATAATAATATTATGTTGCGATCATGTTTTATCCTTAATTTTCTTTCTTTTAAATCCCCGTTTCTTATATTTATTAATGACTTTTGTAAAATTATTATTGTAGCGCGAGGCTAGAATAACTTTATTTTAATTCACTTGTTTTATTGATGTATTTATATTGTACAGAGGGCTCCATCACGTTGTTTCAGAATGTTATTTTTTATGCCATTTTTGGATGTTTGTAAGGGGACATATATTTATTATCCAATTGTGTTATTTTTATTTGATTTTGTTTATTCTACTACTCATCTAATCTTATCTAATAATAATAATAATAATAATAATAATAATAATATATTTTTAATCCTAAATTTACTTTTCCTCTTAGATTTTGAAAATATATTATATTCTCTAGAAATTATTTAAAAAATGTAAAGAGAAGTATAATGGTGTGATATAATGTTTTAAATCACACTGAAAGTTTTAAAGTTCTCTTGCTTCAATCTCCAAACACCTTCAATCTCTAAAAGAGCTGTTACCACAAAGAAAGAAAAAGAAAGAAAAAAAAATCAATGAACAGCATTTATTTGAAATAGAAATCTTTTGTAACATTATACACGTATTCCCTGTCACTTCTGATCAATTGAATAGGTCCTTTCTGTAAATAAATATGCCTATTTCTTTCTTCTTCTTTTCTTACTTATCCCAAGCATTTTTTGTTTCCACAAAAATATTAAGCAGCAAACCCGGGTTTCAACATTGATAATGTTTTTGAGCAGCAAATCATCTTAGAATGATTTCTGAAGGATCATGTGACACTGAAGACTGGAGTAATGGCTGCTAAAAATTCAGCTTTGCCATCTAAATTACATTTTAAAATAGGCTATATTAAAACAGAAAACGTGTAGTGTTTATGTCTGTTTTATTCTGGAGCAGTTATTATTTTCCTGACACAAGAGGGCAGACGTGAACTTTGTCTCGTCCGTTGGTCATTGCGACCATTCCTGAATGCTTGAACACAATATTTCACACCGGAGCCTCGGAGAAAACAACAGTGATGACCACACCAGACCAGACACTTATAATGAGTTCACTGAACGTGGCAGACTCGTTTGAGTTCACATTCTGGGAGGATCGGTTCGGCGCGCGTACATTAATCGTGGACCATCTCCCAGAAGAATGTGTGCTGTCCTGACTATTCTGTAGTGGAATTAATTTGCCTCATACTATTTTGGATTTTCTGCACTTTAATGAAGGACATCATTATTGATTTTTGATTTTTTTTACTTCAAATCTCTGGTGACTCAATCATCAATATGCATGAGTCATTATAAGCCCCGGGCTTCCCCGCGCGGTTTCTCTTTAATTGATCAGCGTCTGACTCTGATTCTCCAATAACAGCCAAAAGACAAGATGAGACAACTCAAGGACCATGTCTCCATATAGACTGGAGGAGGAACTGTTGTTATGGTTATGGTGACAGTGGCAGACAGGTTGATCGTGATGGATGTGAGATGTGGGTTTCTCTTCACCCTCGGCACGCTGCTGCTCATCGCCTGCACTCACGGGTCTCCGTTCACCGACTGTATTCAAAGCAAAGGCAAAGCGGGCTTTTACGTGGGATCTATAGACGCCACCGAATCAGGCGTGAAATGCATGAACTGGAACGACGTGCCCGGTGTTAAAGAGCGATATCCGGGGAAAGGTCTTGGAGATCACAGTTTCTGTCGGAACCCGGACGGGAGAATTCGGCCCTGGTGTTTCTTCCCAAACAGCAGAGGACGCATTGACTGGGGGTACTGCGATTGCAAACAAGGTATATATAAGCTACATAAATAAAATGAATTTGCAAGAGCAGTATTTTATATGAACTTATGCGAGGGGAAAAACGCGCGTCAAGTGTTTCTTTTCTTAGACAAAAGACCTCCACGCGCAGATCTAGTCGTTCAAGATTTCTAAAGATTAGTTTAATGTTCATTCTTAAGTGTTTTGCTTAACTTATGATTGATAGTTAAACATATTCAGATCAAGAAAACAGTGCAATGCACCACGCAAGCTTAGACATGTCCAAACTTCACTGCATCCACGCGTGGGAAAGGTATGCGCGCCTCAGGTAGCACCTATAATGAGAACAAAGCAGCCACTCTCATCCGGCGCACGAGGTCATTTTATCATTTGGGTCTTACTTTGAGACAACGATCTCTAACAGAAATTTCGCAATGTAAGTTATTTCTGTTGCAGCAGAAGCTGTATAGAAATGAGTAAATATGCACGAGCGCGTCTCGTGCAAGTCTTGAGCTGCTCAGAGCTTTTGCATTGCTGACAGGCTCGAGCGCGAGATCTGGAGTCAGTGCGCTGTTAAGAAGTTAGTCAGTAAGGTTTCATTTGGCAATCACTATTTGAAAGTGAATTTTGACTTTTGTGACAAACGCGAGGCGAGAGTATAAATAGTATCGAGAGCGAGACGTATAATGCATCTACTGTAGGCTACGAGAGACCGGGTCGATCCCCGGGTCGATCCACCCCCCCCCCCCCCCCCCCCCCCCCCCCCACACACACACACACACACACACACACCTTTTAAGGTACATTTGTTTTTAAAAGTCAATTTCTGTATAATTACATAAGATAAATTCTTGGCTAAAAAACCCCTAAACATTTCCACTTTTCCCTGGGAAAAAATGTTAGTGGAACACACGACACGTTGACCTTTTGTGACAACATGTCCCAATGTTGTGAGTGTGACTGTGAGATAAGTAAACTCCCCTTGTGAAAACTAGTCCCACGTGTTACCAAGAACAATGAACTGTATTGTAAGATATATATATATATTCTATATATATATATACACAGTTGTGCTCAAAAGTTTACATAATCCTTTCAGAATCTGTGAAAATGTGGATATCTTTTTTTTTTTTACAAAATAAGAGGGATCATAAAAAATTCATATTTTTTATTTAGTACTGTCCTGAATAAGATATTTAAGATAAAAGATGTTTACATATCCACAAGACAAAAAATAGCTGAATTTATAAAAATGACCCTGTTCAAAAGTTTACATATTGATTCTTACTGTGTGTCATTACCATAGACTGTAAACATTTTTTTTTACAGTCTATGGTAACGACACACAGTAAGAATCAATATGTAAACCATTCGTTACCTGAATGATCCACGAGTCCACGACTGTTTTTTTTGTTTGTTTTGTGATGGTTGTTCTTGAGTCCCTTGTTTGTCTAGAGCAGTTAAACTGCCTAATGTTCTTCAGAAAAATCCTTCAGGTCCTGCAAATTACTCCGTTTTAAATAATAAATAACCCTTTCCAGCAGTGACTGTATGATTTTGAGATCCATATTTCATATTTCCATATATTCTAATATAGGCCTTAGAAATAACACTTGGAGAAGAGGTATAAAGTTTTAGGTTGAGTTCCTCTATAATCTTTCCATATTTATTATTTGTGACATTTGTTTACAATCTTTCCAATAGTATTATTATTAGTTAAAAATCACTTTGAATGTGGACAGCTTATCAGTGTATTAAATGGGAAACGGATGAGTTTATTTAAATATTTTGGTATTCTACTAGTTTACATTTCCAGCATGCATCCGCTGCCTCACATTTTCCAAATATTCTGTAAAAGTTTTGAAGCTCTGAAATGTTTGAAGAACATGTGCTGCCATCAAGTTTGGTTGTGCACTGTGTGATTTATAACTGAATGCAACAGCTGGGCGGCTCATAATGTAAACACTGGATGCATAAAAGGTGCCATCCCCCCCCCCACCCCCCCTCTCACACACACACACACACACACACACACAGACACCGACACACACACACAGACAAAGACACACGCACACGCACACAGACAAAGACACACGCCCACAGACAAAGACACACGCACACACACACACACACACACACACACACACACACACACACACACACACACACACACACACACACACACACACACCTGTTCCAGTAGCAAGTGAATATATTAATACTGTTGTGGCCACACACACACACCTGTTCCATGCAGTAGCAAGTGAATATATTAATACTGTTGTGGCCACATTTTTAATGTAATCTTAAAATATTTTTTATGCAAGTTTACATTATTGATCTATTTTATGTTTAAATGCTACATTTTATAGGTAGTGTTTTCAGTTTGGGGTATCTGTTAAATTACAGTAATACAACTTATAATGTATATTTTATAATAAAAATACCAATTATTGCATTGTTTGCAATATTTTACTGTATTTTGATCATCAGTATCTCTGAATTACCAAGTTAATTTGTATCCAATACCTACAGACTGTACATGTGGCTAAAAGAGCAATTTTTAGTTCTCAACTATAAATTAATATACTGTAAACATGTGAATATTATGTCCAGTTAGAATGCAGAGATGTATTTTAATAGTAAAGAAATGGCTTATCTCATCTGCACCCAGTGGTTTTATAATAGACATTTTTGTACTGCTGTACTCAATAGCTTACATTGTTTTCATGATTGTTTTCTTACGTAATTTTCAGTATCTCATGCAAAAACACACACATTTATTATAGAACTGACAAGTGAAACTCATGTGGAGGTCAAAGCTTTCCTCTTTCATCACATAAAGCAAGTCATGGATTAATGTTTTCGTGCTGCGTAACTGTGGGAACATTCGTAATGCACACATTTATCAAAATTACGGAGACCAGTGGAACGAATTGTTTGCAGAACATTTACTTTTATCACCTGCCTGAGCAGTGAAGGTCAACAACACTCAAGTTTAACTCACTTTTTGTGTGTATTTGCAGGCTCTTTGCGACTGCAGGGAGGCAGATCCAAGTTGGATGGTACAGTAGAAGTGTATTTGAATGGCGTGTGGGGAACCATCTGCAGTAATGACTGGGATGACCGAGATGCCGCTGTGGTGTGTCGACAGCTGGGACAGGGGTAACACATACACGCATATACTGTACAATACACACAGTATGTAAAACATACTGTCATACCACTTGCAGTATGTAGGCTGTTTGCAATATCTGAAAGACTTACTATATTTATCAATATATGCAGTATATCACAGATCATACTTTGCAGAATACCATACCCTGCAATGCATTGGACTTGACATCCATTTCTAGTGTGATGAATGACTTAATGTATTATAGCAAACTCTTACTGTCATATTTCTAATAAGTGTTGATCACAAATAATTATATTGTTTTGTATATATTATATTATTAACTATAGTAAACTAAACATTTAGTATCTATTAGACCACAGTTCTTGAAGCTTTAGTGTGTTTAGTGTGAAGGTGGATCGTATCAAAATTGCTTTGTTACACTTTATTTTAATGTGACGTAGTTACATTATACTTACTCAAATAAGTACTGTATGTACTGTATGTATGTAAGTATGTACTTGCAATAGAGTTACGGTAGAGTTTGGTTTAGGTTTAGTTACTTGTAATTATGCATAATTTACTGTTATTACTTTAGTATTTGTAGTAACGTGTAACTACGACACCTTAAAAAAAAGTTTCCGCCCTGTTTAGGTAATCTGGCCCAAAATGCAGAAATAATTGTGCTTGACTTGATACTTGATACTGGACAATCAGGAGATAAAGGAATAGTTCAACCAAAAATGTACATGTCATCATCATTATCTACTCACTCTAATGTCATTCCAAATGGTTTGACTTTCTCTCGACTGCACAAGCTTCAAAAAGCTATTTTATCCTGAAAATTAGATTTAGAAATGCAAAATAACCATCCCTGACCCTGAGATACTAACTGGATGCCATTATCTGACTTAAACATGCAATATGGTGAGGTCATGTGACAACAATGTTACACTCTACTAATGTTACTTGAATAATGCATACTGTTTCACAAAGGTTGCATAAAGTAGGCAGTATGCATAGTAAGAACAGACTAAGAATTCAGACTAAGAATTTTATTTTTCCCAAAACCTGAACACAAACCAGACATACTATGTACCGCTGAAATATTCAGCATATGTTATGTCTGTCCATGGTGGACGGTAAGAGATGTGTTTGTAGTTAGTTTTTGAAGTCAATGCTGCCACAAAGAGATAGTTGCTGTGTTCCGACAACCATATGCTTTGTTTATTCCCTAACCACAAAACATCTTTGTAAGGTTGTACATGGAATCCTTTGGTATTTGACCCCAGTGGGTCAAAGGTCAATCTTTCACCTTTAAACACGGCATATGCTCAGTGAGTTGTCAGGCGGTGAATATATGTGTGCGGGTGTTTTAAAAGATCGCTGATTTCCCCAGAGAGTTCTAATCTCTATCTCGAACACACCCATGTGGTTTGTGTCTATCACGGTCACACACATCTGAGAGCATTTGTCTGAGGTCATTACTGAGTGTGCTTAGGGAGAGGTGACAGCAGGGTCTCGTAGATCACATGACACAACAATGACAGTTATAAATCTGACAAAAAGTATTATTTTACCATTAAAATATGAAACGGATACATACATATGCGTGGACCCGTCATCATTTGACCTCGGGAGCTTGTCCATATGCAATTTGTGAATAATTCATTGGGTGTCTCAGCTTTGATAGATGAACAGACTATTTAAAAGCTAGAGAGACAGATAGACTTCACTGACATTGATTTATGTTTTCCATCTGTCTGTCCACCACAGAAGCTCTCAAGCTTTGTATAGTAGAAGCTTATAGGCAGCAAATTACATTCTTAAGAATAAAAACATATTTCAGTATTCTGCCAATTTCATTAACATTGACTCATTGTTTTAAAGTAGTTCAGATTTGAGAAATTTGTCTTGAAATCTCTGTGCTCCATTCTTTTGCTAGTACTTCCCTTGTTTGTATATTTATATAATAGTATATAAATACATAAAACATACAGAGATTCTAATGTTATACATTATCAGTCAAAGGTTTAGATTTAGTAAGACCTTCTTTGGGGAAAAAACTTTTATTCTGCAAGGGTGCATTGAATTTATCTAAAGTGACAGTAAAGACATATATAATGCTACAAAATATTTCTTTTTCAAATAAATGCTATTCTTTTGAACTTTGTATTCATCAACAAATCCTGAAAAAATGTATTACGGTTTCCACAAAAATATTAAGCAGCACAATTGTTTCCAACATTGATGATAATAAAGAAATGTTTCTTGAGCACCAACTCAGCATATTAGAATGATTTCTGAAGGATCATGTGACACTAAAGACTGGAGTAATGATGCTGAAAATTGAGCTTTGCCATCTCAGGAATAAATTACATTTTAAAATATTTTCAAATAGAAAACAGTTATTTTAAATTGTAACAATATTTCACAATATCACTATTTTACTATATTTTGCTCAAATAAATGCAGCCTTGCTGAGCATAAGAGACTCATTTTAAAAACTTTAAAAAATCTTCCTGATACCAAACTTTTAAACGGTAGCCTATATTTCTTTGTTGAGCATTGTTAAATTAATTATTCAGTGTAAACCAATTATTTGTTAATGTAATAGGTAACATGTAGCCTTTTTGGCACCTTTTTTTATCTTTCAATATTTCATCTCATATATGAATGACTGAACAAATATAATGTAGAGAAACGATCACCGGCTTAATGGTTGACATGAATCAAAAGTGCTTATGCTGAAGAAGTTGAGATGTTTAAGAGTTGCCAGGTTATGAGATTCATGGGATTAAATCTTTTAAATTTATTCTGTAATTTAGTTTTACGCATTTATAAATAACAAAATATTCTGTCAGTGGTATCTTCATTTTCTTGTAAAAACATGTGAACTGAGATCATTGTACATGTCAGTCAGACAGCTCCTTATCAATATCCCGACCATATTTTTCAGAGCAGGGACAGAAGAGAGTTCCAACAGTTACTCAAGAATAATTTGCAATACTGAACAGCATAATGCAGAATTATCTGTGGCTATAAAAGTTTCTAATGCTTAATTTATCAAAAAAAAAAAAAAAATCAAGTTCGCAAAAATTTCTTGCGACTGCATCTGCATCATTTGCAACCCCATGAGGGGTCGTGACCCCAGTGTTCAGAACATGTGGTCTACTATTTATCATTTGTGACCCTGGATGACAAAACCAGTCACATGGGTCAATTTTTGGAAACTGAGATTTATACATCATATGAAAGCTGGATAAATAAGCTTTCCATCGATGTATGGTTTGTTATGATAGGACAATATTTGGCCGAGATACAAGTATTTGAAAATCTGGAATCTGAGGGTGCAAAAAAATCGAAACATTGAGAAAATCGCCTTTAAAGTTGTCCATTTATGTTCGCGATTGTGTTGCATTCACTCACAAAAATAAATGTTTTATATATTTGCGGTAGGAAATGAACAAAATATCTTCATGGAACATGATCTTTACTTAATATCCTAATGATTTTTGGCATAAAAGAAAAATCGATAATTTTGACCCTTACAATGTATTGTTGACTATTGCCACAAATATACCCGTGCGACTTGTGACTGGTTTTGTGATCCAGGGTCACATTTACAAACTTTGACAAAGGTTCATGAATAGTTGAAATATCATGAAAACTAAATGGATTAAATGACTGAAGTGAGATAAATTAGACAAAAATGAAAAAATCTCACTTTGTCTCAGTTACAGGGCACGTGCACGTGTGAGTCCTCTGTCACGTCTGGTGGTGTCTGTAGTTCACTGGCAGACTGTGGGCTGTGAGGGACAGGAAGAGGACTTACTGCAGTGCAATCGCACCGTATGGAACGGGGGAGAGTGTGTTAACCGCCAGGCGGCTGCCGTCTCTTGCACACCAGTGGAGGGTATGCACATGCTCACAGATACATAAACACAGATGCAATCACAAATATACTCTCAAGTAAAGGGAAAATATCTTGAAGCTTGTGTGTGTATGTATAGCTTCAGTGTTTGTCCCGGTGCGTCTCTCTGGTGGTCCATCAGCGCATGAGGGCAGAGTAGAGGTGCATCATGCAGGACAGTGGGGCACAGTGTGTGATGACCAGTGGGACGATAATGACGCTGAGGTGGTCTGCAGACAGCTGGGGTTGGGGTAAGACACACACACACACACACACACACACACACACACACACGTCACACACGTTGTGTTCTCATGTTTTATGGGGACTTTCCATAGACATAATGATTTTTTTAAATTGTGCAAACTGTATATTCTGGCCCCATACACTAACGCTACACCTAAACCTACCCATCACAGAAAACTTTATTCATTTTTACATTTTCCAAAAGCATCACTTAGTATGATTTATAATCTGTTTTCTTCATGGGGACCAAAAAATGTCTATACAGGGACAAGGATTTTGGATATTGCCATCTTTGTGGGGACATTCCCCATAATGTAGAGTTTACCAGGCCACACACACACACACACACACACACACACACACACACACACACACACACACACGCACACATTTGGTTTTGGTTTTAAAATCCAATCTTTTGTGTTACAAATCCAATTCGGTCAAATCAGGTCCATTCAGATAGTAAAGAATAGGGGTCCCCAATCCTGTTTCAAGCCTTCAAGCTCCAGCCCTGATCAAACACAACTAAACCAGCTAGTTAAGATCTTCAGGATAACTTCTGAGAGGTGGGTTGGATTAGGGTTGGATCTGAACTCTGCAGGTAGTTAGGGCTGCGTCCGAAAGCTTAAAAATGCTATCTTTGGAGGATGCATTCCACGGTAGGAAGGCATCAAGGCACGTCCGAATCCAATAGTCACTCCTGAGATAGCTTCATCTGATAAATTTTTGAAGATAGATATATCCTTCGCTGCCTTTGATATCCCACAATCCTGTGTGTACCATTCCGTGACAGCTAAAAAATTAAGATGGCATCTGAAAGTTGCGGTTGGTGGTCAGTTTCTGTGTAAATGTTCGTTTTTGAGCAACATTTTCCACTTTTGATGTTATTTCTAGCAAAAACATTACTATTGAAGTAATTTTATATATTATTTAGTTATCACCAAAGCTCTATTTTGTTGTAGAATATTAAACTGTTATGCTGCCTCAGAAGTCTGTTCGAAATCAGTTACCTTTGTGCTCAAACGCTGCCTGCAAAGTCATTGCCTGATAAGGCAGCGAGGCAAAAAGTCAGCTGCCTAAGCTTTCAGACGCTGCCTAGATCTCCAGGAACAGGACTGGGCACCCCTGGTGTAGAAAATATCTGGTATATCTACATTGGTTGGCTGCCATAGTAGAGAGATAAGAGAAAAAAAAGAATCATATCATTCCGCTGTGGTACTGAAATCATTATAGGCGCATCAGACAACACAACATTCATGCATATGCTTAGTTGTCATTCAGTACATAGTGAATGCCACTTATGAGAATGAATGAATGAATGGATTCAGACACGGCTCCAGACACTACTGCGCTTTGTGTATAACATTACATTCATGTTTTGTCCCATATTATGAAACATACTTGAAATCTGATCTAACTGGAATTATTTTAATCACATTTTACACCACATATTGATTATATGAATTGGATTGGGTTTGTTTTAATTTTTTTTTTACTATTGATATGCTGATTAATTCATTAATTGTATCACAATATTCTTAACAAATATTTATATTTGTATTCCTTTTACATTTATTTTTATTTTATTTAAATATTTAATTGTTTTAAATGAATTCATTATTAATAATTTATTAATTGACAGCCCTTCAAAAAACTAGACATGTATGCCAAAGAAATCAGCCTGTCTGAACATAGCCATAGAGGCATGACCTGTTTTTTTGGGAACACACTGTCTAGGAACACCAGGGCGTTCTTTTCAACTGAGATGTGTGAAAATAGAAGGAAGATCGAGAGGAGGTAGGAGTGATAAATAGGGAAAGAGAAAGAGAGGAGTTGAGTGTCTTCTCTGCATAAAAATGTGAAATATTTTCTTGGGAGGTCCCTGACACACAAAGCCAAAGTGTTCTCGGTAAGAAAGTGAGTGTGTGAGAGACGGACAGAAAATTGAGATAATGAAAGGATGAGTGCCAGAGGAAGACAGATCGAGAAGGCAAAGAGGCGTAAAGGGTGATTTAGTGGGAGGAAAGGAATTAGAGAGGAACGGAAAGAGGGAATGGAAAGATCAAGATGTGAATCAGGTTGATTGTTTCTAGCTTTTCAACTATAGTGTAACAACGGACGTAATAAATGGCGCCCAAAAGTGAGCTTTGCAGGTGTTTGAGTTTGTATAATAATCACTCATGTGAATGGCTCTTTATTGAGCTGAAACAACTCCTGTAGAATAAAATGCATGGGTTCGTGCACATGTCTGAAACCACAGTTCCACTTCATTTGCCTCTCAACTTTCAGTGATTATTGACTGCTGAACTTTGTGCTTGATTGCCTATTAATCACAGAAAGAATTAAAAATATATATAATCTCATAGCACACTCTTAATGTGACCCACAAAGTCTGCTTGAAACAATTCGATTTTAAATGTGAGTGTTGCATTAGTAGTCTGTTGTTACAGAAATCTCTCCTTGTTGGAGCTCTGCCATCCTCACCGATTAAGAATGGAAGAGCCCGAGGGTAACAGACTAAATGGCTGCCTCTGACATTTCTCTCCCATTACCTGTTATGTATAACTGTGGCCCATTTTGCCAAAAAAGAGGTTCCATGCTAACATAAACAATTGCAATAGACTAAATCATGGAGTGGATTTATCCTTCAGGGCTGTAATATATATTCCTGCTCAATTTTAGTGAGAAAAAAATCACATTAATTAAAGGATTAGTTCACTTTCAAAAATTTTTTGCTGATAATTTACTCACCCCGATGTCATCCAAGATATCCATGTCTTTCTTTCTTCAGTCGAAAAGAAATTAAGGTTTTTGAGGAAAACATTCCAGGATTTTTCTACACAGAATGGGCTTCAATGGCAACCAACTATACCAATGTTCAAAGAAGGTTCAAATGTCCGTCTCATTGCAGCTTCAAAGTCTCTACACGATCCCAGTTGAGAAATAAGGGTCTTATCTAGCAAAACGATTGGTCATTTAAAAAAAAAAAATATATATATATATACTTTTTAACCACAAATGCCCGTCTAACATGACTGTCAATCTCCCTCGGACTGGGGCTCCATGCAAGATCTCACCTCGTGGGGTCTCAATGATCCTAAGAAAGGTGAGAAATCAGCCCAGAACTACACGGGAGGAGCTGGCCAATGACCTGAAAAGAGCTGGGACCACCGTTTCCAAGGTTACTGTTGGTAATACACTAAGACGTCATGGTTTGAAATCATGCATGGCACGGAAGGTTCCCCTGCTTAAACCAGCACATGTCAAGGCCCGTCTTAAGTTTGCCAATGACCATTTGGATGATCCAGAGGAGTCATGGGAGAAAGTCATGTGGTCAGATGAGACCAAAATAGAACTTTTTGGTCATAATTCCACTAAACGTGTTTGGAGGAAGAAGAATGATGAGTACCATCCCAAGAACACCATCCCTACTGTGAAGCATGGGGGTGGTAGCATCATGCTTTGGGGGTGTTTTTCTGCACATGGGACAGGGCGACTGCACTGTATTAGTCTCCAGACCTAAACCCAATAGAGAATCTTTGGAGGGAGCTCAAACTCCGTGTTTCTAAGCGACAGCCCAGAAACCTGACTGATCTAGAGAAGATCTGTGTGGAGGAGTGGGCCAAAATCCCTCCTGCAGTGTGTGCAAACCTGGTGAAAAACTACAGGAAACGTTTGACCTCTGTAATTGCAAACAAAGGCTACTGTACCAAATATTATCATTGATTTTCTCAGGTGTTCAAATACTTATTTGCAGCTGTATCATACAAATAAATAGTTAAAAAATCATACATTGTGATTTCTGGATTTTCTTTTTTAGATTATGTCTCTCACAGTGGACATGCACCTACGATGACAATTTCAGACCCCTCCATGATTTCTAAGTGGGAGAACTTTCAAAATAGCAGGGTGTTCAAATACTTATTTTCCTCACTGTATATATATATATTTTTTGTTCTTCGACTGAAGAAAGAAAGACATGGATATCTTGGATGACATGGATATCTTGGACTGTAGTTTTGTGTTACATACTTTTAAAAAGAGTACTTATTACGTAAATAATATACTTTAAATGAATATACTGTACTGAATGTCAGGCAATTAAACGAGTGGTTTTAAAAGTGTACTTAACGGTGTTAAGATTACATTAGTGTTTTTTTGTGTTTAGTGATATATTATCTGCAAGTTGAGTTTTTAAAAAACACTTTTAAGATTTGAAGTACACTACAAGCGCACAGTCAGTTGTTACATGTATGGTCTGTCTCCCTTGTTTCATAGTGTTTTTGGTTTAGTCCTGTGACCCAGTTTTCCCCAGTCTGTCTAATTAGTCATCTCCTTTCACCTGTGTCATGTTTTATCATCATCATCCTTCTTCGTGCTATTTCCACAACCACGCTACGTAACATCAATACAATGAAATGTACTTATTTTTCACAATGGCTTGACAGTTCTTCAGTGCAAGAAAAATCGCATTTGAAGAAGCTCATCTGAATCATAATATAATGCATGCAGCACTCACAAATAACTGATTTTATAATAACTATGTATATGAACGACTGCAAATCAGCTGGAAAAAATAGCTAGAGTGGGATGCCAGCTTTAATCTTAATCTACACAATGATTGTTTTACTTTCTTTGAGTCGTTATGACTTTCAGTGATTAAAATTTTCCACTGAAGTGTTGTTTTTTGTACTATATTCTGATGTTTGTGTACAGTGGCATCGCTAAGGCTTGGGTGGGAGCATATTTCGGTGCAGGCTCGGGGCGTGTATTGTTGGACGAGGTGAGCTGCACAGGAAATGAGCTTTCCATAGAACAGTGTCCAAAAAACGCCTGGGGGGAGCACAACTGTGACCACACAGAGGATGCTGGAGTTTCTTGTATCCCACTTACAGGTATATACATATACAAATATGGACAAAACTTATGTGAGAAACAGACTACAGTTCTATTAAATTGCATGATATATGTATAGGTTTGGGAACTGAGGGCCATTTGTTAAACAATATCAGAATCATGTGACATTCAGTTCCTCTGACAGTAGCTGCGTCCGAAATGTGACACGTGTCAAAAAAGCAGTATGTCCAAATTCACAGTACTGATAAAAAAGTACCTGGATGACCTTCTACTTCCAGTGAGATTCTGGTGTGCATATGATACTATATAGAACATACTTTTTTAGCAGCCCTGAAGTAATTACTCAAAATAAGTGTACTTCTTAAAATATACTTTAAAAGGAAAATTTAACATTACAAAGTGCAATTTTTTAAGAAAGTGTATTAAGAATAAAAAAAACTACTTTTTTCCCCTTAATTTATTATATGCATTTTATTAGTATTATTGTTTATATATACTGCTGATATTTGCTAATCCTCCTACGAGGTAGGGGTGGTTACTCATTATTGGTGTTTTTTCCCCTCTTTTCTCTTCTTCCATCATTCAGTTACATGTGGGGAAAATATTGTGTAAAAAGAAGAAAGGGCAGACAACGTTTTCTCTTTCATGTTTGTCTGTTTTTTTTTTTTTTTTGTCTGTACAATACAAATGTAAGAAAAAAGTTACTTTAAGTAGTAAAAACTTTAATGTGAGACAAAGAAAAGAAGGAACAGAGGGCTTAAATACGCAGGGGAACATCATTAACGGAACAGGAAACAGGTGAGAAGTAATTAGAAACCATGACAACTAATGAATAAATTAAATCACAGGCAAAACAAGTGACAGGGAAAACCAAACAGATCATGGCAATGAAACTAAACAGAACATGACTGTGACATAAGTATACTTAAGTGGACCTATATTTAATTAATATTATATTATATACAAGTACAGTTTTAAAAAAACATTACAAGTGCACTTCTTTTCAGAACTAGTTTTGTGAGTGAGCAACTCTTGTAAGTTGATTCTTTTCAGTGAATCAAACCATACGAGGCTATCAGTGTACTCCAGCTGATTTTGAAATGAAGGACTCTTATGAGCCAGTTCTATTTAGTTAATCAAATGCATATACTTTACAATTTAATGTTGAACTTATTTTTTACAACATATTTTGCCAGGATTGTTTTAAATTTATGTTTACCTGAGGTTGATGTTAATACCAGGTGTAAAAGGAGTCCCTCTCTCTCTTTTTGAGATGGTGCAGTGCGTCTGGTGGGTGGTGTGAAGGGTTATGAAGGGAGACTGGAGGTTCATTACAGAGGTCAGTGGGGGACCGTGTGTGATGATGGCTGGACACAGACTAACACGCAGGTCGTCTGCAGGCAGCTGGGCTTCAGGTAGCACACACACATGCAACATTAAGTTATTTGATTTGATTGCTGGTGTGTTTATCATTTACAGCTTTGTTAATGCTGTTGTGTTGATGCAGATCAGGGGAGAGTGTGTCACCAGGGCGGTTCGGGATGGCGGCAGGTCCTATTCTCCTGGATGATGTCAGGTGCACAGGAAAAGAGCCCAGCGTCACACACTGCAACCGGAGGGGTTGGCTCAAACACGACTGTACTCACAACCAAGACGTAGCCATTGTGTGCAACTCCCAACGCTCCAGACATGGAGTGCCCACCAGTAAGAGCTCTAACACTCACATACTCACACACTTTAACACCACCTTGTACATTCTCTCTAACCAGAGACACAAGAACAATTCAAACACTGAGGGAGACATAAATCTGACATTGCCTATAAAAAGCTGATACAGTTTTAAAGTTTGAAACCTAAACTTGCAGAAATGTCAGTCATTCTAGTATTCTAGTCATTCAAACTTTGTTGCAACAACTATGTTTCTTGTCTTCTCTGACAGAAGTTTCTTAATTTCAGTGACTAAATCAGCATGTGACACTGAAGACTTGAGTAATGGCTGCTTAAAATGCAGCATTGCTATTCAAGGAATAAAATACATTTTTTAAATATATTAAAATAGAGAGCAGTTATTTTAAATTGTAGTAATATTTCACAATATTACTGTTTTTACTGTATGTTAAATCAAATATATGCAGCCTTGGTGAACAGAGGACACTTCTCTCAAAAACATTTGTTATTATTTCAAACTTCTGACTAGGAGTGTACAGATAGATGAATGTTATTTAAACTAAGCTTCAATAGTTATCATCAGTCATTTTTAATAAAATTTAACACATACAGGTATAACATTTTATATATATATATATATATATATATATATATATATATATATGTTATACCTGTTTGCCCTTGGGCTCATTATCTTTGTATATTTAAGTTTTTGTTTTCCTCTTTGTTTTCAGTTGAGTTGTCTGGTATTGTCGCGTCTACATGCTGTTTGCTTCGTATCTGTGGACTACCTGTGTTTGTTTAATTTAAAAAAATACTTTTGTTTTGGACCTTTTGAATCTTGATCATCTTGATCACTAGAGGCCCTTAAAACACTTTTATGTGCACTCCATCACTACATATGGTTCAGATATGAGAGGTAATATACTTTTGTATTAGCACTTCAGAGTTATTACTTTAATGGTGTTGTTGTGGTGATGCCTCCATACCTGTAACACATGTGGCACAAGGGATGGTCTATGCAAACACAGATAAAACCTGAATTCCCCCTTGTGGAAGTCGATCTGTCTTTTAGCAGAACATTCTAAAAAAATAATGTGTTTGGCTCAAAATTAAAAAATGAACGCCACAGTTTGTATCAGGTTTTTTGAGTAATGTTTTAATTTATGACAATTTCGAATGAAATTATGTTCAACCAACAAATTATATTGTGTTAAATTAACTTAATAATTTGTAACATTAAAAAAATATTAAGTCGCTCCAACTACTTGAGTTGTAGCCCCGGAATCAATTAATTTTGAATCTATTTAAGTTCAAATCCACAGCTATAATAGCACATGCTTAATGTAACTTATTTAGCATGTATGTTTAATGAACAAGATATTATTTGTCACTGGCATTAACACAGTCATTGCTTATAGAGTTAATGTAGTGTTTAACTTCATGCAGTCTATTCATCAGCACAATGATAACCACAAAAAAATTCAACATTACAGAAACTCTTTTAAATGTCAAACATGACAGCATTAAACACTAACAGGTCTTTCCCTTCACTAAAAACAAATAAAATACGTAATCTCAACATTTATTCTTCTTATCCAGTCCTATGCAAAGCATGCTGGGAACTAGAAATCTACTACCCAAATTGCAGTTATCAAGACAATTTCCTTAAGTAACTACAACTTGCGTTTAAAAAAAATGAATGCAGAAATTTGAGTTTAAATTACACACAATATTAAGTTAATGTAATGATCAACATTATGTCAACAGAACTCAATAAAATAATGTTTGCAACTTAAAAGGTTTAAAATCAATAAATTAGAATTTTTAGCTTGCAACCATGCATTTAAGTTGTGGTAACAGGTTCCCTGAATTAATTTTTTTTTTTTTTTTTTTATTTTTTTTTTAACATAGTGTACAAATTTAAGAATACAAACCCCCCCAAACAATATAACCTTAACAGAACAAAACAAAACCAAGGGGGGTTGGACTAACATAAACAAGACTTAATCCTAGATGAATTATTACAGTGAGAACAATAATTATACACTATTCAGACTTGAGGAAATCTACGAAGGGCTGCCATATAGTTTGAAATTGGCGATGAGATTGGGACTCCAAGGAACGTATCCTCTCCAGTTATATGACATGAAACAATTCACATAACCAAGCTTTGAATGATGGAGAGTCTGAAGATTTCCAGTTTAAAAGTATCGTTTTTTTCGCAAGAGTCATGCCCATCAATAGAGGTCGTTGCTGCGATCTTGGAAGAGTATTCAATGTCTCAGAGGATCCAAGAATTGCAAGACCATGGTCTGGTTTAACCTCCTTTTGAAAGACTTTTGAAAAAAAATCAAATATATCAGTCCAAAAATTAAACAGTTTGTGACAAAACCAAAACATGTGTGACAAAGAACCCTCCTCTATTTTACATCTGTCGCAAACTGGAGAAATAGAATTGTATATTTTACTCAACTTCGTTTTGGAATAATACAATCTATGCACCACTTTAAACTGAATCAACCTGTGTCTCACATTTATTGAGCAATCTTGAATCTTTTTGAGACTGTCATTCCAGGTTTCATCGGACACTTCTTCATCAAAATCCTTAGCCCAGGCTTCTTTTATATGATTGGTGTTCACAGGCAGTTGGAAAGAATTAACGCAGCGTGAAACCAGATGTCTAGAGCTTGGATTTACCAAAAAAGTGTGCTCAAATGTGTTAAACTCTGGTTTGTCAATAAATTGTGGAATAACCATTTGAACAAAATGTCTCACTTTCAGATATCGAAAAAAGTCGGACCTTGAAAGATTAAATGCAGATTGCAATTGGCTAAAAGATGCAAATTTACCATCTATATAAAGGTCCCCGATAGACATCAGACCTTTACTTTTCCATTCAATAAAACCTCGGTCTTTCTGAGAGGGTCTAAACATGTGATTGTTAGCGATGGGTGTGAGGATCGAGACGTCAGGTAATTTAAGATGTTTCCTTATTTGATTTAATATTCGTATTGAATTTTTAACTATTATATTAGTACCAATTATTTTTGTTGAGGGAGAGACTTTTGAGAAAAGTAAAACTGGGAGACAAGATGTTGTAAGAGAAAATGTCTCTATCCTAAGCCATAGAGGATCAGCCACAGAGAAAGTTTCACTAGGAATACCCCTCTGCCAATATGATAAAGCCCTGGCATTTGCTGCCCAATAGTAATATTTAAACACTGGGAGCCCTAGGCCTCCCATCTGAGTGGGTTTCTGTAAGTGCGCTTTTGCAATTCGGGGAGTCTTGTAAGCCCAAATAAACAGTAGGATAACTGAATCCAAAAGCTTGAAAAAAGATAGGTACATAAATAGGCAAATTTTGAAAAAGGTAGAGGAACTGTGGTAAAGTGACCATTTTAATTGCATTAATTTTGCCTATCATAGATAGCGGAAGGAGCCTCCATCGCTCTATATTATCTTTTAATTTGTCCATCTTAGCCAAAAAGTTTAATTTAAATATTTGCTTGGGGTTCTTTGGTACCACAATGCCAAGATAGGTAAAGTGGTCTTCGACTGTTTTGAAAGGCGAGGGACCAACCTGGCTGGAATTTGTGTGTCTAGCAAGTGACATAAATTCACTTTTGGACCAGTTAATAGTATACCCGGAGATTTTACCAAAAGCATTAATATAATCAAGCAAATATGGGACTGATTTGGCTGGATCAGAAAGATATATTAATAGATCATCAGCATATAGACTAACTAAAGCTTCGTCCTTTCCCATCTTTATTCCATGTATATGTGGGTGACTTCTAATCCCTACTGCTAGAGGTTCCAACGCAATATCAAAAAGAAGAGGGGAAAGAGGATCTCCTTGCATAACTCCTCGATGCAACTCAAAAGGGTTAGATTTGTTAGAGTTTGTAAGAATGGATGAACGAGGACATAAATATAGAATTTTTACCCACTTGATAAAACGACTCCCAAACCCAAAGTGTTCCAGCACTTTTAGCATAAATGGCCACTCTATTTGATCAAATGCTTTTTGGGCATCTAGAGAGATGATTGCTCCTGAGGCTTCCTTACCACGCTCCTTATAAAGAATATTCAGAAGGAGACGAACATTGCAAAAGGAGAAACGACCTGGTATAAACCCAGTTTGGTCTGGGTGTACTATTGTTGAAATATGCTTTCCAAGTCTGTTTGCTAATACTTTTGTTATCACCTTCTGATCAAAGTTGAGAAGCGATATAGGTCTATAATTGGCTGGGTCCGTATAGTCTTTTCCTTTCTTTAATAGAACACAAATATTGGCCTCATATAATGAATTGGGGAGTCTGCCATTTTCATATGAGTCGTTGATCATTCTCAATAAGTAAGGGGCTAGTTTTAAAGAGAAGGCTTTATAAAATTCACATCCAAAGCCGTCTGGACCCGGTGCTTTGCCCGACGGAAAAGACTTGATGGCCTCTAAGATGTCCGCTTCAGAAAATGTGCATTCTAGATCTTCTTTTGCAATTTTATCTAACTGGGGAAGATTAAGACTATCAAAAAAAGATTCATAATCCTCTTGACTGACGTTGCATTTTGAGGAATAAAGATCAGAGTAAAAATCCCTAAAGGATTCATTAATTTCTTCTGGATTGGTTACAATCTCAGCTGTGTTTGACTTGATTTGATGAATTGTTTGCTTTGCTTGCTCACCCCTTAACTGTCTCGCTAATAAAGTTTCTGGTTTATCGCCTAATTCAAAGTGTTTTTGTTTCAGTTTAAGTAAGAGATTCTCAATTATTTGCTCAAGATCGAATTATATTCGTATTTTAAATTCAGTATCTTATTATAATCTTGTAATCCGGAGATTCTATATGCCTGTTCTAATGTTGTGAGTAAATTTTCAATTGTCAAAAGCCTGCTATTGCTATTTCTCTTACTAGCAGTTTCAAAAGCAATAATATGACCCCTTATGACTGCCTTAAGAGTATCCCATAAAATTGAATCAGAGACTTGGCCATTGTCATTATTCATAAAGAAATCATCCAGTTTAGCGTTAATGTAGCTTTCAAAAGCTGGGCCTTTAAGTAGGTAAGGGTTGAATCGCCAATAATAACTTTGTCGTGGCAGGATTTTATTAATCTGAAGTGAGATGGGGCTATGGTCTGATATAAGCATGTTATGGTACCGTGTACCAGTTACTCTGCGTATCAGTTCAGAAGTAACCAAAAAACGGTCAATCCTAGTATAAGATTTATGAACATGCGAATAAAATGAGTATTCCCTTTCTGTTGGGTGATGCAACCTCCAAATATCTACCATGTTCCTTTCCTCAATCAATCTATTGAGGATCTGTACTGAGGTTATACTAAGAGGTGGCTTTGAGGATGATCGATCTAAAAATGGATCTAAATAACAATTGAAATCACCGCCAATAATGACATTTACACACCCAGATGGTATTAAATCAAAAATCTTTTTAAAAAATTGAGGATCGTCAATATTAGGACCATATATTTAACATTGTGATGTGCAAAGAATTAAGTTGTCCTGAAATCATGACATATCTGCCATGAGAGTCAGTAGTCATCGAATCAAGCTGAAATGAAATACCCTTACGAAGTAAAATTGCTACCCCCCTGGCCTTACTGCTGAAAGGAGCCTGATATACCTGGGATATCCAATTCGCCCTAAGTTTATGTTCTTGTCCCACAGCTATATGCGTTTCCTGTAGAAATAAGATGTCTGCTTTCAAGGACTTGAGATAGGTAAACACTTTACCTCTTTTAATGGGGTGGCTAAGCCCTTTAACATTCCAAGAAACCAAAGTTAAGGTAGGATTTCCTCTATTAGTTGTATCGTTCCCTTTCATGTAAATCGACCTAGTAAAAAAGAAAAAAATGTAAAATAAAAAATGCAACTCCACAACCTAATCTTATCCAAAAAAGATAATATGCACATTACAGTCTCTATGCAAACTCCATAGTACTACACATAGTACTAGTACAAAATTTATTCTTGAACTGTCCCAGCGACTTGCCTCAGTTCTTTGTCTATGTATAACTTTGCGTCCGTGGGAGATGTAAACATTCCAGTATTTCCATTATAGGTGATGCAAAGCTTGGCGGGGAAGCGCAGAGTATGACGCACCTTAAGCTCTCTTAACATTTGCATCGCCTCGCTGAAGCTCCGACGTTGTTCCATTACCTCAGCCGTGTAATCCAGAAAAAACAGCACTTTACGCCCCTGGTATTCAAGCTGACGTCCCTGACGAAGGCGTAGAATGTGCTCTTTGTCTTGAAAGTAGTGGATTCGTGCGATTATTGCGCGCGACTTGGCTCCTTCCGGGGGCTTTGGCTGCGGTACTCGGTGTGCACGATCGATGACTGGGAGGTCGGAAAAGTCGTCGAAAAGTTGCTTGATCAGCTCCGCCACAAACTCAGTTGGCCTTCCTTTTTCAGCTCCTTCTGGGATACCGACGATTCTGATGTTATTACGACGCGATCGACCCTCGAGATCGTTAAGCTTGGACTTAAGCATCTTGTTCTCTTTATTTAAGGTATCCAGGGAAGTTTCCAGAGAGAGGATACGAGTTTCATGATCACTGGCCTGCTCCTCTACCATCTCGACTCTCTCACTTAACTCACGTTGCGCCGTTTGTATGGTTTGAAGAGTCGCTTCTAGTTTATCGAATCTCTCATCGAAGGCACTGATGATCTTTTCCGAAATCTTCTCCATCATCCGCGACATGTCTTTTTCTTCCAGCGCGAGGCCAGCCGTTTGGTCAGCCATTGCCATGTTGTCAGGAGCATCAGGCTGTGGCTGAGAGGGTTTAATGCCCTGGGGCTGCTTTTTTGACGGCATCGACAAAGCTTAAGGTTAAAGTGTAGTGCTATGGTATGTCAAGCTAGACTTTTAGCCCATTTAAAAGTAGTTTAGAGACGTTTAGATTACAATTTTATCGACTTGGCTGTGGAGAAGATGGCAAACACGTCTACCTCTTACGTTGCTCCATAGCGCCCCCTCCCTGAATTACTTTTTACAGTGAATGTTATATTACACGCACTACTGAATATATATGTATGCAAAATCCACACAGACAGTTATGATCTGAAAGATCTTTAGTATCTCTCTAATATCTCAGGACTCTTTGATTCAGCATAATGTATTAGCCAGATCAAGACAGATTGAACAAGTGCTGCTAATGGTCAGGGGACATGAAGTCAGACGTTTAACAAGTACAGCTGCCACTAGACTTATCATGTCTGACTCCTGCTGAGCTTCATAAAGAGCTGATGATTTTACCTGATCCAGACAGACACACAATTACACACGTACATATGGAAAACACTCCTACACTTCCAGATGTCAGAATTCAGAATTATATTAAAGTTAATTTAATATAACAAATTATATGAAAACAATTGTATTTAATAAAATAAAAATAACTACGTATTTTTTGGGGGGGATTTTAATTCATTAAAAATGTTTTTCAAGAAACAAGGACATAAATAAATTTGAATGGTAGAACAAATTTTTAGGAGCATAACATCTCTTTGTCTCGTCAATTTGTTGTTTGATTAATATTTACAAAATACTGTAACAGATTGGGACAGATCTATAGTGATGCATTTCCACTGCAAGAAACCACATTTTTTCCTGCCTTAATTTACATCCATTTAGGCTAACACAGGCTAACTAAATTATTGTTTTGCAGAGAGTTCACCATTCACGTGAATAAAATATCACCATGAATAAAATATCCAGACGTAACTTTACTTTCACATTATTTTGCAGCTTTTCTGTATCTCAGTTTGATTCCAACTTTTCCCCTCTATCCCAGAGCCCTTTTGTAAAATGCAGCAGAGAGAGAAAGAGAATGTGTGTGTAATAGATCTTTATGGGCAGCAGGCCAGTCAGAGTGTGAATAACAGAATGAGTGACAACACTGGAATTGGGAAACGGTGAGGTATATCACTTACACACTCACACATACACACACTAGATACTATTGTTTGTGTGTAAATGCCTGCTGCGGTCCTTTTTCCTGCACTCTCGGGCTGATTTAACTTTATTGAGCAACTGATGCTTTCAAGAGACTCACTATAGAGGAGATCTCCTGTTTAATTCATCTTACTCAAACAGGAATTCAGATGAGTGTGTTTTGTTTGTGTATAAGAAGTCTCTTATTAAACACACATTTCAGAATTCATATATACAGTGTTGGGGGTAACACATTACAAGTTACGTAAGTTGCGTAATCAGATGACTTTTCCAAGTAACTAGTAAAGTAACGCATTACCTTTTAAATTTACAACAAAATATCTAAATTACTTTTTCAAATAAGTAACGCAAGTTACTTTGTTTTCTCATTTATTAACTGACACCTCTCCTGTTGCCATGGTGAGAGAAATCTGGAGTGAGGTGCAGAGGTGTTGTGTGCTGTGTAAACATGATGGTTATTGTAGTTCTAGACTACTACAATAGTGGGAGCATGTGTTTATTCATCTCACTTGCACAAAAACAGATTTCAGTATTCCTCAAAGTATAAAAATAGTGAAATGCAAACTCAGCATATTATGCAAACCTGCAACAATTAAATATGTTAATTATTGTTTATTTGTCCAATGTACAGTATTTGAATTGACAAAATTAAAAAAGTTGTCACATCATTTGGGAAGTGTAAGAAAAATGTTTTTTTTTAATTTTTTTTACAGTGCATACAAACAAATCGTCTCAGGTTACAACTGTAACCATAGTTCCCTGAGAAGGGAACTCGCACTGTGTCGATGACGCTCTGGGTACGATAATGCCCAAACGACATGCTCACAAGTACCTGTCGTGTGAGAGCACAACTACGACATAAGCACCTGTGAACCTGGAGCAGCATCCAGGTCCAAGTTATAAAACTTTACGAAAGTGAGCGGAGAGGACCAGCCCGCCGCATCACAGACGTCTTGAAGGGAGACCCTCGAAATTAAGGCCTTGTTGGCCGCCATACTCGTGGTAGAATGAGCTCTGACAGCCAAAGGTGACGGCTGGCCAGAAGCTTCATAAGCAAGAGAAATAGCCTCAACTATCCACTTGCTGACTGTCTGTTTGGACGCAGGGAGCCCCTTTTTAGATGATCCAAAGCAGACAAACAGCTGATCAGATTTCCTCCACTGGGCAGCTTTGTGGACATAAGTATCCAGCGCTCTAACTGGACAAACAAGGTTTAGCTTTTGCTGGACATGATTTCTGAAAGGAGGACAGAATGCCTGCAAAACGAAAGGCCACGGTACGTTGGTCGGCACCTTCGGAAAATAGCCCGTCTTAGGGAAAAGGAATGCCTTGACCATCCCTGGTGCAAACTCAAGGCACGTGGGGGATACCCACAGAGCTTGAAGATATCCTACTCTCTGTAGTGAAGAGATGGCTAAAATAAACTTCTCTGGAACCGCATCAAAGGGCTCGAAGGGAGCCGTAGATAAGCCTTCTAGTACAACAGCCAGGTCCCAAGCTGGAACTCTGGTATGAATTACAGGCCTCAGCCTCCAAGTGCCACGAAGGAAACGTGTTATCCAAGGGTTTCTCCCCACAGATACACCACCCAAAGGGACGTGGTAAGCAGCTATGGCAGCCACATACACCTTCAGTGTGGACAGGAATAGCCCTGCAGAAAAACGATTTTGCAGGAACTCTAGTACTGAACTAACTGGGCAGGGAACTGGAGGGCAAACCCACAGGTTCCATATCTCTGGGCGGGGGTGAAGGATCACTCCTTCCGCTTGAGATAGAAGGTCCCTCCTGACCAGATCTCCAGGGGAGAGCCATCAAGGAGGGTCACCAGGTCAGGGTTCTCGAACCGCGTTAGGCCCTACCCCCTCACTATCATCCAGGTGCCTCAGCAGGTCAGCCTGGTATGCCTCTAGTTCAGGGATGGGCAACTTCGGTCCTGGAGGGCCACTGTCCTACAGAGTTTAGCTCCAACCCTGAAAAAATCACCTGGCTGTAATTTTCTAGTAATCCTGAGGATCTTGATTAGCTTGTTCAGGTGTGCTTGATTAGGGTTGAAGCTAAACTCTGTAGGACAGTGGCCCTCCAGGACCGAAGTTGCCCATCCCTGCTTTAGTTAGACATGGTGTGCAGACATGTACACTTTACCCACTAGCGCAGATGTTGTTTTTTGGGGCTTAGTGGGTAGCGTCTGGCCTTCAGGGACAATGCTGAACTAGAGGACAGGTGGTTTGCAAGTGTCTATTCCACCTTTGGGCTCACCCTATAACCATTCTCTTTTAATCCCTTGATATCAAAGTAGACATGTACTTGAGGACTAAACAAGCGTGCCGAGTATGATTTATTCCACAACCTCGATATTTCTTTGTGGAGATTGGGAAAAAACAGTAGGCCCCATGGTGGAGGTACTTTGTTTGGTGTTAGAAAGCACTCGTCCAATTTGCTTTTAGGTCGAGCGCCCTGTTTCTCGGCTGGCCAATCAATGTTCAGCTCAGACACAGTGCGAGAAACTACCTACACCTGCTCCTCATATGCAGGGGAAAGATATGGCGAATCCTCCATCCCTGTCTCGATGCTCAGCACATCCACTTCCTCAGAACTGGACAGCTGAAGCACCGGGGTCTCCCTCGGGGCAGAAGAAGCCACAGCGTGGGCTTCCGATCCCGGAGAGAGAGTACTGGATCCCCCGGGTAAAGGCTGAGAAAGGGTGGGGCACAATCTCATCTTCGGTGCCAGAACCGCAGGAAATGCGAACCTGAAGACTCTTCTCAAAGAGTGACAGGCGAGAGCGGAAAAAAATGTTTGTTTGCTCACCATTCTTTTATATATATTGAGTTGACTATTTTGGGACAGACAACAATAAATAAGACAAACAGTATGAACACACAGTGCTTGCTGAGGCACAGAAGATTACGCCGGTCATTCTGGATGTGCTTTTATGCTTTCCTGGTTGTGACGTCACCCGTCTGTGTCGTTCTGTCTCGCCATTGGACTAGTTGACACGTGCATCAGATGCAACCACGCAGATGTGTTCCTAAAGCATCATCGATGCAGCGCGAGTTCCCTCGAAAGGGAACTAAATTTTAATTACTAAGGCATTAATTTTAATTACTATAGACCTACACAAAGATATTTAAAATAAAAGTAAAAGAGTTTTTGTAAGATTTACCTTTTTGTATTTTAGTACCCTAAGCATTGCTTGAATTCATCTTACAACACACACACACACACACACACACACACACACACACACACACACACACACACACACACACACACACACACACACACACACACACACACACACACACACACACACACACACACACAGCCACAGCCACAGCCACAGCCACAGCCACAGCCACACAGCCACACAGCTTCCTCTGTCAAGTTGATGGCTCTATGAAAATGTGGTGAGTGTGACTGGGAAACTCTCAGGGCTTGAATAATGTCTCTTTCTCTCTGAATGAACTTAAATTTAGTTCCCATTTGCCTTTGAGCCACATGGAATCCATAAGGGTTCACATGGAATCTGTGCCCACAAGACAGAATTTCCGCAGATTTCCACAGAACCGGAACACCCGTCTTTTTTTAAGTCATTCATCTCAATACTCTCAGCTCCGTTTAACACATGCTTAAATGCATTCTGCAGAAAGCAACAGATTTACCTCCCAGATCAGCACAGTGATGTCGGTTTTGCTTCTATTGTGATTCATTTTAACATGAATTATTACTCTACATCTATGTCTCTGTCTATCTTACTCACACACCAGAAAATCTTCTATACTGATGAAAGATGACCATTATATACATAAACACTCAAGTTCTCACTCTCGACATGCACTCAGAAGAAACACGGTATTTGGATGTGTCCAAATAAATAAAACCCCTCTGAGTGTGCCTTTGTGGGTTTTTTGAGTGTTTTCCATGACATCTCATAGACGGAGCTGATGAAAAGTAGAGACCATCTGAAAAAACAATTTCAGCAGGGATCATTATTGTATGTTATTGTATGTGTGTGCGTGCTGCTGGTGCTGAAGGCTTTATGAAGTACATTTGATTTAATAAAAAAAGTACTTGAATAGCGGCTGACAAATGAGACATGACTGTGAGAAATGAACTTCATGTTATAGGAATGATTAGTAATGCAGATGTTCATAAAGCTGTATGTTCTTGTAATGCATAGAATGTTACACAGACATATAGAATATGTAGTAGAGCGACAAACCATAAAAACTTGCACACACAAGTTATTATAAAGTGACTCAAGTGATAAAAATAATAATCAAACACTAAATCCAAAATAATCCAAGCCTGTAGGCTGTGTATGGTTGTCATGCAATAAAGCAACTTGGCACATTAATATAGAATTCAGCTATTGAGCAGAATATCTGCATCTGTGTAATGTGTAAGTGGAGGCAGATGTTTCATGAATGGAAACCTAAAACTCTCCCTTCAGCACAAGGTGTTTTTTTATGTCTCTTACTGTGTAACACACACTCATACAAATTCATATATGTGGACATAAGATGTCTTTCCATAGCCTCCCTCATTTCCTCTATTCTTCCTCTCATCTTTTGTGCTCCACAGAAGAAAGAAAGTCATGTCTGAAAGTCAAAGAAATGTCTGCTTTTCTTTTGTCCATACACTGGAAGTCAATAATCAAAATCATGTTCATCATAATCATGTTTATTTACCAACAAATAAAACTTCAAACTTTAAACTTCATTATACAGAACATATAAAATATATGTATATCTGAAATGTTTTTGCCTATTAGCAGTCAACTGCTAGCTTGAACCTATAGCCAATCAGATCCGTCTAGATGCTGAACCACTATACTACAACCTGCTGATTAAAGCGAAATGCAGTGTGTGTGCATTCATATACAGTATTTTGTTTTATCTGTCAGGTCTACCTGTGAGACTGGTGGGTGGAGAGAATGAGAGAGAGGGGCGTGTCGAGATCCTGGTGGGTGGCCAGTGGGGGACGGTTTGTGATGACGGATGGACGGATCAGGATGCAGAGGTGGTGTGCAGACAGCTAGGTTACAGGTGAAATCAACATGTTAGGGTCATCTGAACAGCCTTGTATGTTCAGTCTTTTAATGTCATTCAGAGATAGTATGGTAAAATAAATGTATAATAATTTAATCATGACATAGACAATTAATGCAATATGTAAGCAAATCTAAATGCTATTAATGTGAATTTTTTTTTGCACCCACACTCAAATACACACATTAAAACTCAAACTAGAGAAGTTAGGTTTGATGATAAACTTTGAAGTTGCTTGAGAAATTTTAAGTGTGAAGGTTTTATAGTCTTAATACAAATTCAGATGAAGAAAGGAAAACCATAATAGACCTATTTTTTCATGATTGCTGTCTTGTGTTTTAGTGACTTAGTTTAAAGTGAGTTCCTATTGTTTCTGTTTACTTCCTGTGTTTAACTTCTGTTTCACACATACTCGGTTTGCAGCGTGTATGTGGTATGTGTTGCAGTACGATACAGTATACGATACAGTATATGATGCAGGAGCAGCACGCGCTCATGTGCTTTGCGCAACTGATCCGCTGTATACCACAAACACAACATTTATTCATTATTTTTATTTCAAATCCAAAAGTTGTTCCTAAAAAATGTTTGTTTGAGATGTTAACAGATATACAGGCTGCACATCACTGAACACACTAAAAGCACTTATAAACTTCACCAATAAGTGGGAATTTCAGAGGAATTTCATTCTTCCGGGATGAAAAGCAAAGTTGAAGCAACTTCACGGAATCTTAGGTAGAAGCGTGCTTTCAGAGTGTGTGATTGGCTGCCAGCACGATTCTACATCAGTGCTTCTCTGCATTTATTCATGAGAAAGAGCTTGCGTTCAATCCAATCACCGCGCTGTAGTATGCATGAGAATGAGATCGCATTACAACGGATAATTCAAATGTCATGAAGACCAGGTTCAGCGCTGTTCATTCACAACTCTGCCTGTTCTGCTGCGTTGTTGTCCTTCAGCCACATGTGTTGTAAGTGTATATTGCCTCAGTAAGAGTGCTGTTTGCGTTTTGATCTGGAGTTTGACTGCAAATACAACGGTTTCTGCGCGGAGCGCTGCGATGAGTTTAACAACGCTCGCAACGCGGATCATATCATATACGGACTGCAGCGAGCCTGTTTTAAGTTTTTATGGACACATTTCATATACTCTAGTGCTCTAAACATGAACCAGCACCGTGTATGCGCACATATTTAACCACGTCTTCTTTACTATTACTATTCATAATGATGTAGACAGAGAATTCAACGAAGAATGGTCAAAAAAGGAACTATGCTTTTATTCTTTTTGTGTTAAACTGACGTGTTTCATTTGTTCAGAGACTGTAGTGGTGCCCTGTTTTTTTGTGTTTTTCCTTCATCAAGGTGCCCTGTTTTTTTGTGTTTTTTTTCCTCTGTGATCATATTTTAATATTCATATGTCTGTATAATGAGTGCGTTGTAGGTCTGTGTTTTATTGGTTGTTGTCTCCCCTCTTCCCGCCCCCTACTCTCCCACTTTTCCACAGCGTTACATGTCCATTTCTTCAGACTTTTTCAACTCAAAGGTGTGAACGACCAGGCTAATTTCATGACACTTTAAACAACGTATTATTCAACGCATTACTTCTATATAGATTTTTATATTAAAGGTCCTATGACATGCTGCATTTTGGATGCTTTTATATAGGCCTTAGTGGTCCCCTAATACTGTATCTGGCTATCTGAAGTCTCTTTCCCGAAATTCAGCCTTGGTGCAGAATTACTGTACAGCCACTACGAGCCAGTCCCACAATGAACTTTCTTTAGGACGTGTCATTTCTGTGTCTGTAGCTTTAAATGCTAATGAGGAGGAGAGAGGCGGGGCAAGGTGGAGGGTGGGGGTGTGGCCTTGACCAGCTTGCGGCCACGGTACCATGCGCTAATGTTTACAGTGGATGTATCGCAATGGCTCGTAGACACGCAGTTGTTCAAGCTTTCCAGTTTAACCCAGAATCTGATCCGGATGGAGAAGCACCTGAAGAAGTTGCAACTCAGCGGCTACAGCAGGACGTCTCCATATGGTTAGTTAAAAATATTGTGTCTGGATACGATACTTTAGTTGGTTTGTTTATGTATGCTATTACATTTATTATGTAGCTAACGCTAGCCTACGTTGTTGGCTTTTCATGTTGCTCTAATTTGCTATCGTTCTAAAGCTGTATTAGCATCTATATCAGTAATCTTTGTAGTTTAGAGAAGACTGTACTCTGGCAATTTTTTTAATGACAAAGTTCTCCATGTCCACGTATATTGAAGTCATGTTACACATAACTCATAATTTACGCCTGAAGATTTACCTCTACTCAACACCTGCTTGTCCACTCTGTCATATATATATCCAAACACTGAGCAACTGCCATGCTTCGCTCGTTTGCAAGCCATGATGTCTCTCGAGGAAAAAACAATATTGCACTCGCACGGTCATACAGTAGCTCATTTTCTCATGGGTGGGCCAAATTCTCTGGGCGGGCAAAGCAGAGAAAGGGGAGGTAACCTTTCCCCGTATGACGACATATAGGGAAGATTCCAGATTGGCCTATCTGAGCTTTCATTTTCTCAAAGGTGGAGCAGGATACCCAGGGCTTGGTTTACACCTATCACCATTTCTAGCCACCGGGGGACCATAGGCAGGCTAGGGGAACTCATGTTAATGTTAAAAAACCTCATAAAGTGAAATTTTCATGCCATGGGACCTTTAATTTGCTCAAGCAAGTGCCAAAAACATTTAAACTTACTTTTCTTATGTTAAAATCACAAAATGAAAATTTAAAATTGTTACAATTGAAAATTGTCCATACAAAAAATAGCTGACTCTCATTAGACTGGGTAAACCCAGCCCGATCTGCCATCGATCTGATTTCACCCTGCAGCTCAGGCTGGAAACCTGTAAATTTTTCTATCCTGCTTCCGTTGCAAATCTGCGGGGACCAATCACTAACTGGCTTATCCACCTGGTGCGCTATTGGCGGGTTTAACATGATAATGTCTCTCGCACGACCGTAAATCCAATTCCTTTTAACCTCTTGACGATGCTCAATGGCTTCTTTAGTTTAGCAAACAAATCGCTCGAGTGGATGTAAATACCACTCACTTTCATGTTTTTTTTGCACAACCTGCAAAAATCGCTCGATGCCATTGCTGCTTCTGCAAACCGTTGATCAATACTACAAACCAACACGTTTGTTGACACGTTTCCTGCCTGGAGTTTTCACATCGCTCTGCAAAGTACGTCACCCGGATCGTTGGTCTGATTGGTTGAAGGACTATCCAATTGCGTACAGAGTCATTTGAACTATGTCCGTTGATCATGCCTCTTGTGCAGTAGAAAATACAGAGCAGACTCCCCAGACTAATGTTCAATCTTAAAAGATTGAGCTTGGTCTGGTGATAGTCAGACTAGACTCTCATGCTTTTTCTTTAGCATTTAAATCTTTATATAAAAAGTTCCACAGGTCGTACAGAACTTTGTTTCTCCACTTCAACAACCAGTGTCATCCATTGTGCAGCCTTCTTGTTCCGTGTAGTTCTTGGACCACCAGCCTGTCATGTCACACATATTATAACAAACTGTGCAGTGTGTTTCACAATAAAAACCGCATTAGTTATTTTTGATACTCCATGGTCAGTGTTTTGCTTTTCTTTGCTTTACCCCGGGCTTAAAGTAAAAAGATGACTGTGAAAAATGTATTGTCAAATAATTTAATTAAATGCATTTATGGTGAGAACTATATTTTCATGTCAATCTGTGTTCATTTTGACCACGAACCATGCACTGTCACTTTAATTCAGCGCATGCAACACAGCAAAAATAGACTCTGATTTAGACTGCTGCAGACGCTCAACTCCTGGAATGCATTGCCGGACCGCATCCATGTGCCGTGTGAATGCTCTAAACTGGTAACACGGGCACCGGAAAAAATATGCACCGCATACGCACTGCAAACAGAGTATGTGTGAAACAGGCGTAATACCTGTTTGCTTTGTGCCTTGCTAGCTTCCATAGTTACCCTCGTCTTTTACCATGGCTACTTATTGCCTGCACCTGTTCATTGTTCCGGCCTGTCAGCAACTGTGGTGGTACAAAGTGCACAACAAAGGAGTTGTAAACAACTCTTTATTTTAATCCACAAAACTCAGGAGAACATTGGTAGAACAAAGCCACGCATAACATTGACGACCGATGGAGAGACCATCAGGAGGTGGTAAAGATGATGGGAGGGGCCAAGGTGGAGACAGGAGCAAGGGGAGTCCGGCGGAAACCCAGAATCCAGCCAGAAAGGAGGCCCACGGTGTCATTGAGGGAGGGTGGAGCCAGACGGAGACGTAGGAGTGGAGAGAGGGAGTGCAGCGGACAGCTTGCAAGTCTGGCGCAGGCAAGGTGACGCCAGACCAAGGAGCCCGGTGGAGGCGTAAGTCCGTTGGTCCCAGGTGGAGCTGAGGGCTGGAAGAGCCAAAGCGGAAGAGTCTGGACGACGTGCAGAGGTGGATGATGGGATCAGTGGCTGGAGGCAGAGCCAGGGAAAACCTTCGTCCAGGAGGAGCTGAATGGCAGAAGGCCCAAGGTGGATCCACGCCACAGAGGGGAGGTGGAGGTGAAGGATCTGAGGGACTTATGGGAGACAGCAGAGACTGGGCAGAGGAACTGGCTGAAGTTGAGTTGGGAGAGGGAGCCTGGGAGTTATCATAGGAGACTTGGAGCTGGGCGGGACTAGCATAGACACAGGAGAACTGGAACTGGACGGCACCTGCGGGAACATGAGAGACATGGTAACATCCTTTTCAAACAAGCGTAACACAGAGGCCAGCGGCAGGACACCCTCAGTGACAGGAGTGTGGGTGGGGCTCCATGAGCATTCCTACGGCGATGCACGGTGTTGACTGTTGACACACCTGATCAGACATCTTGCGAGGCTCAGGCTCCAGGGCGATGGTTCGCCCATAACATTGACAACGGATCAAAGAACTGAATGAACTGAGGGCTAATATACACAAAGATAATTGACGTAACAAGGAATACCTGCGTAACTGAGTCAACGACCGTGGAGACAAACCAGCTAAGAAAACACGGTCAAACAGGAACTGAACACAATACCAAAATTAACTATATATGTTACACAGCCCTGCTACTTTTTGTATTCATACCACAGTGTTTCTCATGTGCTTTGTCTGGTGATCTCCTTCATGGATTTATTGTGCGCATCCAGCAGTAAGATTAATCCAGCTCCACCAATGGACACAGTCTCTCGAGGACCACAACAGAGACTTTTTGGACATCACATCTCACTCACTTCCCGGAATTTGCACTTATTGACTTTTGTTATGGACTAAATAACCACTTCCAGTCAACATTTATCCGTGATGGTCCTCAAGGTTTATTCCATTTAAGTGGATTCCCCTTCACTGTGGGCGAGGCAGAGGAAAACCCTTCCCCTAAACACTTTTTTTGCGATGGCTATGTGGCTCCAGTGGCAGCAGAGCTTGGCCAACAATGGATCTCAGCGCGTCCAAGTCTGGTGGTGTCAAGTCCGGTGCTCTCAGCACTTCCAAGTCCGATGGACCCAAGTCCAAGGGTCTCTGCGCTTCCAAATCCGGTGGTCCCAAATCCAGTGGTTCCAACATTGCAAGTCCAGTGGTCCCATGTCCGGTGGTCTCAGCGCTGCCAAGTCCAGTGATCCTAGTCCGGTGGTTCTGGCATGTCCATGTCCAGTGGAACTCTCTGCCTACCTCTCTAACACCCAAGGAAGCCATCTTTGAACTTTTTGTCTGCTCTGGCACAGCCGGGGAGGCGTTCTCTGAACTCTCTGTGCTCTCTGTTCCAGTTCTGCCTGCTTCGCCATGGTGGTCGCTAGCCTGATCTGCCATAGTGCTCTCCAGTGTTCTGCTCAGCCTGCTCAGCCGTGGTGGTTTCCAGCTCCACCTTCTCTGCTGTGGTTGTCTCCAGCTTCATCTGGTCCGCCTTGGGGGTCTTCAGTTCTTCCTGCTCCGCCTTGGGTCTTCAGTTCTGGGTGATCTTTGGCTCAGCCCTAGCCACCTACTCTACTAGCTCCGCCCTGGCCCGATCCTCCTCAGTCTCCAGTCACGCTTCCACCCCACGGGCCTGGCCCTCCATCCCTCACCCTGTACCACCTCTGCTCCACCACCCTCCTGGACTTGTTTGTTGTTTTCTGGAATTCGCTTCTTAAGGGGGACTCTTAAGGCAAGCTCACACTACACGACTTTTGACTGGATTTTGCTGTCGCAGACAGATTTTCAAGGTCTGCAAAAAAAAAAAACCTGGATCATGCCAAATTGGTGGTCGTTGCAGTCGGCGATGTTCATTAAGTATGAGCAGGTCAGTGACGTGATCTGAGCCTGAGCCAGTCACAGACGCTGCAATATTTTCAAGCTGATCGATCACTATGCAGATGGTATAAACGGAAAAATCTCATAATCACTTGCGTGAATTTATGTGAGAGAACTTCTTTTTTTTTTGCTGTTGGTCGGGACTGCCTCTTGGCCAAATGTCTTGTAGTTTGTGCTCCTCGTCAGTTTTGTGTTGTGTATGCGTGCTGCTATGCCAAAACAATGACAGATTAACTTCTTGTGTAGTGTGAGCATTACAGGAATTCAGGTAGTCTTGTAGTCCTATATAATGTGAGCTTGCCCTTAGTTTGAAGTGAGTTCTGGTTCCTATTGTTTCTGTGTTCACTTTCTGTGTTTTGATCCTGTTTGTTTTGTGCCTTGTTAGTTGCATGATGCATTTGGATCCAACGCAATTTTTTGACTAGAAGAGCCATGCTACATTGACTGTTATTATTAACCTTATTAAACCAGTTCAGTCCCTAATAAACCTTTACAGACCAAATTAGACCACAAGATCACTAAGAAATCACATCAGACCACATTTCTAGGCACTGATGGTTAGGCTGATGTTAGGCATTGTTAGCATGTTACTTGGTGTTATTAGCATGATTTAGAATGTTTGTTAGATTTAGCTAACATGTTTAAAACATGTCACTAGCATGTTTAGCACGTTGCTAGCACTATCACTATCACTATTTTTATGACATATTGCTATAACATTAAGATAAAGACTCTAAAACCTTGTGTTGTAATGTTGCCAAATGTCACACACATAGTCAAATATGCTCAGAAGAACAGAGAGAGAAGATTTTTCTATCACAATAGAAAATTCATTTCACAATAGATTTATTTAGCAATAGGTTCTGGTCCATTTCATCAGTGGTTTGTTTTTCTTGTTTGGAAGTGATAATAAAATTTTATAGGTTCAGTTATGAATCATGCATATGTGTTATTGTTTAGCTCAGATTACAAAACTGAGAAGACTGTCAGATTTACACACACTAATGTGATCAACACCTTCCCTCACGCTCACCTCCTAAGGGGGGTGTCAGAGGTCAGGTTATTACACTGTAACTGATGCTCATATCTGATGAGCTCAGTTCTCTCAGCTGGAGTTGGCGACACTTCTCTCTTTTGTTAAGTTTGATATTCTGTGCTTGCCTGTGTATGTGTGTTATGATATGCTATGTTTCTCTTAAGTGAATACACATGAAACCCACACAGATCTTTCATTGTTCATTGTTCAGACTATGCTTAACATTCACACTTCAGATTGAGCAAGGGAACTGACCCTTGCTAAACTACAGGATTCTGATCAATCAGAACACATCTCAAGCTTTTACACAACAGCAGTGGTATTTTAGTATTATTTATTTTGAATTAACATTTATTTTAATATTTTATGTTCATCTTTATTTCAATTAATGACAATGAGCAATTTTAATGAACATTTTTTAATAGTTTTAGATTTAGTTTTACTTAACAATAACAACAGTTTAAAAAAAAAAAGTAACAATGTATCCTTTTACTGTCATTCTTTTGCAGTGGGCTGGCTAAAGCTCGTGTAATGGCGTATTTTGGTGAAGGCGAGGGGCCTATTCACATTGACAACGTAAAGTGTACGGGTGGGGAACATTCTCTGACTGACTGTATCAAACAGCAGTTTGGGACACACAACTGTCGCCATAGCGAAGATGCCGGCGTAATTTGTGACTATGGGTTACAGAAGGATTCTGCTGGGGTCAAAGGTGGGACATTCTTCTTGATTCTCTCATAGCTACAGCATTCACGTACTGTATGTGATACTGGCAAGGTTTAAAGGGATATTTCCCAAACCTGTATGAATCTCTCTCTGTCATGGAACATTATATGAATAGTTTACCAGAATGTTGATGCAGCTCTTTTCTATACAATAAAAGTTTTAAGATTCAAAAATTACATAAATCCATAATATTACAAGAAAAGAAGTGTTTACTTTAACTGAATTAAAAAGAGCAGTGTGAACATTCGGCCTAACACCTTTTGTGTTCTTACAGTTAAAAAAATAAATAAAAGATTACATGGTTTGGGAAAGACAGGAATGGGAGTAAATAATGACAGCATTTTCATGTTAGGATCTCTTTTAGGCACATTGAATGAACTGCAATTGAATAAACAGACATTCGTGGACTTTACAAGAGTATTTGACTTCATTGTAATTGGTGGTCTTTACAATTCAGGGAAGCGCAGGTAAATGTGGAGTCCTGGAGAGTGGCTTTGAAGGATATATTTAGAGATCCTCACACCTGTAAAAATACTTGAATCAATTTAAAAGCATGAGTGAAAGATGAAACCTATCAGATCAGATGTCTAGTTTGCGCTGGAGTGGAGTGTGTGTTATGTCTGCTCTAAAGGATGTGGTTTGGCTCGCCATCTCATGATCACTGGCACTTAGACTTCATTTATGCTTTATTATTCTTATCAATCTAATAACTCGCTAGTTTATCCGGCCTGCAGTGCTTTCTCCATTAAACCCTGAAGCTACCTACACACACATCTTTTTGTGTTATTATATGTTATACTAATCTACATTCTTAGGTCCATCAAGCAGTTCTGTATGTACACACAAACACAAATGCATGCACAAAAACATGCCCATGTCCCATTTCACCCCCAAATCTTAAAGATGAAAAATAAAGAAATGATATTGTGCATCTCATTACCATAATGCCCCATTATTTTCAGTGGTACTTTTCAATATAATCTTTTTATAATAAAAAATACTCTAATACTTTTTCTTTGGTCACACATTAGATTAGGGCCCAATTCTCACTTTTAACTATGACGTTTGCCTCAAACTCCTAATTACTGCTTATTAATAGTTAGTAAGTTAGTTAAAGTTTAGATATTGGGTAGGATTAAGGGACGTAGAATATGGTCATGCAGAATAAGGCATTAATATGTGCTAATAAATAGATAAACTAATAAACAGCCAGTATCGTAGTAATATGTATGCAACTAATAATATAAAGAGAAGATTCCTAGGCTTCATTTTCCATATGCAAAATATATATTTTATTTATTTATTCTGATTTGCTGTGAAATAGAACCAAGGCAGATGTTCCTAACAGGTTTTGTGAGATTCACCCATCCATGCTTTATAGAAACATGTGTTTGCTTCACATTACAGAGGCAGTGGGCTCCATGTGTGGTCTAAGACCCTCTCACACCCGTCAGAAGAGAATAATAGGAGGGGAAAACTCTATACGGTAAGCAGAGAGGGTCAAAATGTATACAAACATCTTTGACATAACAAATTACACATTTGAAAATAATTGTTAATGTGGTCGAAATGAGAAGATGAAAGTGTAGAGCGGGTAAAATGGAAATTCAGAGTGTTTGTGTGCGTGTTGTGGTGTAGTGGGGGCTGGCCGTGGCAGGCAGCTTTGCGTATGCGGGGGTCTCAGGCAGATGGAAGGCTGGTATGTGGAGCCACTTTGATAAACAGCTGCTGGATCCTCACCTCGGCTCACTGCTTTAAGAGGTACTTACACACATATGGACAGGTATATCTTCATTCTGTATCACATCTGCAAGGCATAAATAAAGTCCACCCACACACGCAAATATGTACACACACTTCTTTCTTGTGTTTCCAATTTTCCACTGTGACTCACACAGCTAGATAACACAAATAGGCTGAAATACAAACAAAACATACTTCTAATTGTCTATTTTAAACAATATTGCTTCCCACACTTCCTCTGTAGCCTGTGCCCAATTATGTAACCATTATTTGTGACTTGCAAATAAACACTCTTAATCATTCTATCTCAGATTCAATAACAAAGACAGAGCAACCAAATCAAAATATTCGCCATTCAGTGAAGATGTCACACTGCAAAAAACATCAAATATACCCTTAACTTACACCTTGTTTTCTAGTAAAAAAAAAAAAAAAAAAAAAAAAAAAAAATATATATATATATATGACACATAGTTTTTAAATTTAAAATGTAATGTAAAGCTTAAGTAATTTGTGTGGTCGACTTCATCTACATTACTTTTACTCATAAGACTGCAAACATTTCTCTCTCTTCCTGAACACTACAGAAATAGAGTGCTTTATTCAGCATTATTTAAGGATTTGGAGCACTCAAGGCAAAATAAGTTTCTATAGAAGTATTTATTTATATTAAAGTATTTATAGAAAAGATAACCCACATTTGACTGTCTATAGAGCTGAATTGACACTATTACATTTGTAGATCCAGAATGTGGCAAAATGATCAAATTAATTCCTAAAGTGATCATTTAAAATAAAGCAATAATTAAAAAAGAAATCTTAGCAAAACTGAGCCTTTAAGGCAAATTTGTTCCTCATAAAAAGAGTTACTCTCATGTGAAGTAAGATCTAGCTCAAACGGGGTAGCAGGGCTGTTGTTTTGAATATTGCTAATTCAATGGCTTGTTGCTAAGCAATGATACATCCTATCTATCCCAAAATGACACTACATGCAATTAGCCACAGACTTCATGCTACATTTGATGAATTCTCACCAAAGGGATAAAACATTTTAGCTGTTCACACTAAGGAAGAATAATAATAGTATGCCAGAGGAAAAGAAATAAAAAAACATGTCCACACAAACACTTTCTGCTTCCCATAAGGATCGGTCTAGTAAATGATCTGTCTTCAGTTCAGGTCTGTACTGCATTTCCACATTACTGTGAAGAATGTACGTTAGTGGCAGTTTCTTGAACCATTTAAGGTTACATTTTTAAAAAAAGGGTCTCAGTAGAAATACGTTGGCTGTTTAAGTAAGATTGAATCTGTTTTTTATCAACTAGTCCAAGCACTGAGCCCTCAGAATATGATCCATGACATCAGACTACTGCTAAAGTGTCCTCTAGTTACACGCTCTCCTACACAGAGCTATAAATCTATATACCTTTGCGGCCCCCTCCCTCTTTTTCCTCAGACACGTACACACACTTTTTCAAGAATGCAATTAATAGTTGTTTTAAATAATTTGAAATCATTTAGCTCGAGAGGACTAAAGTTAGTCTCTCACTTCCGAGTTTACAGAGGGTAACATGACATTTGTGCAAAAATAGCATGTACAAAGACACACACACACATTAGCTCTAAACTATTTTAATGCTGTGTGCCCAGTTGTTGGCATACCTTAATTAAACTCCGACGTGGTATTAAAGCCCTAATGACGGAACTGCCATAATGTGGTGAGTTTAATAGCTGTCAACAGATCCAGCTTCCGGCTTCTGAAAATCAGTTCAACAGAGTCTTAGACTAGTGAGCAAATGTGAGTTACCAATTAACAGAGTACTGAACTTTATCAGTTATTGGCCATATATGGAGATCTTTTAATTTGGTAGTAGCTGAAATTGGATATATTTAATTGCATATGCCAATTTCCTTATTTCTACATTTATATTGGCTTTTGCTGTCAGTTAACACTCACTTAAAATCTTTAAAAAAATAATAGTTTAATCATACTATATTAAAAGTTTAAGTTGTAATTTCCAGGCCTAGAATAGTCATGAGTCAAATTACAGGCCTAGAATAGTCATTAGTCAAATTACAATTAAACTTTAAAAATGTATTCAGTAAGGAAGCATTAAACACAACAGCACAACTGTTTTCAATATTGATAATAATCAGAGATGTTTCTTAAGCAGCAAATCAGCATTATTAAAATGGTTTCCTTTTTCATCACACACACACACACACACACACACACACACACACACACACACACACACACACACACACACACACACACACACACACACACACACACACACACACACACACACACACACACACACACACACACGTATATATATCTATATATTTTTTTTCCTAACATTTATTTAAATACATTTTCGAATAGACTACCATTTATAGGTTTAATAAGGTAAGACGCCGGAGAGGTGACCACAAACTATAGGGAAAATGGTTGGGGGTTGTCAATGAGAAATTATCCAGATTCAAAGTTGGGTTCAAGTGCAATATGTCAGCGCACTACCCACTTGGCCATGTGTCAGACAGAATAACCTCGTAATAACCTAATTGAGATCAGTACTACAGTTGGGATTAATGTTGATTGTGAGTATTAGAAGCTTAGTATATACAGTGTCAGGCTCAGAGCTGCCCTTTCCAGATTGCTTCTCATGAAGAGACTTTGAGAATGTGGTGCTGATCCTGCTGCTGACTCCTGCCAGACCAAGAGTGTCATTCCGGACAGGGCAGATCCTTTTTCCAGAAAAGACCTGACCGTGTAACGGGACACTGCTGTCTCTCTCTCTGGCACCACATGTATATTTCCGTTACACACCAATGGTTTCAATCACTAACAAGCAGACAGGAGGGCACAAACACGCACACACAGTCACTGCAGTGCAAACAACAGCTCTTGATTCTGTTTATTCCCTACTCCTATACAAATTATAAGGACAATATTTATTTACTATAAAAGTAATAGGCATTGTATGTTTTTTCTACCCAACCTTATGTTATATATATAAGCCTGAGGTTAAAAATGCAACTGTGGCTGCCAATAGAATACAATAATTGTAATTAATCTCACAATTTTCTTATTTTGTTTTAGATATATAATTATTATATATTTAAAATAAGTTAAAAAAAGAAAAAACCTTATAGTATATTAAAGACTGGCAAGCACAGGAGACTTTCTGTTTCATGCAAAGACCTTTGTGAGTGTGATGTCATGGTGTTGGGTTTATGGAAAAAGAAAACTTCCTGTATGTATCTGTTTTCACCAACCGACCGTGACTGTGGTTTTGCAAGTGTGTGTTTGTGAGTGCACATGGTTTGGCTTTGGGACCATAAGATCGGTTGACATGAAGCTCCTGAGGAAGGGACCGGATTTGTCATTTGAGGATTTATTTGAGTGGCATAGAGAGAAGTCATAAATCATCCTGTGATAATGTATTACACTGCTGTGCTGTCCCGTATACTTGTTTGATGATTCACTGTGTTCTGTTCAGTTTTGTTGTTCAGTCTTGCGGAATGTGTCCTGTTTGTCTCTTATTTATCAATTTTATTACTAACTTTTTGCCTTAAGTTATGATAGTATAGCCAATGTTAATGGCCTATACTAAATAAAATGACCGAAATAAATGAAAAATAAAACACTTAAAGGGATATTTTTCATTGCTGGAAAGATGAATGTATATTTAAATTGGGTCATTTATGTAGTAGAAATGTGAAATTATTTTAATAATTGGTGCCTTCTAGACTGAGAAAAGCCAGAAAATGTATTTTTGGCTCATGTAGATGAAAGACAACAACTCCCAGAATGCACTTGCTTCGCTGCCCTACGAGGCCACTCCCGAGCCATGCCTACCGGTTACAGAGGGCAGTATCGGAAGAAATGATACAACTAGGCTACTAGTTGACTCAAAACTGAAAAGACGCGGTTTTATCGTGAGATCCCACCCCCTATGGGCGGGTTGAAAACATGCAGAACTAGCTCCTACTACTGGCTGTAGTCTCTCGCCTATGGCCAAAAAAGCCTCCGATGACGCAAAATGACGATATTTGTATCATCTGAGGTTTTTTTCCAGACACACAATACAGAAATCTCTTGTCTCAGGGGGACATGAGGGAGGGAAGCACGGTCATTCGAAAATACTACCGGGTTTCTACTGATACTAGCTTAATGCTAATCAGTGAAGTATCCCTTTAACCCAATATCCATCATTTTACGTGCATTTAGACATTACAATTGTATAATGTACAGCATGAAAAATAGATAATCATTTTTAAGATTTAAAAATTACAATTAGGAGTGTTGTTAAATTTTTAGTGTTTTTAAAGATGAACTTTAAGTGATCATTAGATGGAAAAATTCTAAATATAAACATAGAGAATGTGCATGCACAAATCATTTTTCAGATTTTTATATTTAAAAAAAATGCAGCCTTGCTTGGTGAGCATAAATTCTGCTCACCAAGGCTGCATTTTTTGTGTGATAAATAATACAGTAAAAACAGAAATAAAATTATTACAATTTAAAATAACACTTTTCTATTTTAATATATTTTAAAATGTAATTTATTCCTGTGATGGCAAAGCTGAATTTTCAGAGTCACATGGTCCTTCCGAAATTATACTAATGTGCTGATCTGGTGCTCAAGAAACATTTCTTATTATTATCAATGTTGAAAACAGTGCTGCTTAATATTTCAGTGGAAACTGTGATACAGTTTTTTTTTTCAGGATTCTTTGATAAAGAGAAAATGGAAAAGAACAACATATATTTGAAATAGAAATCTTTTGTAAAATAAACTTTTGAATGGTAGTGTATGTAGTAACCTTAATTAAAAAGTCTCATAATATCAGCCGATTACCAATGTGTTTTCACCGATCACAAATATATATTTTCACTAAAATATTGTGCATGGATTCAGTTCTGTTAATCACCAAGTGGTCATGGTTATTGGTTGATTAGTGATATGTAAGTTACGGGTCTGTTGTGTGCTCTTTCTTAGATACGGTAACAGCACTGGGCTGTATAAAGTTCGTGTGGGTGATTATCACTCTCTGGTTCCTGAGGAGTACGAGGAAGAATACGCCGTGGAGAAGATCGTCCTTCACCCGCGCTACCATGCTGACAGTAATGACTACGACCTGGCACTGGTGCGCGTGTCTGGCCACAGAGCTCACAGGGGTGTCACGGGTGAGTGCGTCGTGCTGAACCGTTTCGTGCTGCCCGCCTGCTTGCCAGTGCGGAGGGAAAAAGCGCCAAAGGACATCGGCAACTGCTACATCACAGGCTGGGGAGACACAGGTCAGAGATTCCATAAAACACACACACACTCATTTATGCATTTACACTCTCCCTACACTTACTTAAAAAATGTAAATGCATTTTCTGTGTCATTATTTACATGCCGTTCCAAACTTGTGTTTTCTTCTTTGATGTGCAGCATACAAAAGATATTGTGAAACATGTTTCAACTGTTACTGTCCGTACAATGAAAGTCAATGGGGATCGAAAACACAGAGAATTTTCATTTTTGGGTGAACTCTTCCTTTAAGGTCATAGGTGTGTGCTTGTTCGTGGCTCATCTGTTCAGAATTTAGATTCTGAATTATTCGTTTTACAACAGAATGTCTACTTAAAGGATAACTAACACATGTTCTAAAGTTGTTTGGTGTGAAAAGTTCACTGATTTGAATGGAAAACAGCTTGTTTCACTTGAACTATACAACAAGTGTGGAATTTTTAAATAATTAAACATTTGTCAGCATTTGTAGGAATCTGCCTAATACATGATCATATTGTTTTTGTGTTTCTGATTTTCTGTTTGCTGAACATGTAGATCATTTTATCAGTATAACATCTGTTTCTCTGCAACAATCAGGCATCATCCATCTCAAACATTTAGTAATTACTTGTATTCTTGGTGGTATTTGCAAACAAGGTTGCATGTTTGCGTGAGGGTATTTGTAAGCACTGGTTTATGAATGAGTGCCATTTTAACATGTTCATAATCACAAAATTAGTCTGCATTAGTGTTCTGTGATGGGGCTGTGAAATGATGTCATTTGTAAATTTCTCCAACCAGATGTCCAGCGAGACAGAGATAACAAAAATATTAGTAGCTAGCATCAGTTGCAGATACCTACACACACATAATATACTCTTACAAACATTTTTAGTGGGGATTTTTAACATTATTATAAACTAAATAGTAAATAGGCTATGCTCTTGTGAAAAAGATGTCCTCTTTAGCATTATTTTACTTATTATGGACATTATATACTTTAAAAGAATGTACTTACTGGACAGTAGGTGTGAACAGAGTTTAATGTTTTTGAGCACTTAATTGCATGATAATTGCAGTTAAAGTAAAGTGTATTATAGTTTAAATCTATATTAAATGGAATTAGTGGGGAATTAGTAAAACTTTTAATTAGACATTATTACAAAGTGCACCTTTTAAGAAACATAGCCATTAAAGTGTACCCTTTAAGGGTCAATTTACCCCAAAATGAAAATTATCCCATAATTTACTCACCTTCAAGCTATCCTATGTCTATATACTTTTTTTTCTTTCTGTCAAACACAATTGGAATAAAAAAAAAAAAAAATTATAATGGAAGTGAATGGTAACTTGGATTTTGAAGCCCAAACAAGCGCATTCATCCATCATAAAAGTAATCCATCCGGCTCCAGAGGGTTAATGAAGGCCTTCTGAAGAAAATTGATGCGTTTTTGTAAGAAAAATATCCATATTTACAACTTTATAAACTATAATTTATAAATCACTGGCTTTCGGAGTTCCGGCTGAAGAGTGACCTTGACGCATGACGTATTGACGAACGCGGAAGCGCAGAGGATAGGCAAAACAAAACATCAGTCATGAATTAAAAGTCTAAAACGAGAATTTTTAAAGACAAATGTCAGAGCTTGAGTTTTGTTGCCCAGCCCTGTTTGTTTGAACCGCGAGAGGCGTCTACTCTCACCTAAGCTTACGCTACTCCTACATCCTACGTCATGCGTCGGGTCAGGTCACATTTCCGCCGCAACTAGACTCACTTACGCCCGTTACCGGAAGCCAGTGATCATAGTTTATAAAGTTATAAATATAGATATTTTTCTTGTAAAAATGCACCACTTTGCTTCAGAAGGCCTTCATTAACCCCATGGAGCCAAATGGATTACTTTTATGATGGATGGATGCACTTTTTGGGCTTCAAAATCCAAGTTACCATTCACTCCCATTATAAAACTTGGAAGAGCCAGGATATTTTTTAATATAACTCCGATTGTGTTTGTCTGAAAAAAGAAAATCATATACACCTAGGATGGCTTGAGGGTGAGTAAATTATGGGTTAATTTTCATTTTGGGGTGAACTAGACTTAAAGTGGCCTTTTATTTAATTTAAGTGCACATTCATTACAATTAAGTGCATTTCTTTTCTGGCCACACCTTTCCAGCTGTCTAGTCTCATCAAAAAAGACAGACATGACAGAGCTGTAATCAGAGGCTGACACAGAACATGAGGAAGTCATCAAGGAACTACAGTGTGTAATTATAATGTCAGTGTCAAGCGTCTACAGATGATCATGTGACTTGCTGATGGTGGGGCTTCATTCTAATGGCCACGTTGTGTTGTAAATCAGTCTTTGAGTAGTCTTCTCTCAGTAAGTGGACTTAACAGAATTCTAAAGTGGGATGAATGAAGTGTGCGGTCAGAAAAATGACCGCACACTCCGTTGCATACGTGAACAGTTAAGTCTGATCACTTCCAGACTTCAAGGTAAAAGATTGGAGGACTTTCTGATTTTTTTCCCCCCTCTCTTTTCGTTTCTCAGGCCGTGCATATTCGAAAACTCTTCAGCAGGCCTCGATTTCTGTTCTGAGCAAGCGTCAGTGTGAGCAGCGCTATTCAGACCAGTTCACCAATCGCATGCTGTGTGCCGGCTCCTCCCACGACGACCGCCGCGTGGACAGTTGTCGTGGAGATAGCGGAGGTCCGTTGGTGTGTGAGAGGCCGAGTGGAAGTTGGGTTGTGTATGGGGTCACATCATGGGGTCACGCCTGTCGGCTACAAGACGCACCCGGCGTCTACACCAAAGTCTCCGCCTTTGTGCCCTGGATTAAGAAGGTCATTGGCTAGTAGGACCCGATGGAAATTTCAATCAACTAATAACAGACGTTCTGACTATGCGGGCAGAAAAATTAAGCACATTTTTAGATAATAGTTGAAAACAATTTTATAACTTGTTGAAGGTAACTAGCTGAAATTAAGTCTAGTATTCCAAATAAGTCTTAAATGTCAATTACGTAGTGCCTGGCGTCAGTATAGTCATAACAAAACTTGAACTTTGCTTCTGAAAAAACAAACATTTTCTTAATTAGTATTTTTGCTGGCCAGTAAAAATATCTAAACATCCTGAATGAATTTAGAGAAACAATGTATCGGTACGTTTTTATTTTTAATATTAAAAAAAGATTAGATTAAGACTTGTTTTCAGAGAATACAGACTGAATTATTTGTTATTATTGTATTTTAGGCATAAATCTTAAAGTTTGTGAGGTTTGTTTAACCCTTAAATGCATGAATGTTTCGCCAATCATTATTACATTTCCGGGGCTTTAGTGACCCGGATCTATATCTAACACGGATGGATCTCTACCTGCCGCAATAGTATAAAACTCTTGACATTTTAATAGCTATTACACAAGAATAAAATATAGCATATTTCGTTACCTTTTGAAACTTGGAAGGGTTAAATTTGAGCAGATGCTTTTTACCATCATCGCTGTCATCGTCAGAGCTCAATTCCCCAGTACATTCAACTTCTCTTATTCGCCATCTCAATTATTCTCAAAACTACAGTGCTCATTAACGTCTTCAAAATCAATATTTTGATCGCCCACACCATCATTGTGTCAGACATTGCCACCTTGAGGAATAAAGGTGAATTGCACTTAAAGAGTCATCAGATTCGATTGTTGTGCAGAAAAAATAATAATACTTACACTAGTAGGCTATTACATACCTCAGGTCGCTAGCAAACCTATACACTTTTTACAAAAAACTTTTTTATTATTGTATTTATTCTTGTTATATTGTTTATAATGAATTAATTGGGGAATACCAAGAAGGTTGATGTCTAACTTGAAAAAATGAATGAGGGGGAAGGTAGTGAGTGACGTCCATGGTCGCTAAAGACCCGAGGTATGCGTTTAAGGGTTAAAACAAGACAAAAACTTTTTGTATTTGTTAAATTAACACTAAATGTATCTTGTTTTAAGGATGGTTAGATATTTTTAAGAAAAACACAGATTCAAAAAATAAAATAAGTATTTGAGGAAGTTTTAAAGGCCCGTCTTGATAGCGATGCATTTGGTGGTCTTAAATTGACATAATTTCAGGTCTTCATCCTTTTTTTTTTTCTTCTTTTTTTTAATGAAAGCACTTCTAGGTTGAAGAGACCACAATTGTGAGAATGAAATGATTGATCCTTAAAAGGAGAAATTAACCTGTATCTATGTGACTGTATACTCCATGCCATTGAGAAACAGATACTATTTGAACATGTAAAATGGTACAAGTAATGTTCCAATTTGATATATAGCGGCCTGAAGAACGTTCCAATGGCTTGAAATCACATCAGGCTTTAATGCTGAAATGAGAAGATTGTGGATTTTCTGCCAAGAAATGTATGGTAATTCTAAACTCCTGGGATACGGTTACCATGCCATTGCTAAGCAACTGACCACATCACCTCATCAGCACATTAGATGACATCATAATCCTCCACAGGAATCAGGACATTATGTGTTATAGATCAGATGTTCATGATAATTGGACTGAGGCTTGCCATATTTCAACATGATGACATCATCATTTGCTTAATATTTTTGCAGTGCCACACTCACTTCCAGAAGCCAGAGATCTGTGGGATATGGGAATTATGTGCAATGCAAAGCTGTTTATACCTCCTTGTTTTAGTGTTGTGATGAGGAGCATTTCATGTTAGCATTAATTTTCTGTGACTTCCATGAGCATGATTTATGAACGTAGTTTTGCTACAGATTACACCCCTTTTTTAATGCAATCCATTATTGTTGTTGTTATTATTGTTAAAAAAAGAGAAAACCTCTGATCAACCACAAGCTCTGTTATTTTGCACAAACTATGGTGTTTAGGCTTTTGTAAATTTCATGTTTTTCTTATACATGAGTCAGTCATTGTAATATCATGTTAATTAACTATGAAAACTGTAAAAAGTGTTAATTTTTCACACAGGATCAATAACACAGTAGTGCTTAGCATTTCGATTATATATGTTAAAATATTTCGGAACTTGTGGCATGGTGCTTATTCTTGCCTAAAAATAAAGTCATGTCATGTCAACTTAAAATCATAAACTTTTGATATACAATTGTCTGACAACCTCAGTTTGGAGCATTAAACATTTTTTGTTGGAATATTTGATGGAATATAGTAGTACCTTACTGTCAAAGAACTGTCAGCTTCTTAAACTGGAACATTTTGTTTGAGGGAAATCTAAAAATGGTTTGACTGAGATTATAGGACAAGAATATATATATAATAAAAATTGTGCCACTGCCAACATACAGCATATTCTGTGTGTGTTTGTGTGAACGCACATCCATATCTTGTATCTGAGGACGTTTCTAACAATCGTTGGCTTTAGGTTTTCTAAATACACCGTCAAGCTACACTTTTAGCAAGTCCAGCTTTCTGTGTTTTCGTTCACACAGTGGTCTAAATCAGTGTGTACAGACCTGACAGTGCAGTGTTAGGACAGTCTTTTCAGAAAGCCCTTTGTTTACATGAGTTACAATGTGCCTACAGGATCCCTGTGTGTGTGCGCGTGTTGACACTGCATTTCTAATACACTCTTCCTTTAAACTAATCTCTATGGAGACAAGTTTACTGTATGATGGGAAATGCTGAAATGAATTTTCAGAAATGCAGATTATGTTAGAATTCATTCATATTGATTCTCTGAATGAAAATAAAATTCAAGAGTCCTGCCAGAAGTAAAAATACAGTAAGTAAATGCAAATCCAATACGTATGAGACCTCTGCAGTTCTAGGCAGGAGGGAGAGTTGTTTCTCTGACTCTTTATCCAGTGACATTGTTCTGGCAGTGGCATGTGAAAATCGAGAGAGAGAGAGAGAGAGAGAGAGAGAGAGAGAGAGAGAGAGAGAGAGAGAGCTCTGGTTCAGTGATTGACATTGAGAGCAGTGTTACAGCGCCATCCTGTGGCCAAATTGGAACTCTCTAAATGAAACTTAACTTAAAACGTTTTACGTATAGCCCAGTGATTTTATAATGCTTTACCTCATAAATGTATAGCCTTCTGATCTTCCAAGCACACGTACATAATATGTCTCCAGTAATTCACAGTATTATTAAATAACCAATGTAATTAAGACCTTTCCCTTTCTGAAGTAGAAGTATCATATCACTATATAAACTGGTAGTAGCCTTAAAGCCAGTTAAACTTCTCACTAGGCAAAATCAGTTCTTGACCATATTAATAATCATTTAATTTATGATAATGTCTATAGGGGTATCACTATCTCTGACACAACAACAAAGACATACACTAATATAAACATAAGCTGCAACTATATGATTGAGATTGTTTAATACCCCTCACAAAAAATACTATGGTAGTAATATAGTGCATTGTATCATAGGGTAATGCCATGGTACATAATGATACTGGAATTCGTGTATCATGATTTTACATGATACTCTGGTTCATGTTCAAAACATCTTGGTAATACCATGGTACTGTGTTGTATGTGACATGTCCAACCCTGCTCCTGGAGAGCCACGATCCTGCAGACTTCAGTTCTAACCCTGCGACACACCTGCCTGTAATTATCACGTAACCTGAAACACCTTGATTATCTGGTTCATGTGTGTGTTGACATCTGCAGGACGGTAGCTCTTCAGGAGCAGGGTTGGAAACCCCTGGTGTAGGTGATGTATAGTGAGTCTATTTTTGGAAACAGGGAAAAAAATTGGTTAGGATCTAGGGCGCCCCCTGCTGCCCACCCAGCAACCTTGCAGGCGGTGCCCTACTTCCAGCTTCACGAGGTCCCCTGGGGGTCCATAATGCTAAACCCGCCCAGTACTAATATCTAAACTAAAGTATATGGGCCCCTATAACTCTAGAGTGTGCTCGTTAAGCCAGGTACCCATGTAACCTGCCCTCATGAAGAAACGCTCCGATGCTCCCAGTGACTACACATGACAAGCGTCTCGTTGAAGCGTTCTAAATGTTTGTGACGTCAGCTATAGTACTAACGGTTAATCTGTAACTCTCTCTCGAGCTCTGTGTCTCACAATAATCCCGAGTACGTTTGACCATTGCGTTCGCGTTTGGCGTCTCCAGTTGTTCGGTGAGATTCAGATTTAGATTCATGAAATGAATCATTCAGACGTTTTTGCGAAACGGTTTGACAGACTGAAAGGATTCTTCACAAAAAAGTACAGATTTAAAGAGACTGAACTGATAAAAACATTAATTCTTTTTTTATCCGATAGGATACATTTCTATGTATGTATGTATCGGATTCGGAGTAATACAATTTCTAGTATTAGCCTATACATTTCTATATCCTTCAACATGGTATAGGCCTAATCCATCCTGTGTGTTAGTTTCGATGATCGGAGAGCAGATGATCCAGCTGAGGGACACAGACGCTACAGCTACTGTATGTCTGCCCGAGTAAAGTACAGTAAGACGACTTTGATATGACATTAAGAATTATTTGTTACACAACATCAGATCTTAACCGTAAACTCAGTTGTTAATGTCATGACCTACCTAATCTGTTGGTTGACTGGGTAGGCCTAAAAAGTGATTGTGAGGGTCCCATTATTTATGTGACCACTAGAGGGAGGTATTTTATTAAAAACAAGATCACTATATAGCCCAGCACGAAAGGTTTTGTCATAAAAACAAAATAACAACAAAAACAACAAAAATGAATTGCCTAAGATGTCTCAGACAATTAAGTCCCTAGAGTATTTTTATTTGAAAGGGCACCTTTATGGTTTTGAGTATACCTAACCATGTGATGACGTAGTAATATATGCAAATATATATATCTAAAATAATAGATAAATAATATCTAATATATATATTTAATGTATGTTTTCCAGGTATATCATGCACAAATGAGACAGAACTGTGCAAGGACTGTTTTTCGGAAACATGTTTTCTCCAGTGTTTATTGAATATATATAGTTATTTACATATTTCTCAAAGCACTTTCTCTCCGTATTGAGGCAAATTGTTTTAAAAAATAAAAGTCACACTTCAGATTCATCAGCCAACCAGTTGCAGTCCAGTGGGCAGGGCTAAGGCTACCTGGCTACAGACATATGCCTAGACACACATGCACGCACGCACGCACACACACACACAAGCAAGGGTTTCTGTGTACACACACACACACACACACACACACACACACACACACACTGAAATGATGAAATGATATCCGCTCTTCAGGCCATTTCTGGGACATGGACATAACAATGACATCACTCCATTGACCAGTTTAAAGCTGACGCAGCAAACTTGACTGTGCTCTTTATTTTTCCATATTCATTCTTAACATTTTGCATCTTCACTTTGATTGGCTGATAGATTGATTGACTGATATATTTGCAAGAGTGAAGATATGAACAGTGGTTGTGCAGTTCTAAATTTCTTGATGACGTATAAAATCTAAAGCCATACCTTTATTTCCAGTGTCTGATGGGGGGGGCAGTAAATATAAGAGGAAGTCTGTGGAGGTTTACATTTTCAGTCTTTATGCAGTCTCTGTTTGGCTGCATCTGAATTTCAAGGGTCACAGTTACATCACCGTATCTCACTGACAAAATCTGACCTTTCGCAACAAAAATGTCATGTTGCCATGGACACATACTGCTTTGTTTGGATTACCAGAGGCGCCAATGATTGGTGAGTTGAATTTTTGACCTTTGCTTCGCAAGCTTTCAGGTAGGTGGCATTGAGTCCTGTTCAAGTGTCTGGTTTCCTGTGAGGGTTGAACCTTGAGGAGCGGTGGTTTGGTTAGGGCTACCTGACCTTCTGTAGTTCCTCTCGGAGCCAGGCTGGTAGCGGCTGACCCAGTCTGTGCAGCAGCTTAGATAATTCAATGTTCTGATCCCTGTAGAATCTGGAGAGAAACGCTCGTGACTGAAAAAAAGAAAAGACAAGAGTGAACAGAAAATATTTTTTAGTGAGCAGAGCAGCTACAGACTTGGTTTAGAATATAGGGGTGAAACAGGACACATTTTCGGTATGTTGTTATTTTCGGTCTTATGGTTTGGCACGCATCTGTAGCGAACATATGTTGTGTTATACTATGATACACTATAGCACCTTTCACACATACAGTCTTTACTGTTAAATTACTGCTAAATGACCGTTTAGAGATCATGTGTGAACAGGACCTTTTCCAAATTACCGGTAAATTGCACACATATGTTTTTCGCTTGTGTGTGCCATTTAATATCCATAAACAGAGTAAGGTAGCTCCGCCTGCTCAGACTGATGGCTGGTCCACCCAATCAAATAAGACACAAAATATTTTTGTGGGAAAGGTGAGAATAATTGCTCAAAAACATGAATTTAGGCTATATTTTTTGTTGAATATCAAGTTTCAGAAATCATTATATTAGAGCAGATAAACTGTTTTAGCCAATCAATAGGCTAGTAGTCCTGTTTTAGCCAATCACAGATTGTTGTGGGGAGAGGAAGATGAGTTTACTAGTGAAATAGACTAATATTCAACACGCACGAGGCGAGCATGTTGAAACAGATATCTTGATTAACTATTAAAAAACAAAAACAAGAATAGAGCCTGAAACTACACTCAATGATGTCGACAGTACAAACACGTCAACTGATTACCCCACAACGTCTTATCTCCCGTCCACCAGCACCTCCTCTCAACCCAGGCCCATCCTTCAGAAAAGCAACCTACCGGCTGATTTATCCACACTTGATGAACCACCTGCTCACTCAGCCCCATTTAGTTTCCGTGCACAAAAAAATCTGGCAAGTCCAAATATTTTGCTGCCACTGGTACACAATTGAAGTCCACCCTATTCAACAAGGTCCACTCACTTTAAAATGTCTGGCCCCGCCACTGCTCTGGCGCATGTACGGTGTAGGCATGGCTGCCTGGCTTTTTTCTTACTCAACATTTTATTATATATTTGATATGATAAATATAATATATGATATAATATATTAAATTTGATATGGTGTTTTATTGCATTGATAAATAGCAATGTAGTTCTGTCAGGATGCAATTGCATACACTAATGATTGGCGGTATAATTCTGTTCTGGGCGAGAACTCCCTGTGCATCCATGCAGCCTAGCATGGATAAGAGCAGGGAGAGCAGCAATAACCCTCCTCGGGGTAAACAGAGCAGAACCAACATGAATGTATTGCAGATATCATTAATTCAAGATTTTAAAGTACAACATATTTCGAGAATTTATTCTGATTCAAGGGGAATCAGAATGCCATACTGACTGACGAGAGGAGGAGCTGGGGATGGAGGAGGGTAATTAGCTCCTGAGAAACGCAATAGCTGTTGATAATACTAAAGGAGCTTATATATGCATACAGTGATAGGCGTCATATTCCTATAGGTAGACGTGGATCAGCTGAGAGTCAGCTGATGCGAGCTTGACTAACGTGACCTGCCAGAACTGACACTACGCTTAAAGGCCATGTTGCAGGTTTTTTTTTTTTTTTTTTTTTTTTATATAACCTTGTATGAAAATACCATATGAAAAGTAAATGCAGGATTAAAAATTGTTTTGCAAGACATAAGGGCACAAATTTAATAGAAAACGTGACCGTTTCCTTGACCATGTTGAAAAAACGCTTTTTTTCCACCAACGCGTCATTTGACGTCACATGAGGTAGTCGTTTGGCTCTGCGTTCGCGCTCAGTGCAGAGATAGGTTGGTATTCAGTTGGAGCGCAGGAGCGGTCATGATTCAGTGTGTTTTCTGTGCTTATTGTATTTCAATAAATCATCGTCGTGGTAAATGATTGTGAATTATGGCCTGTCAGGACATCGAGTCCACAGGTTTCCGAATAAGAAAAAGGACGGTGCGATCTTCCGTGCCAGTGTGCGTTTTGTGCCGGGTAAGAGACGGGACTTCACTTCTGCTTCTGCTTTGGAAAACGCGGTAGTGTGTAGCGTTCACTATAATCGAATGATTATAATCCCGGCGATATGTGCACACTGTCCCGGCTCCTTCATCGGGTCGCCCGGTCCGCCATCAGCATGTGGTTCGGCCGCCAGCGGGAAACATGACGCTCACGGATCCGTCAGAGATCACTTATTGTACATATTTTTTACAAAATGTGCCATGTCTTAATTTAATTAATTAACATATCCTACATAAACTTGTAATGTAATGCATTTATGTGTTTGTTATTAGTCTGCAGCCGACACTATTATTATTATTATTATTATAAATATAATATATTATGTTCTATAATTCATTTTCAATCTGTACAAACCGACTTTAATGTTTGTGTTGGCTGTTTCTACATATAAAGTTTTTGTACAGTAAGACAGTTGTGATTGTGATCATTTTTTTTATTTATCGTCACCAAATGGGTCAATTCAAAGCCTTTATAAAGTCCCTCTTCCTCTGGAAACTGTCTTCTAATGGCTGACACACACAACACATGCAGGTATGGGTCTAAGTACTAGCTTTGCTATTGCCTGATACATGATGATAATAATCTGTACAGTACTGTGATCTGAGCATAGTGTTGTACACAGGGCAGGACTTAGGGTGGTGGGGGCCCCTGGGCTTGAGTCACTTTCGGGCCCTACCTTCTATACATTACTTTAAATCAGGGTTTCTCAAACTCGGTCCTGGAGGGCCACTGTCCTGCACAGTTTAGCTCCAACCCTGATCAAACACACCTGAGCAAGCTGATCAATGTCTTCAGGATCACTAGAAACTCACAGCTAGGTGTGTTTGATCAGGGTTGGAGCTAAACCGTGCAGGACAGTGGCCCTCCAGGACCGAGTTTGAGAAACCCTGCTTTAAATAGAACAAAATGATACATACACAAGCTATGTATTAGAGCTACACAATTCTGGATAAACTGAGAATAAAAATAGAGATCACGATTCTGAACAAACAACTAAACAAAATAACATAATTTATGTTAATTACTGAAGTCTATTAAAAATGTTTAATTAATCTGAATTATAAAAAAACAAAAAAAACTTGGGTTTGAATGAATGATTCAATTCCTCAATCAAATGCACTTGTTTCAATAGATGAATCAGCATTTTTGAACGAATCTCCTGAATGAACGATTCAATGACAAATGTTTTTTAAAAGTCATTTGTCGTCATCTGGTGGCATAACAATATAATCGATCCAATCGTTATTTGAAGTGCAAAGCTACTTTCAAAAGGTGACTGGTACCATAGACAGTGTTACATGTTAAAAAAACGTAATAATTTATTTATATGACCACCGATTGAAGCTTGAAAAAGTTTTTTTCCAATAAATAAATAATGATTAAAAAAGTTCAAAGTGATCATAAGTTTATTGCAATGCACAAATGTCTTGGTCAGAATGAGAATAAAACACTTATTTACCTGGAAAACATATGTTTTGATCGTGGCATTTCTTTGAGATTTAGAATCCAGTATTCCTATAGGCTAATTATTGTTTCTTTTATGAATTTAATAAAGAACTCTGTCTCGTATTCTGTCCAAACGATAGGCTACTTTTGTGTCCATTCGTTTTTCCTTTTTTAACCCGTAATTGAAAAACGAAAAATGAACGGTTGTTGTCTTTTTAAAACGCAAAGTTGAACACCAACATTTTAATTTGAACTGGCTACACCAACTGCTGCGCAAAAAAGTAAATATCGACGAATTTTCAGATTTTTGTTTGACTTTTTGCCCCTTTATTAAACATTTAAAATATTCACAAATTAATATGGAAAACATGTCGATTTTACTGGTTTTCAAAGGCCAAATTAGAACCTGGAATTGATGTTTTTCCCGCAGTGCTGAATGAGAAGAGCCATTAATATTATTAATAAACTATTGCTTTGGCTAAAATCGCAACTCCATCTCCGCTAAGCAGATGCGCTTTTAGAGAGAAATGCACATTTCATACGGATTAATCAGAAGGTATTAGCTTTCGATTCGAATTTGTTCGTTTTAAAGTGGACATTTCAAGCTTTAGCCTACATAGGCTATATTTTGTTTCAGTTCTCGCGCTCCAGTTTACGGAGATCATTAAAGTGCGTCTGATTGTTTTATTTTATTTTACAAAAGCACAACGTTTTCTTGTTATTGTGAGTTTACACAAATAAAAGTAGTTGGGAATAATGTATTATTATTTTCTGTATGACCAGAAATGATAGAGTATTTTAAGTTGTTTCCACTGTTGATAGGAAAATGCAAGTGTTCGCGGCCGCGCCTCCATGCCATGCAGTGCGCGCTCCACACTCAGTTCCTTTCTTGCATAAAAGCGTCTTCTAAATATAGCCTATTAAATGTTATAATTAAATAATATAAAATTATTATTATTTGCGTAGCTATACATGGACCTCAAACACACCGCGTCTTCTAACTCTGGTGACTGTAAATGCGCAAAAACTGTTTCCATTGCAGTTTTGCGAAATATTCCTTTTTCGAATTGCCTGAAAAACCACCTCATGTGAGCGTAAAACCTCAAGATGACTGACATTTAATTTAGCTAATTAAATTACATTTTTCATTGCAGGGCAAGGCCAGGTAACAATGCTAGACCAATCAACAAACTTTAAATGAAAAATTAAATGACTGACATATTATTGAAAAAATCAAACGTAAACGGGCGGGGCCCCCTATTGGGCGGGGCCCATGGGCTTGAGCCCAGTCAAGCCCAATGGTAAGTCCGGCCTTGGTTGTACATATCGTCGGCTAACGTGAATGCATCTATAAGCTAACACTGTTCTCTCGCCCTGTTCTCCTCACACCACAACTCACCGTTGTTCTGTCTAACCCTGGCCTGTCCTGCTCACTTGGCTTCATATCAGGCTCATAATTATATGATATCATCATATATCAATTATATATGAATTATATATATATCATACGAGTAAACATTTAGGCTACAATTCCCCCAGCTTTCCGATCTGTCATTGCGATCCATTGCTTTCCTATTGTTTACTTTGACCGCTCTACCTCATGTTACGTCACTTCAGGTTCGGCGGTTTAAGCGATTTTCAAATGCGGAAGTAAAAATTTCTCACAAAAACGACTCCAGAAGCCTAATTAGCGTTTTATAAGTATATGTTTATATTTAAATCTAGTTCCTACATTATTTTTCTATACATTGGCTTACTGTGTACTCTAACCTGCAACATGGGCTTTAATCTCTCTAACAGTAGTGTAAGTTCATAATAACATTTGACCTTTTCAGACTTTTGTTATGCAATTGTTGCAATTGTTATGTCTAATGTTAAAAACTTGTAAAGTTTTGTTACTTAATTTATTTAAAAACATTAATGTTTCCAACAGGGCCGTGCCAAGATTCCATGTGTAAATTGGTGCAACAAACTGCACCATCCATGGAGAGAAGAACCAAAACAACGTTCTTCCATAAGACAGATTCAGTTAAATTTTTTAACCAAAAGAAGCCCATAAGTTACATACTGTTCTCATGAGCTGGGTTTGTTCTCTCTCTGTACCTCTCTCTCTCTCACTCTGGCCCTGCCAGTCTATTTTCCCTCCTGTTAGCGTTTGCGCTGCTTCTCTGTGACACCTGTTCTCACTTTAGTCTCATTACTTTCTCTCTACTTCTAGCGTTTGTTCCCCTTGTTCGTTGTCGGATTATTTCGTGTGTATGTGAGTGATGCCTGTGTGATATGTTATCTCCATAAAGATTTACCTTTTATTATCTTGTCTAGTCTAGAGGAGTTGTGCTCGTCTTGTGTGCTTTCTCTGCCCTGTCATCCTGCTGCTGGTGGCCTTCTACAGTCTTCTCTCTGTGGCTTTGTGGCCACTTACAAGGACTGTGTTACTGCCATGTGAATTACCAGCTCTGCAAACTATTACCAAGACGGGAGTCTTCCGTCTTTTGCTGACCTTCTGTAAAGTACACTAACTTTGAGTTTTTTCCAGTTCTGTGTCGTTGCATGACAGACTGCCTATGTTAATTTTTCATTAAAGACTATTGCAAGAACTTGCCTTTGCACTTGGATCCTCTGTTTCTTCTGACAACTGTAGCTTTAATTTGAAGCTCAGAGTTTTCCCTGCAGCAACATTTCCAAAGGATTGGCACATATGCATCAAACAGACAGAATGCAGTAATTCTGACTAAAATATACATTATTTTGCTTCAATATAGCTGTATACCACTGTTTAATAAAAAAGAAAAAGAAGCAGAATTTTGTTTAGTTTCCCCCACTGCTGTACAGAAACGTGCCGAACCATGACTTCAAAACCGAAGTACATACCGTAACTTAATTGTTGTGTACAGTTACACCCCTAATAATATGTACAATATGAACCATGTTCTTATGTGCAATGTTCTTAAAGAGATCACAAAATTAAAATTGTCATTATTTCCTCATGTCATTCCAAACCTTTGACTTTTGTTCTTCTGTGAAACACAAAGAAAGATGTTTTGAGAAGTTTTGTCCATACAATGAAAGTCACTGGGGTCCAGAGTTGTTTTGGACTCTACTGACTTTCACTGTATGGGGAAAAAAAACCCAGTTGAAACATTCTTAAAAATATCTTCTTTAGTGTTCTGCTGAAGAGAAAGTCGTACAGGTTTGGAGTGACATGAGGTGGGTGAATGTAAGTTTTGTAACTGTTTTTATGTGTGTGTGGAAAAACAGTGAGAAGGAAAATTGGAGAAATATGAAGCGAGAGAGAGAATTGTTCTGTTGGTTTCAGTTATTTAGTACATGCGCTTCAGACATGTTAGCTGTTGCAAAATTGAACAGTCAGAGGTCAGACTGAGTTCTCTCTCTCTCTCTATGACCCATATTACTCAATGATAGCATGCCTCTATAATGCAGCTCTAATCATAAAAAATTAAAGGCTCCATTTTGCTCAGAGTTTACTGTTCTTATGTGGTACCTCAGAGTCCATGGCTGGGTACTTGCGGCCTTTGCTCTTCCCCAAACACTTAGTCCTGCCTCCTTCCAACAGCTGACACCAAAAGCCCTTCTGAGGATCAAACCTGTCAACAGATACAGAACTCTTTACAATCTTAGAGACTTCTTTCCTCAAAAAACATATTTCTAATTTGCATATTCATTGAAATATATACTGTGCATATTGCTTTTATTTCTTTCTCACACTCAGCGAAGGAGAAAATCTGAAAAACTCCAGAAAGTGTGTCCCCTCGCACACAAACAGCGGTCTGACTGACAGATGTCTGCTGTAACCGACACGGTCTGGTTTGATAAGCATTCAGAAACACATCAGCAATCTTTTAACAGCTCTCAGCAAAATGCGATATAAAATATGTGTGTGTAATGTATTGGTTCTTTGACAAAGCAGTAAGCAGAGTGTTACTTTAAAACATGAACTGCTTGTCACACTTGGCGCAATGTATTTTTGTTTCACTCTCCGCCTGTCTTTCTCTCGCTCTTTTTTTGGTCTCACTTACTCATTTTCCTTTTTTGTTGCTCAAAAATGTGCTCAGATATTCTTTGTTTAGTTTCAGTCCCAGAAAATACATAAGAGAATAAAGCAAATATAAGTCCTTTTCTCCCAACTTCAGGCACTTTTATTTCCCCGGGGATTCATGTATTTTAAAACTAAGAGATTTTTTTTTCGCTTTATGAAACTTTTTACCATGCTCTATTTTTTAGCAAGGTAGAAGCATTGTATTTAAATGCCTATATAAAATCATCTGTAATTTTGTCAAATTATGCAATCAGAGCTGATTAGGGAGAGTATGCATTATTCTGTAAATGTAGATTCTTTATGGATAATTTCTTAAAAAATAACCAGACAAACATCATTTGGATTCTTTGTGTGATGGAATTAACAATCAGCAGTGGAGGACTGCAGGCCAGTGGCTAAAAAATCTTTACACATTAATGAATGCATAAACAAATTATTGGGAACATTGGGGTCTCATTCATTAAGCGACTTTCTAAACTGTTTTAATTATTCTTATTTCTTTTTATTATTTTAATTTATTCTATGTAAAGCACTTTGAATTGCCATTGTGTATGAAATGTGCTATATAAATAAACTTGCCTTGCCTTGCCTTGCCTAAGCATGTGTGTATGCACAAATTTGTGCGTGAAATCTACATATGAATGTTTTCAAGAACAAATCATGATGCACCAAAAATGTTCTTACTAAAATTAATTATAAATGTGTGATTTTTTTTTAAGAACAACTGAAACCACACGCACAAAAAAAGCACTTTCTCTGTGCTGCCTTATAATCGTGCTAAGAAGTCCTATTTCATCTTAACACAACTATAATTATATTATATTATTTTTATAAAAAAATTATGAATAAAGGTGTTTATGGTGTTTAAACAGGTTTGAGAATGACACAACTGGCATTGCTCTCTCGAGGATCTGACGAGAGCGCATCTGCAGAGAGCGGCATGTTGACGAGAGTGACGAAAGGCTGTAAAGGAAAGGTTATGCGGAGGTTATATGGAGATGGTTTGGGCGTGTTTTATGCAAATAACTAACCTTGTGCCGCTAATTTAAAATACTATAAATTCACTAACATTAGAACGAGATTAAGAAAAAAAATCATGTGCGTACACACGTGTTGTGAATTATGCAGAGATTTTTTGTGAGAAGTTCTCCTGTGTGTACAAATACGTAATAATCCACACGATTATTAGAGAATGAGACCCATTGTTTGTTTCCCATGCATTTTGATATGCACAATTATGCAAATGTTATTTAATTGTGTGAATTTAGGATAAATAAAATGTTAGCTTTCACATTTTTCAAAAGAAAATGTTTAAAATATTAATTTCCTTCAAAGAATGTTATGAAACACAATATATATTATGAGATGTGGTGGAGATTCATTAGCTTTGGGAAAAATGACAGAACTCTTCTGTAATGCTTGTACATTAACTGTTGGACATTCTTAGAGGACAAATTAAACCAGTGAGTGTGAAAAGTATGTTTTAAGAGGGTCTATTTTAAAATTCAACAAGGCCAAAAGTAACCAAGAAACACCCATAAAAGAGATGAAAGCAACAGAGGCAGAGGGAGTGATGTATGACATATGAGACGAATGAAAAGCAGAGGATGATTGTTGAAAGACAGAGGCTGAAACAAAATATGAAATGAGGAAAGCAAAGCCACAGAAAGAAGTGATCGTAAATGAAAGTGACAGAAAACAAGAAAAAGTAGAAACAGGCATGATGAGAGAGAGAATGAAAGGAGATGTGTGGAGAGATGAAGTGAGAGAGACTACACAGGGAGGTTATTAATAAAAGCCAAAGATTGATGGAGCTGTCTGTGGTAGAGAACACATGCAGAGACTCACAGAGCATTTAACACACACGAGAGAGAGAGAGAGAGAGAGAGAGAGAGAGAGGGAGAGAGAGGGAGAGAGAGAGAGAGAGAGAGAGAGAGAGAGAGAGAGAGAGAGAGAGAGACTGAAAAGGATCTTTAATCTTTCGGCCTCTTATTGATAATACCATTGATCACAATGCGAAATCACAACCAGCAACTATTTTTCTTTCTTTCTTTTCTTTTCTTTTAGGTCCTTATTGGTTCAGGACAAATATTCTTCAATACAATTATGGTATGCATTACTTTAAAGGAAAGGCTTTTTATTTAGGGAATTTTGACATATTTTTCTCTTCCAAAGTTGAAATGAGTAAATGTAATTTCATTAAATATGTTAAAATACAATATGATTTATGCACATGGTTCAAAATTAACATTTTACCACACTTGCTAATGGTGGGTGGACAACGAAAATGTATCTGCCACAAACATTTCTCACTGGCCAGGTATTTCTTTTTTTTAAAGATTTATTTTTTACCTTTTTTATAACCATGTATTTCACATAAAAAAAAAAAAAAAAAAAATATATATATATAGCAAGTTCTCCCACTTGGAAATCATGGAGGGGTCTGAAATTGTCATCGTAGGTGCATGTCCACTGTGAGAGACATAATCTAAAAAAAAAAATCCAGAAATCACAATATATGTTTTTTTAACTATTTATTTGTATGATACAGCTGCAAATAAGTATTTGAACACCTGTCTATCAGCTAGAATTCTGATCCTCAAAGACCTGTTAGTCTGCCTTTAAAATGTCCACCTCCACTCCATTTATTATCCTAAATTAGATGCACCTGTTTGAGGTCGTTAGCTGCATAAAAGACACCTGTCCACCCCATACAATCAGTAAGAATCCAACTACTAACATGGCCAAGACCAAAGAGCTGTCCAAAGACACTAGAGACAAAATTGTACACCTCCACAAGGCTGGAAAGGGCTACGGGGAAATTGCCAAGCAGCTTGGTGAAAAAAGGTCCACTGTTGGAGCAATCATTAGAAAATGGAAGAAGCTAAACATGACTGTCAATCTCCCTCGGACTGGGGCTCCATGCAAGATCTCACCTCGTGGGGTCTCAATGATCCTAAGAAAGGTGAGAAATCAGCCCAGAACTACACGGGAGGAGCTGGTCAATGACCTGAAAAGAGCTGGGACCAACGTTTCCAAGGTTACTGTTGGTAATACACTAAGACGTCATGGTTTGAAATCATGCATGGCACGGAAGGTTCCCCTGCTTAAACCAGCACATGTCAAGGCCCGTCTTAAGTTTGCCAATGACCATTTGGATGATCCAGAGGAGTCATGGGAGAAAGTCATGTGGTCAGATGAGACCAAAATAGAACTTTTTGGTCAAAATTCCACTAAACGTGTTTGGAGGAAGAAGAATGATGAGTACCATCCCAAGAACACCATCCCTACTGTGAAGCATGGGGGTGGTAGCATCATGCTTTGGGGGTGTTTTTCTGCACATGGGACAGGACGACTGCACTGTATTAAGGAGAGGATGACCGGGGCCATGTATTGCGAGATTTTGGGGAACAACCTCCTTCCCTCAGTTAGAGCATTGAAGATGGGTCGAGGCTGGGTCTTCCAACATGACAATGACCCGAAGCACACAGCCAGGATAACCAAGGAGTGGCTCTGTAAGAAGCATATCAAGGTTCTGGCGTGGCCTAGCCAGTCTCCAGACCTAAACCCAATAGAGAATCTTTGGAGGGAGCTCAAACTCCGTGTTTCTCAGCGACAGCCCAGAAACCTGACTGATCTAGAGAAGATCTGTGTGGAGGAGTGGGCCAAAATCCCTCCTGCAGTGTGTGCAAACCTGGTGAAAAACTACAGGAAACGTTTGACCTCTGTAATTGCAAACAAAGGCTACTGTACCAAATATTAACATTGATTTTCTCAGGTGTTCAAATACTTCAGCTGTATCATACAAATAAATAGTTAAAAAATCATACATAGTGATTTCTGGATTTTTTTTGTTGATTATGTCTCTCACAGTGGACATGCACCTACGATGCACCTGACAGTTTCAGACCCCTCCATGATTTCTAAGTGGGAGAACTTGCAAAATAGCTGGGTGTTCAAATACTTATTTTCCTCACTGTATATATATTTGCCTTCATTTCACTCTTCATTTTTAATTTTGTAGTTTAATGTGAGGAATATTTCACATATGTGTTACCACATGCTGTTCTGGAAAAAAGAAAAAACACTTAAGGTATAATATGAACTTCTCTGGTAAATGTTGTTAGAAGATGTGTAATGAAAATTGTTTTCTTTTAAACTTTTATAACTCTGTGTGTCCACGGCTTGTAGTGTGTGTTCACAGCAAGAGTTGGATCTTGCTTACAGTTCAAACATGACTTTTGCAAATTGTTGCATTGCTCACATCATTCCCTCCTCTCCTCACTTACTCCTATTATGTTTTCAGAATTGTGAGAATGTACATGACACTTTAAGAGCAATTTAACACAGAGAAAGTGTCAGATGCCTAATGAGCTGTTTTTAAATGGAGAGGCCAGATGAAGTTAATCCTCTTCCTCTCATGCGGTGCTAATGGCTACAGCCAAATTATCACAATTAATCTCATTCAGACTCTGTATAGATTATACAGGCATCAACTGCTGAGAACACGGATCTGTCAACTCATTTTATCAGCTGATTCTCAAACACATGGGACTAGGGACAGCATGGATGGCAGGCTTACTCCTGTATCGTATCTCTGGATGAGCCTGTGTCCATCTGTGTGCGTACAGTAAGTATGTGTATGGTCTCGTTTGCATATCCAAGTGGGGACCAAATGTTCCCAGAGAGATAATAAAACTACATTGTCTGGACCTACATCACACAGCTGCATAAAGTAATTGTTTATTTGTAATGCTCGCAATTTATTCAATAGGTTTTGTACTTAATGAAAAAACAACAACAATGCAAATTAATTTATTCAATTGGACATTATAACCGTTTCATTAATGTTTAGTGTTCAACAAATTCAACATGAGTAATATTACCAATGAGTGAAGCATCGTCATTGATTGAAATGGTAATGCTAACACCAGTGGAGGACTGCAGGCCAGCGGCTAAAACATCTTTAAACATTTAAGATTACATCCATAAAGTGTGGGGAAATTTATTTTATCATTAAATTATTAGAGATTAACATTTTCGCATTTGCATTTCCTGTGCATTATATACAGTTTGAGATTTTGATTTTGTACCATTCAAAAGTTTAGGGTCAGTATTTTTTTGAAAGAAATTAATACTTTTATTCAGCAAGGATGAATTAAATTGATCAAAAGTGTCAGTAAAGACATTGAAAATAACCAAATCAGCAGATTTGAATTATTTCTGAAGGATCATGTGACACTGAAGACTGGAGTAATTGCTGCTTAAAATTCAGCTTTACCATCACAGGAATAAATTATTTCAAAATAAATTAAAGTAGAAAAGTTCATTTAAGTTCATTTTAAATTGTAATAATATTTTGCAATTATATAGCAAATAAATGCAGTATTGGAGAGCATAAGAGACTTCCTTTAAAAATAAAAATAAAAGATTACAATTAGAAAAGTTCAGGCTTGTGGTTAAAGTTAGTATATAGTAATTGTAATTATGCAAATTTAAAAATCACTGGGATGTCCCCACTTGAAATAAAACATATGGTGTGTGTTTATGTGTGTGAGCCTTACGTGAGTGCCTGGGAGTAGTTGTAATAAGGAGTGACACCCAGAAATTTCTGAAGCTCGTCCATCACTTTAGCTGGGTCATTCCTCAGTTGCTGTCCATCAATAATCATTAGCTACAGGAAGAGATAGAGAGAGACAGACAGAAGTAGAGGATTCAGAAAAATGTCCCAATAAAAGTCCTGAACTCAGCAAGGGTTGATTCAGAGTCGACCACTGACAGATGTGTGTTACCTGGTTTGGAGGGTAGTATGTGAGCCATCTCTCCAGGTGTGTGGCGTACAGTCCAGGTACGAGACAGCGGTTTTGGAGAGAGCGCAGCTCAGGTGGAGCGAGCTGGTCTGCTGAAATGACCTCATAGAAACTGAACTGCAATGCTGCTGGGTCTTCATGAGCCCTCTGATGCTGCCAGTGAGATTAAAACTACTTTAAAAATCAAAACCAACTACACAATGACTTAAATATCAGTATTTATTCTGATTCTGACTGGTCATCAATTGCAAATTGGTCAAATACTTTTGTATAATTGTAATATTGTTGTCTGTCTTGTTGTTAGGCCAATTATTTTTAACACTGTAATTGTCTATTTTTTTCCTCATCTGAAGATGATCTGCAAGTAAGATAATCCAATGATCCAATGAACTCCAAATAATATTTATTTGTTAAGTAGCCATGTAATAAGCGAGATAATGTGCAGGGCTTAAATGGTATTTAATTAAATTTAATTAATGTTCCTTTAATACAGGATATGAAATTGCAATGCTTTTCTTTTCATGTGCTTGTGATGTGCAGTATTGCAGCTTCAAGCTGTGCCCTCCTGTGCATCCTGTTGATGACACAATCTCTAACTCGCGTTTACACTCGGTGATGTTATCACTCACACTTACACATATTCAATCTCTCCACAATATCACACATGAACATGTGCATGATTGGTTCCTATGTATATCCACCAAGCAAGGATACACAAACCCTGAGTGATTTCATGTATATAATATATACTGTATATATACTACTTTTCACTAAAAGACTGAAAGGGTGTACTAAAGTATAAGAAAATATCAAACCTCTATAGGTCTGGAGAAGTCATGAGGACCTGCACAGGTGTTTAAGACTCTGCTTTTTGCTTCTTTTTTTTTTCCAGCTTAATGGATGATTTTTGTATTATTTTTTTTTTTTTACAACTCAAGTTAACCCATTTCTATTGGAAAAATCTTGCTCTCCTAAAGTTTACATGCGCATGACTTTCCAATTTACGTTAATATTTTTGAATATTACTATGAATATAAGACATGTTTTATGCAATTCCTTTATGGAATAATAAATGGGTTTAGTTTATTTTGATGCATTTATTAATCTGCATTTTAGTAATTCTTTACGGTATTTTCATTCTCATGTACCTATCCTTTACCTATCACATTAATGTTTTATGTATTCTGACGTATTTATTTGACAGCCTGACTTTTCACAGCTGCTGATTTTGAAAAGCAGAATGATTTTTGTCTGGATTTTTGACATGCGCAGACATAAATGACTGCTCCATTACTCTGGATATTCCACAAAAGGCGTTTACATGACCCAAAAGTCTGTCTACTATTGAAAAGATTAGGGTCGGTAAGATTTTTTTATGTTTTTGAAAGTCTCTTATGCTCACCAAGGCAGCAATTATCTGATCAAAACAGTAAAAATAGTAATATTGTGAAATGTAAAATGACTATTTTCTATTAATATATTTTAAAATGTAATTTATTCCTATGACGGCAAAGCTGAATTTTTTTTAAGCATCATTACTCCAGTCTTCAACGTCACATGATCAACCCTTCTAATATGCTGATGTGATGCTCAAGAAACATTTCTTATTATTATCATCAATGTTGAAAACAGTTGCTTAATATGTTTGTGGAAACTGTGATACATTTTTGGGATTCTATAATGAATAGAAAGAACAACATGTATTTGAAATAGAAATCTTCTCTACCATTATAAATGTATTTACAATCACGTTTGATTTCACGTTTTTTTTCTTTAAAAACACAGAGCCCAAACTTTTGTACGGTAGTGTACATAATCAAATTCTTGTGCATGTAAACATGATCAATGGCATTGATTTTCTTTCACTGTACAAGCAGTCTCTTTAATCAACCCACACATCTCTGATTGGGCAATTCTACTAGTCTTTGCTTTGTTATTGGTCAGTGTCGTACCTGGTACCAGCTGTACGCCCTGTCTGAAGGGTTGATCAGCAGAGTTAGGATCTTGGCTTTAGGCAGGAGAGCAGCGGCTCGTTTGGGGGTCTCCTCAGAAGGAAAGTAATTTGCACTTTTCTCAAACAGGAAATCTGTGCTGACATTAGAGGGTATGGGAAAGAACTCCATGTACCTTTGAGAAGAGAGGTGTATTGAATTAGAGAACGGTGGGACATTTTGCCATATCAAATTTTGTCCCCTCCACTTTCTGAAATAGCTTGAGGCGAGAATATATCAGGGCCAATGACAAATAAGAGTTTCCTAGATAAGGAAAATGGAAAAATCTTTTAGTTATTAATATCTATAAATAAGAAGATATTTCCCTAACACATAGAATACATATGTACGGAGCCACTAATTAAGAATTTGTTCCCACAACTTATTTGTTCTAGATATGTTGTACTAATTTGTTATTACTACGGCCATGAATTAATAAGTAAATTATTATTTTTTTAAACTTTGCTTTGCTCTGTCATAAATAGGTCAAATCATCTTAAGAGATATTCTAAAAGACTTTCCCTAAAGAGGGTCCACTTTATGATGTAATTTTCTGTTTTATTTTCTGCATGTTAGGAGCACTATGACTTTGATTTTAGCACACACAATTCATAAATTAATAATATTTTGATATTAGAAATTAAGAACTTAAGTCACAATAGCAATTCAGACAGAAATAGATGTAAAAAATATTTGTAAACCTGATTGTAATATTATCATTTATATTTAAATTTAAATTTGGACATGAACCAATTCTCTATACTATGTTCTGCAACAGAAAAATGTCAGAATTGCGTGATATAAACTTGTGATATAAGAAATTGCGAGTTATAAAGTCACAATTGTGAGATATAAACTCGCAATTGCGAGAAAAAAGTCCAAATTCTTAAAAAAAGTCCCAATTCTGAATTTATTTCTCGCAGTTGCAAGTTTAATCTTGCAATTCTGACTTTAATTCTCGCAAATGCGAGTTTATATCTCGCAATTCTGACTTTATCGCAATTGCAAGTTTATATCTCACACTTCAGACTTTATAACTCACAATTGCGAGTTTATATATATTTATCAAAATGTTAAATTATTAAATGTAAAATTAAATCATGTTAAATTATTTGTGTATTATCTCATTAATATTCATGAGCTACGTCTTCACCATTTTGTGACATCATAACCATTGCATACTCAGCCAAAAACACCTTTAAAAAAGTGAAACCCATGCACAAAAGTGTCTGGAGCACAAGTACATGTTTCACACCCACCAGTCGATGCCTTTGTGATAGTTGTTGGTGTTGAAAAACTGAACTTCCTCGAATGTTTTCACACTGGGGAAGTTGCTGGAGATGAAGGGATGCATGATCAGGAAGAGGTAGAGCGCTGTCGTGCCTGGTGAGAGAGAGAAATAGATGAAGGGAGAAAGGAGGAGGGCAGAAGAGAACGGGAAAAGGAGGAGAAGTAAATCAACGCGCCCTTCCCCTGCTAATGATGAAATTATATCTGCAGCTGATAGCGCTGAAGAGAAACATTTCGGGCCAGGAGATTCAGCCCACAGACCAAGAAACTAAGAGACATGGGATCAATACCCCATTTACCTTATGGATTTTTTTTTTCTGAGTGTGTGTTGCGAGTTTGTGATACAGCAGGAAAGAAGATGAGTGCAGAGAGGAGAAGTGTTTAACAAGACAGTGTCTTGACACCAATCAAAACCTTACAGCCCCAAAACAGCGCTCTGTCTATCCCTTGTTCTACCCTCAGCCCTCTGGGGATGTGTCTGTGTTGTTCTCCTCTCAAGCTCAACGCCCATGGTTGCACTTTCATCATTTCTAGCAGCACAAGGTGAGATATGAAGCAGGATCAAGGGGAACAGCGAAGCGAGGAGATACGTGCACACACACGGCTTTGAAGCCCTGCAAAAGGAAAGATGGAAGAAACACGCTCTCGTAACAGAAGTAGAGAATTACCTGTTTTCTGAGGCCCGACCACCATGAACTTGGGCAGCCTGTCGCAAGTCTTCTCCTTGGACCAGATGTCCTTATGCCGTTTATCATCACATGGGTTCTAAAAACAACAACATCATAAATGGGATCAGGCATAAAGTTCAATCAAATCAATATATATTATCAGTTAAAAGAAGGACGGAGAAGGAGGACAGGTCATTGTCTGTAGCTCGATGCCTGTACAGTATATGGATCATCCTTGGGATCATATTCAGATATCATATGATGATATAAATAGATATTCTAAAAACCTATTCGGATGGAATTCGTTTTCAGGACATACAGTATGTCTGTACTGTAATTGTTGCTGCAGCAATTTAATAAGCAATTTATGTCGAGAACAGGACAATATGAAATTCACTTGACATCTTTTTTGTAGTTCTAGTCAAGGCTGTAACACCTATATGTGGCATCTTTTAAATATAAAACAAAATTTGAACAACCACAGAAAAACCCCCATAAATCCAAGCGTCGTCCCTGTGAGAAGTTGTAAAGTGCAACCATTTTCTGGTGGCTTGTCATTGGTCAGTGTGCACTTGAGACATGGAGTGCTTGATGTACAGAGATAGTTACATAGCCTACAGGCTGCAGAGAGTAGGCTTTTTAACAACATGTCAATTTGCAAAGGACTGCTTTTCCCTGTGGTAACTTCTTGAGGACATTTTATTTAAGGTAAAAGATACTGTATTTAAGAAGTCAAAAAAAATTGTTAACTGGTCTAAAAAATAAAAAAAATAAAAAAATAAAATGATTTTTAAATGTTTTTGAAAGAAGTCTCTTATGCTCAACAAGGCTGCATTTATTTAAAGGAGACATATCATGCTTTTAAATCGTTCCTTTTTACATATAAATCATACATTTGTAGTCTATATAAAGCGGAACTGCAATGCTTGGGTCTGAATTCCTCATTATTATAGCTCCACAGGACCCTTTTCTACCCCTTTTCTGATGTGAGTCTGAGAGCAACTCGTTTTGGTGCGGTCTCTTTAAATACAATTGAGACACTTCATACCCCGCCCCCTCCCCAGGTTGCAGAGGTGACACTCGGTTCAACTCCACCCCGTTCGGCCATTTTTGTAGTTTGATAGCAGAGATACGATTATCTAGCGGCACAGAAACGTTTTATTCACACGTTATTAACAAAATGTCAACAACGGAAGACTTGTCCAGCCAGCCTTACATGTTCGAGCCAGAGTCGGAGCCGGAGCGAGATGAAAATGAAGACGACGAACCTGCAGAACAACGTCTTCATATGGATGTATCGCAATGGTGTGTTACTGTATTTACACATGAAACTTTGGTCTTCCGACCTTTTACCACCGTGTCGATTTATTTTGATTAATATGTGCGAGGGAGAGGGGGCAAGACAGCGTCTAGTTTGGAGACGGTGAAGTCTTGTTTACACTTTCGCCTGGCTCCGAAGAGAGAGAGAGTGCGCGCGACCGGGTCTCTCTCTCTGCTTGTTCTTTCAGTTAAACATGCGGCCAGTCACAAGCGCGGCAGTTCATCTACATTAGACGGTGTAATGAAGCGTGTGGGTTACTACATCCAACAACCGAACATTTTAACTTACCCTCTCGTAACTTCTGCATCCTTTAGCTTGGACTACAAAATTGCAGCGAGAAATAAAAATGGCGGATTGCTCGAAGTGGTGGGCCGGAAGTCAATGCCCTTATTTGGCAGTTCCTCTGGAAATACTGTGACGTAATAGTTCAAAAAACGTCATAGAGAACAGAAAAATCCGAACAGGTTGAAAAATATGACAAAAAAAAAAAAAAAAAAAAAAAAGGTTGAAAAATATGACCAAAACAGAATATAAAGATATCAACGAAGCACCTGAAGAGAATAATTTCAACTTTTCTGTACTTCTAAACACTCCAAATATACAACAAAATGCATTTAAGGGCTAAAAAAGTGGATTTAGCATGATATGTCCCCTTTAAACAAAAACAAAAAACACAAACATATAGTATGAACAGTAATATTTTGAAATATTCCTACAATTGAAAATAAATGTGTTCTATTTTAGTATATTCTAAAATGCAATTTATTCTAAATTTATTCAAAAAAAATAATAATTAATTGATGGCAAAGCTGAATTTTCCGCAGTCTTCATTTTCACATGATCCTTTAGAAATCCTTCTGATATTCTGATTTAATATTCAAATACAATTTATAACCAGTTCTCATTAAACTATGGAAACTCATGACGTGTTAATCGTAAATAAATTCAAATATTTGAATTAAAGACAGTTTGTGCCTTTCTATGACTGACCTGCCATAGCGGGTGCCTCTGCTCCGGGAAGAGTGTGAAGTACTTGTGTGCGAGCTGCAGGGGAGGAAGTGTGTGTAGCCTCAGATTGGTCCAGCATTTCAGGAAGTTAGCCAAATTGTTGAATGTATACAATCCCAAGCGGTCATTCCCATAGTTGGAGAGATGAGTCATAAATATACTGATCTACAGAGAGGAACAAAGAGAGAAACTTTTCATTCATCCATCATAAGTAAATACTTAAAATTGTCATTAGTAAACAGAAGCCTTTGCTACTATAACATTTAAGCTAATTTCAGCTATAGTGACAAATGTGAACGTGATGACCTTAGTTGTAATATCCCAGTGTTTCCTGTAGGTGGCAGTATTGTGTATATTAATGTTCAGGTCTTAAACCTTTGCTCCTCCATTATACTAACACCTTTTCTCATAACAGCATTAGAGGAGAGAGAAAACCATTTAAATACAAACCAGCCCACATTTGTCCATTTTAGTCGCATTAGTGCATGATTTTATTTGTCAAACATGTGTTGTAAACAGCCCAGCAGATCTTGAGGTGATGTTGATCATTTGGTTTGCTGGCATTGTTTGATAAAGGCTAAATGTCGCCTAGCAACCCTGTAAACTTCACTAGGGTGTGCTGATTTCCTGCGTCAGCCCCTTTATGGGGTGGTTCATGGCACCCCTGGGGCACATTCAATTACTGCAGGCCGATCAGCGGTCTTTCATATGAGGTAAGCCCAGCGGATGCGTCCACTTCATGTGGAGTGGAGCTGTAATTCTGATGTAATCCACTAGAGTAAGGTCATTTGTGGACAGTGTCTGTGGAGATTAGGATCAATACAATTAACAAGGGTCTACTGAGAGTAGAGAAAAGATGAGAGGAGTGAGGGGGGAAAGACGAGAAAAAGGAAGAGTGGAGAAGTTTTATTGGGTCTCTATGCTTGACTGGTTTAGTAGGTTGCGTTGCAAGAGGAGAGGAGAGGGAATATGTGGCCTAGTTTAAAACACACACTCCCAGTAATGCCAGACAGGGCCGTCGCTAAAATACACCCGACCCAGGGCAAAGTTTTTATGGGTGGTTCCCCTACTCACTGCAGGTGCAATGAGATAGAGGCCCTTTTAGGGGCACCTCTCATCACAGGGTCCGGGACAACATTCCCAGTTGTCCCTCCTCAATGACGGCCCTGAAACAAGGCATCCTTCACTTCTACAATAAAATCACATAAAATTACATATACTGATAATCAGCTTGATTTGTTTTACAGCTACTAATACGTAATCAGTCCTTTTATATTGGATTATCCCATTTAAAGTATGTAAAGTAATAGTACCAAACAATGCCATTAAACACTGTGAATTTAACAGGAAACAATAGTGCTCAACGCTACATAAATGTAACGGCATTAAAAAAATAAAACACTAATACTACTAATAAATACACTACCACTCAAAGCTTTGGTGTCAGTGAGATTTTTAATATTTAATACTTTTACTCAGCAAGAACACTTAAATTGATCAAAATTGACAGTAAAGGCATTTAAAATATTTCAAATAAATGCGGTTTTTTTTTTTAAAGTTTCTAAATATTCATCAAATATTCCTGGGAAAAAAAGTATAATTTGTGGAAACATGGAAATATTATCAACATTGATAATAATAAGAAAAGTTTCTTGAACAGCAAATATTAAAATATTAAAATGATTTCTGAAGGATCATGTGACACTGAAGACTGGAGTAATGATGCTGAAAATTCAGCTCTGATCACAGGAATAAATTACATTTTAAAATATTTTAAAATAGAAAACAGTTATTGTAAATTGTAATAATGCATAAATGAAAAGTTGTAAACATGCAATAATGTAAGCAATACTATTATTAATATTAATGTCAATTAAATACTGTATATAAATAAAATAATAATAACAAATCTTTATAATGGACATTATGTTTTTACCTTTGATTGTTTTATTTCTACTCTTTCACACATTACAAAGTAATTTAAGAAATCGGTTGTTCATTTCAATTATAAAAAACAATAACAGTCAATCTCTAATAAACACATGAACCAGCAAAACAACAAAAGACAGCAGAAGCAGCACAAACTTTACAGCTAACTAAGCATCCACTAGTTTTAGCAGAACTTCAGCACCGACATCAATTCATTTTCCACATAACTCCTACATTTATCATGAAATGAGATCTGCTATATTATATATATATATATATATATATCTGTTTATTAAATTGAAGGTAAAAGAGAAGACTGTGATCCATTAGAACAGGCAGTCTCCTGTAAGCTGAAAGTGTTTTATAATCAGCCAGGATCTGGTTGGAGCGTGTAATGGACTCTGTATCAGGGTCTAAGTGCGGCTCCCTCAGAAGGTTGCAGTGGATGTGGTAGCGGCACAGCAATGGCAGAAGGCTTTGATTGATGGATGGGATGCTAGGTGACCGTGAGCAGGGCGGGGAATATTTATGGGATAATGAGACAAGTTTAGCAGCTTCTGTCACACTGGCATGCTTTATGCCGGACTGGTGTAACACACACTCTCGCGTACACACTCGCAGCCACTGAATTCAATTTAACCCTCACGGGAAAACGAATGGGACCCGTGATATTAAAAAGATGTCAAGTATTATAAAGTATTTTGGTGGGATTGTGGTGAATGTTCGCCTTTGCTCCACACACATAAGAACACAGGCTTTTCCCATATATACAACATCAATCTGACCACTGAACGAGTTCTGCTGTACCACAAACAGACTGATCAAGATATGATTTATGCTGCGCTTTCAGCAATCAATAACAAACACACACATAGACTTTGTAAAATAGACACCAGAAAGCAACAACGCCTACACACACAGCCATAGGTCATATGATTCATTTTACCTAGCGCTAACAGCCAGGGCAAAGAAAGAGAGCAAGAAAAAAAAAGAGGTGAAAAAAAAAGCATCCTTAAAGGATCTTAGGTCCAAAAGCATCTATCCTGCTTGTCCAACACACACTTGAGAATGCCAGCACAAGCTACCATTTTAACAGCTAAATTTGGACTACCTATTGAACACACACACACAAACACCGAGAGGATCTAAAGGGTTCCAAACAGATGTTCCTTCTGGAAGAGGTTCAGGACCTGACAGAATTATAAATTACTAGCCTGGAAAAGACATGAAAATTTAACCAGCAAACACACACACACACACACACACACACACACACACACACACACACACACACACACACACGCACGCACACACACACACACACACACACACACACACACACACACACACACACACGCGCACACACACACACACACACACACACACACACACACACACACACACGCGCACACACACACACACACACACACACTCACACGTGCACACACACACACACACACACACACACACACACGCACTCACACGCGCACACACACACACACACGCACACACACACACACACGCACACACACGCACACGCGCACACACACGCACACACACACACAAAGCTCACCTTTGCACTTTGGCAGCCAGCGTTTCAGAAAGGTCTAAAATTGGGATGTGAAGTTCACACAAGTGGCTTAATAAATAGTACTTCGTTTGTAAGTACAGTTATTGTGAACTTATTTGGCTGCATCATTCCTTCTTAAAGCAAGACTTAGCTCTCTGTAATGTGTAGTCATGTAACATGATGTTTACCTTTATAAACCAACAAACAGTCTTCCAATTTCATTTCATCTTGTTGTATTTGATGTTTCAAACTTCTTTTGCCTTACATAACGGACAGCAGAAACAAAATTACATTTCCATTGAGTTTGAACAGAAGAACAGTGAATACAATACATAAGTAATCATGAAATATAAATATTTATTTAAATATCTAAATATAGCAAATATTAAAGAAATAAATATTCTAAACTCTAAATAGCAAAGTAGCAAAATATAAAAATGGAAACAACAGTATTTTACAATCAATTTAAACATTAAACAATTTATTAAATTTAATTTGTATTTTTTGTGTTTAATTAAATCGCAGTGAATTAAATTATTCTTTCTTATATTATAATTAATATAATATCAATATTATTATAATACTGATCCTTTTATTCCAAATGTTCCTCTGGTACAAGGATAATTAGTTTTTATTTTAGGTTATTTTTCAATAAAAGCCAGTTTCACGCTATACAATTTTGTCCACAATTTTGCCATCTGAGACACATTTTGTAGATTGTAAAAGATACATTTTATTGGTGCATCACAGAACTTCTCAGTAACCAGGCTAAGTTGTAACAAAGCTTGCTCACTGGACCTTGGACACTCAAACTAACAAACACACACGATCCCAAACATACTGTAAGAGCAGGTAAAGTTAAACTTTTCTTCATTCCCCAATAAGCAACAATCAATTTTACTAGAAAACTAAAATGTTACTGTTAATTGTGTATTCTAGTCAGCTCACCATAATAAACCAGTTTTAATGTTGTATATACTTTTAGTAGTCTCAACATAAATGTCTATTCTACTGTTCTATTCTATTCTGTTCTATACAGTACACCTGCAAAATCCAACTTGATCTCTTTTTTCTGTATTAATCTTGACCTACTTGTTCAGATTGGCGCAACATGATTATCACATGTACACGGGTAATGACTTGGCCTGGCCATGACACACACACACACACACACACACACACACACACACAGTTAGGTTTTCATGTTTTAGGGGGACTTTCCATAGACATAATAATAAAGTACAGATAGTATATTCTCTCCAATTACACTAAACAAAACCTAAATAAAAATGTGTTTAATATCACTATTAGTAAGGATAGTATGATCTCTGTATAATATCAGTTTTAAAATGCAAGATATTTAACGTGTACCTTAAGTATACTTGCAATAGTTTCACTTTAGCATAATCATAAACAGTATAGACCTTATGTAGCCCCGCCCCTTTTCAGCGCTCCGCTTGTTGTCTTTTGTCTTTCGGTCTGTATTTTCACAGCGATCTTACGTATTTATGAATGAACGGCTTGTTTTAAAATCTTCCCGGTCTAATGACATTTGTTAAGGCATCTGCTTTAAACATTACAATCCTCATGATAACTTAACTTTACATTAAGTAAATCCACTTCAAAAGCTAATTACTCCTGGACAGCAATGCCATAGAAATATACAGAGCGACCGCAAAAACGGAAGTTCAAAGACAATATTCTAAAGATGGCGGCGCCCTCGTTTCTCTGGCGCATAAGGTCTATACTTAAGTTAAGTATAGCTTTAGTGTGACCTCAGCACTATTTCTGGATAACTAAAGTGCATTAAATACAAAATTAAATGTTCTAATTTAGCAGACTTTAAGTATACCAATTTAGTATACTAAAAGTACAATTGTAGGGTATTTTAATTAAGTACATTAATATGTAAATGTATTTGTAGTATACTTAGCATAAAATTAATGTATTTCAAATATATATTTTTTTATTTTTAGGATCAACCTGTTTTTTTCCCTTCTTTTTTTTTAAAGACCTGACATTCACTTCCCCTCTGAAAGCTATCCCAAAAGACTTGGACTCTTATCATACATTTATGGCACGTTGACCACCTTTTTGTTGCTGAAAGCTTCAGTGCAGTGTAACTTCATGATTAAAAATGGTAAAATTCATGATTTTGCATTTCCCCCCAAAAAGGTTTAACAATTCAGGAGTGCAAGAATGGGAGAATTTTCATGTTTGTATATTCTGATGTGTAACCTACAGCTGATTTTTCACTGCTAAATGTATTGAATGATACTTTTAATATATATTCAAAAACAGTGGTGCTGGACAACCATCTTGGTGTTTGTATCATACTCTAACTTTCTCTAAGCAAGCGTAGCTTAATAAGACTCAAAATCAGACACAGACACCCCCCCTTCGGCTCATTTAACAGGAGAGTCCAGCTGGAAAATTTCAGCCTCAAGTATCTTTTCTCTCTCTCTTTCTGTCCTTTATACAGTCTCTCTTTCACTCAGACACAAACAAACATACACTCCCTCTCTCCTTTTCTCTGATTGGACATCCTTCCTTTTCTTGTACAAACTGTTTAGTTCTGCTTATAGTCTCTCTTTCTCTCAGTTCTTTGACAATTATCCATTATCAGGATAATTGAAAGTTGACATCAACATACATGATGTCAGCTGAATTTGTTGTGTTGCTCTTAAAGGAATAGCTCACCAATTTTTTTTAAATTCATCACCTTCATGTTGTTTTAGTCTCCAATATTTGTTTTTCCGTGAGAAATAAAATCTTTTAAGACTTATTTTTTATGCAAGTTTATAAAGACCACAGTGTTTCCAATTAATTACATTGAAGAATATATTTTTACCCTTCTGATAATAACATAAAAGATTTTGGAGTGTCAAAAACAGTGTTCTCTCGTTATGTTATGCTCTGTTAACCTGATGTTCTCAAGCAAAGCAAAGCACAGCACAGCACAGCTCTCTCTCTCTCACACACACACACACACACACACACACATACACACACACACACACACACACACACAACCTCATTTCAGAGAGAGGACCTCAATAATGAATGGGCAGATAAATGAGTTTCCATTAAAGCCCTCTGGACAAGGAGACAAAGAAGGCACAAGGCATGGCGGAATTTTTTTCTTTTTCACTTCAATCAATGTTATACTAATGTTTTTTTTTCAATATAATAACAATTTTATCACTGCCATAAAATGTTTAATCGATGCTACTGAACGAAGAGAAGAAAAGAGTGATGTATGTCATTAATAAGTAGTCCTGTGTCTTCATGTTAACAGTGATTCATTTTAACACAGAAGAATGTGGCTGTGATGAATAAATCAAAAAGCCTACGGTCAGATTAATGTATGTATGTGATGGGTTTGAGTTTAATGTAGAAAGACAGAAGTGTGATCATGTTCCTGGTAATGTGCATCTACAGAACTCTCACAGCACTTTTTAAGCACAATAGTAGTTTGGATGCTTATTGTAGAAGAATATTCAAACAAGATCCACAAAGGAATCTAAATCTTGTCTGCTTTATCTTCCTTCATTCAGTGTGATGTTCTGATTGGACAGGAAGTGTTGCTTGGAGATGAAAGACTCATGTTTAATTTACTAGACATGGAATCCGAACTCTAAAGTCATGACCACACAACCTCCTCCTCATATTACCTGCATTCCAGTCTTCACATTCAACGCATTCAATAATTACCACACAAAACATTTAGCATTGCTGCTAGCTATTTATCTGTATTAAGTGGATTGTAATTATATATAATTATAATATCATATTAATTAACATTTAATTACTGATTTTAATTCCTCAGAGATTTTGGTCCATATTCACATGATAGCATCACGCAGTTGCTGCAGATTTGTTGGCTGCACATCCCTGATCCGAATCTCCAGTTCCACAACATCCCAAAGGTGCTTTATTGGATTGAGATCTGGAGACTGTGGAGGCCATTTGAGTATAGTGAAGTCATTGTCATGTTCAAGAAACCAGTTTGAGATGATTTGAGCTTTGTGAAATGGTGCGTTATTCTGCTGGATGTAGCCATCAGAATATGGGTTCACTGTGGTCATAAAGGCATGGACATGGTCAGCAACAATACTCAGGTAGGCTGTGGCATTTAAACGATGCTCAATTGGTAGTAAGGGGTCCAAAGTGTGCCCACAGAATATCTCTCACACCATTACACCACCAGCCAGCCTGAACTATTGATACAAGGCTGGATGGATCAATGCTTTCATGTTGTTTAGGCAAGATGCTGACCATATAATCTGAATATTGCAGCAGAAATTGAGACTTATCAGATTAGGTAATGTTTTTTCAATCTTCTATTGTCCAATTTTAGTAAGCCCATGCGAACTGTAGCGTCCCAGTGTGATCTTCTGCTGCTGTAGCCCATCTGCTTCAAGGTTCGACGTGTTCAGAGATGCTTTTCTGCATACAGTACCTCAGCTGTAACGAGTGGTTATCTGAGTTACAGTTGCTTTTCTATAAGCTCAAACCAGTCTGGCCATTCTCCTCTGACCCTGGCATCAACAAGGCATTTTCACCCACAGAACTGCTGATAAATTCTCTTTTTCGGTCCATTCTCTGTAAACCCTAGAGATGGTTGTGCATGAAAATTCCAGAAGAGCAGCAGTTACTCAGACCAGCCTGTCTGGCACCAACAACCATGCCATGTTCAAAGTCACTTTAATCACCTTTCTTCCCCATTCTGATGTTTAGTTCGAACTTCAGCAGATGGTCTTTACCATGTCTTCATGCCTAAATACATTGAGTTCCTGCCATGTGATTGGCTGATTAGATATATGCGTAAACTAGCAGTTGAACCGGTGTACCCAAGTGGCCGGTAAGTGTATATATTACAACAATTGCAGCTCTTTTTATTGGTTTTACGAAATCCCAATCGTTTGTGCACCATTTTCCCCAAACACAACAAACAAAACTCTGCTATTTGTTAAATTCTCAGTTGCACTTGGAATGTTCTCAATTAGCCCCAATAAATATTGTTAATAAATAAATGAGCTAGTCACAAACAACACAGGAAATTTCCTAATTGTTTACACAGCTATCTCAATTACAAAAACTATAAAAGGGGAAAAGAAAAATGACAAGAAAAAGAAGAAAGGGAAAAGGAAGAAATGTAAGAGTGAGAGATTTTGGAGAGGGTAGAGGAAGGGTAATATTGAGAGGGAGAGGAACAGTGGAAGAGGTAGAAAGAGATGAGGGGAAAGGAATAGATGGTATAGGAAGAGGAGATGGAGCAAGAAGAGTTGAGGATTTAGCAGAAGCAAGAAGAGCTGAGGATGTAGAAAGAGGGGTAGAGGGTGAAGAGATGGTAGAGTGGAAGTAAATGGTATTAGTGCAAAGAGCAAGAGAAGAAAATATAAGACATGGACAAGCAGAGGGGAAAGGAAGAGCAAGGTGTAAGAGGTAAGAGGAGGAAGGAGAGATAGAAGGATAGGGTACGGACAGGTTTCAAATGAAATCAGCGCCACCCTAATTGACCATGTCATAAATTAAGGTCTTTCCTTGAGGGAAGCTGGACAGAGAGTTTAGCCCAATATAAACATTGTGTCACATCCAATGGTGTTGTGGCACATAGCGCTGTCTTGAGGACGCACAACACAGAAAAGCTTCTACATTTTTAATCTTCCTCAATTAAATCCGCTTTCCGCAGGGTGATCAGGAGCAAATTGAGCGAAATTCTGTAGCTGTTTGGGACAATTTCCAATTTAACAATTCAGCACTGCTGCAAGAGTGGTTTGAGCATCACCCACATTTCAGGATGGTGTTCCTTCCAGCATATTCTCCTCTTGAAGATGGAAATTATATGATCACAACCCTTACAACCAAGAAAGGCCCCGATCACACCTAGCGCGTTTTTCAGGTTCGAAAACGCGAGGCACACAGCACTGCCCATTGTGGTAACATTGTGGTAGTTACGGTTCGTGAAGTCGTTAAGCTCCTGGTAACCCGCGTGAGCACCACAAGATTATCCTCCATCATCACACTCTCCGGGCGTTCAAGCAACTGTAGCTTTCGTCACTAAAACGGAAGGCCCGCCTCTCCATTCATTCGATTGGACAGTGGAAAAAAAACGCAATGACGTCGGGCGCTTTTTCCGCTCTGAGTTGCTTTTTTCAACTGCAAAAACGTGAGGCGCAGCAGGCGCATAAACAGCGCGCAGAACGCTCACTGCCATAGGAAAACAATTGAAAAAAGGCGCCTCTCGCTGCAAAAAACGCGTCAGGTGCAAACGCGTCAAGTCTTCTTCTAGCGATGGGAGAGGCCTGTGGAGAAGTTGAGGCACAAGAATGGATCCAGCATTCACTGCTTTTTTCCCCCACGACTTGTTAATGAGCAGACCAGATGTTAATGAGAGGCAAGATCTATAAGGTTAATTGATTCAATGATTGCAGTACATTTATTTATTTATTTAATTTTATTTTTGGGGGGTTAAAATTCATCGTTATACAACTAAATTCGTCATTAAAGAACTTTGAAGAATACGATTAAAGAACACGAAAAACATGTATTTTCATTCATGCATTTGTGTATCTACAGCTGAATTTGTTATTAAATCTACAGAGAACACACTTGTAGTTCTGATGTTACTATTAATTTTTGATAAATGCATTACTAGAATAAAATGCAGTGCTTCATTATGCAGTAAAATTTAACTGTTGGACCAACATAAGAGTGTGTTTAGAGCTATGTTAATTGTTTTGAGAGCAACTACATTCATTTGGAGAAATGTGTCAAATCGATTGAGAAAAACTGTAATATATAAAGCTTTTAAACTGACTAAGCTTACGTGTATTTTTTTAAGCTGTTTGTAAACATGTATAAATTATTATTTAAATTAAGTTGATTCACATGCATTGATATACTAAGAATTATAGAGTTAAATGCAAACTCTGGATCTAACCCTGGTTTGACAGAGAACATTTATACCGAGCGTTTGTATGTTTTTGTCAACTCTAAATATAGCGGCAGCCAGCCTCCGCTAAGAGGCTGAGTAGAGGGAGTAAAAGCTGACGCGTTTCAACTGCAAATCCAGGTGGTTTATTGTAATAATGAAGAGAACAGCAGTACGTTGAATGATGACGGTAAAATAAGAAAATATGCAATGACAAACAGAAAGTGAGCCTCCCAGCTACTCACCCCCTTCCTCCATGCTATCCATACGCAAACTAACATGCACCTATACCAAGTGACGTAACAAACTGGAAGTAAAAATTTCAAAATAAAAGACATCAGCATACCTGGAACCTACACTCCAGCCCCTGATTATTACACTAAACTTACTCTGAAACTCAGAGTTTGTTCAACGAGCTTCATGCAACAGGCCTGTGATATTCAACAAGCCTCTCATTCTAAAAAATTAAGTTGTTTCTCATTCACAAAATAATCCATGATTAAAATAATCCACATTCACCATAAAAAATAAAAGAATACAAATATAATACAATATATAAAATAATAAACTAAAAAATAACTAAAAATTAAAGATTTATATATTAAAAAAGATACATTATAATGTAAAAATTAAAAGTGAAGACTGTATTTTTCAATTTTAAATCAAATCACTGACAGAAAATAATTAGACAAAAAAGTTTGATGACAAAAATTTGATAGTAACTGGCTTATGATGGTGAATTTAAAATATAAATTCAATATACAAGTAAATAGTGCACTGATCCACACTACCAAAAAGCCAAAAAGAGAAATTATTCTCAGTATCTCTTTCTCATCAGATCCTCTTTTAGTCAGACAACCACACAGACAAACACTTAACACACTATTAACACACTATCACACATTGTAGGCTTTGGCAAGGTAAGTGTGAAGTGAACAATCTTATTCCACACAGAGTGAAGAATACAATATACTACATCTTCACACCTCCATATCTCCTTATGTTCCTTTCACCCACCCTCTCTCTATTTGTGTCTGTGGGTTGTTTATCATTGCTGGTATAAGCAGATGACCAGGATCTTTGTGAACATGAGAACACACAATCTCTGATTACATTCAGCTTGTTTTCAGGTCAGTGCAGTATCATGGGAATGAGTCAACCCTCAGAAATTGCCTTTAGCAAAAGGAGAAGATACACATGGATGATTTCTTCACACACACAAACATCCAGAGTATGACTTTTTAAACATTACATTTTCTTACCTTATACACATAAAGGCAGCACAGGATGTTAGCCATTCACAATACAGTATCCATCCATCAGTCAATCTACAGTATACATTAATGCTCCACAGCTGTTCTTCAGGACTTTAAGCATCCAGTGGCGACTCAATCAGTGTTATTTTAGTAGTATTTATATACTATTATAGTATTTATTAACATTTTTAATTACATTTTTTCATATTTTCAGCTTTAATTTTAATTGTAGTTTAATTTTAGTCATTTTGTTACATGCTTTTTTCAAAATCGTATTAGCTTTTTTCTATTTAGCTATTAGTATTTTATTTTACTTTTTTATAAGTTTTTTTTTCATTTAATATTTTTATTTTATTTTATTTCAGTCTTATTCCAATTACTGAAAATTATTTTTTTATTTATTTATTTATTATTTATTTATCTAACAATAGACTCAACACAGCAACAAATCTGTTCATAGTACATAAGTACAACACAGATTTGTCCCAGAATTGCATGCACGCCCTTTGCCATGGGAAGCATTTTCTATTAAAATTTAACAACCCATTTTGCTACCCAAACTATGTATTGTCATATGGTTAGATGCATTATTTTGTTCCTGCAGTCTGTGACCCTATCAGGACAGACCTGTGACTCAATTTTGGGTCGTAACCCACTAGTTGAGAAGCACTGATTTAATGTATAAACACACAGCACACATAGTACACGACAGTATACACACTATTGTTTTTCATTTCGCTGCTGATTCAAGCAGGGCAGAGTTTCAACATAAGAACAGTGATTCATGCTGGGAGAACAAATCTATAAGCAACACTAACATGGAAACCCAGCGAGAGAAAGGAGGGGGGCATGAGGACAGAATAAGACAGAGAAAAACAATACAGCAGGCTGATAGGATGAAATGAGCAGAGACAACAGGGAATAGCAGTATGTGTGTGCCTGTGTGTTTTACACTTACAGGGTTGAGCAGGACAGTCAGAAACAGCTCTCCTCCTCGTATGCTTTTGTCCAGTTCTTTAGGGCCTCCCGGATATTCTTTATAGAAGATGGTGTGTGTGAATAAGCCGCATGTCTGGCGGGGCAGCACCTGCTCACATACAAACACACACACACACACACACACAGAGTTTTAGACTACAAAGGTTTGTAGTCAACACAGATCAAACCCTGCTTTGTATTCGAAAAAAATAATATTCTTATGGTAAATTTATAAACCTCTGTGACGTTTATCATGTAATACTCCCAGTTTCAGTTTTACACATAACTTTTTATTAAGTCTCATGTCAGTGTATCTGTATTCAGGTGTTGCATGGAGACAACTTATATATTCATCCATTCACTTCCTGTCTGAATCAGTCAAAGAAAACAGAATCATTTCTCAGTGGGAAAAAGCTGAATGTTTCAATAAAATATGTGCCAAACAGGCAAAGACAGACAAGAAGAAAAGATAATAAGAAATATACTGTGACTCAATGTGACAAAATTACTTCTTGACAACAACAGAAAAGCTCTGTCTCTTTTTCTCTAGGGTACTTCTCCAACTACAGTTGTAGTATTATATGTTTGTATTTTGACAAAAGAATAGCTCTTTTCTATATAATTACAAAAAATGTGGACTGAGGCATTTAGGTTTCAATATAAGGATACCAAAGTTTCAAAAAATGTAGTCTACGAGATTCGTTGTGCCTAATATTCGAAGTGTTCTGAATGTATAAAATAGCTTTGATTGAGAAATTTGAAATTTGGAATCATGGTTTCCAAAAAAATATTAAGCCTCAAATGTTTTCAACATGAATAATAATAAGAAATGTTTCTTGAGCATCAAATCGAGCACAGCGTCAGTTCAGACAGGCCACGTAGGCATAGGCTGCGATCAGCTGACGCGGTCAGCTGTCAAATTGCTCCAACCACTACCGTTCTCCTATTAGACCGGAAGGATATATATACACGCCACTTCCGCCCGGGAAGCGATATTTTTTTCCCCAGGATGGTAGGGGAAGACTCATGAATATTCATTAGGGAAGTCATCCCTGACTGGTCTTAACCCCAGTGACGGGTAGGTTTAGGGGCGGGGCTAGGGGTAGGTCATCAGACCAATCAGGGATGACTTCCCTAATGAATATTCATGAGTCTTCCCCTACCATCCTGGGAAAAAAAAATATTGCGCCCGGGAAATATGCCTAAACTGCTTGCAACCCCCCCACTCTCACCACTATAAGTATCAAGCATATTTCTGTGCACCTTTTGGCTGTTGTCTTCTTTGTTTCAGATTATCAAGGCTTTCAAGTCCTAGAGTCACGGACATCATCGTGAGAGACACACCCTTCCTCATAGCAAGCTACAGCATAGACGTCCCGGACTTCACTGCTATGTCTACATGTTAAACCACGGCTTAAAGACATTACTAAACTGTCTTAATCATCTGTATATTGCTCAAGATGATGGTTCCATAGGGGGGTTAATGCTAAAGCTACGTATGTCATTAACAGCCCGATCTCATCCCAAGGCATCATATACTGACGCTTTTGACATTTCGTCTACATCCAACGCACATGGCACCCTTTAGCGTCAATATGAGACGCAGATAGATATGGGCCAGAAGGCGCCTCCTAGCGGTCTAACCCTAACCCTAACCCTACCCCAGACCTAAACCTATCCATAACCGAACAAAGCTCTGTGCGTGTCATATTGACGCTAAAGGGTGTCATGTGCGTTGGATGTAGACGAAATGTCAAAAGCGTCAGTATATGACGCCCTAGGATGAGAATGCGTTAGTCATTAATTATGGAGCAAGAACCCCCATAAGGAACCATACCGCCAAAGATAAATTGTGTTCAATAAACTCAAGTAAACTTGCCAAAGTGGTCTCGTCTGAAATCAGCATGTTAGAGTGATTTCTGAGGGATCATCTGACACTTAACACCGGAGTAATTGCTACTGAAAATTCAGCTTTTCCATTGGCTTTTCCACAGTAAATTACATTATAAAATATATACTGTATATTTAAAATATATGAAAACAGAACAAAGTTTATCTTAAATATTAACAATATTTCACAGTATTACATAGGACACTTTCGAAAACATCTTTTTTTCTTTTTAAATCTTACAGACAGCAAACATTTGAATTGTATAATGTAATCTATGTCCGCATCCTTGCTCTGTGTGTGGCAGAAAGACAGGTTGAGAGTTTGCAAGGAGCAACAGAGTCCATTTCTCAACACTGTAACAGTGTGTGTACATATCAGAGAGGCAACTAGACCCCTCCAGCAAACTGCTAAAACAGCAAAATATATTACATTAACATACCCACTAACACACTGGTCTCTAATGCACTGATAAGAGCTTTCATCACCCATATGCTTGTTTTCGGACTGCTTGACTGAGCTGGAACAGATCTTTGGGACTCTGTCCAATCTTTCCATCTAACTTAAACCTAATTGCTTTTCTCGCTTTAACATCTCTCTCTGTGTTTTATTGCAGAGTATTGTGTGGCATGCGTGCTCAACTAAACGTGTTCCGTAGCTGAAACTACGCACACACACTTGAGGGGCGCAGCACAATTGTATTGCACGCATGTGGCCTTGATTTAATATTTTAATCTACTCCATCTCCTAAAATTCAATTCCAGTGCAAACACACTAAACTGTCTGTCCCACCAGAACGCCTGGGGAATTTATGAGACTCTATTCATGTGCTCTGTCCTTCCCGTTCACTTTTGTGCCACCCACCACCCCTGCTCTTTTTTCTCATTGAATGTAACTTGCCCTGTCAGTATATTATTGTGGTGGTTTGTGAAAGGAGCAAATAGTTCTATGGCGAGTTGTCGGCTTGCTGTATTGCGGAGCCTGTAACAGTCTGGCATGCTTCATAGCTCATGTTTAAGCTTCATGTATCTACACTCATCATTCAGCGCTATGGATCTCTGATCTGAGACCTGTCGTGCTCACACAGAGGAGGCCATTAATTAGGCCGCAGGTGTCCGAACAAGTGACCCAAAACCTTTTCGGTGCATCATCTAAATAAAAAAGCTAGGGATTTGTGCTCACTAACACCTGCTCTAAAATATCTGCCTTTAGCTAGATTCAAAACACTCTTAAAAAAGCTTAAGATGATGATAGCTAAATTGCACGTGAAACAACACTAATTTGAGTTAGGCCTGCCAACGCTTGTTCTTTTGTATTGTGAATGAGAAAAAGTGACACATCTCCAATTCACTAGAAAGAACAAAGAATAGAACATGTTGTGGGCTGGTGTTCTAACAAAAGAGAGTATTCTAATTTGTTTCTCTGAAATAAAAAAATAAAAAGTCACAAGTGTTCATAAGAATCAAATAACGGGTGCATTAATTCTTGCTGTTTCATAAGAGTTATGAAAGATATTGCACTGCATTTTAAGAACTAATTTTCTTAATCAGTTTTTTTTCTCCCCATTAAAATATCTAAACAGCTTAAAATTGCAAAAACTATTAAAAGTTGTTTCTTTTTTTACCCCAATGGCAAATAGCTTTTTCTTATTTCAAGCATAAATCTAACTAAATTTAATAAAGTTTATGCTTTGACCTAAAAAAAAAATCCCGATTTGCCAGTTAGGTAAGACAAATAAAATGAATTCAAGAGATGTTGTTATATATAATCTATTATCTATCATTATTCAAAATTTTACTTCTGTATTTTATCATTTACTGTATCTCATCCCTTGTTCCAAATGTATATGTATGACTTTCTTTCTTGAGGAGATTTTAGGCAGAATGTCAACATCTCCATTTCTGTTCCACAGAAGAAAGGTTTAGGACATTACACGAGGGCAGAATCCTGCACGGGTCCTGTTTGGTAAACCTGCATCTGCCCACATTACTTAACAGAACAACCGACCCGTTTTCCGACAGCAACGCTTATTTAATTCCATACCCAACCCGTTTGACAAAGACTGTAACCCGAACCGCAGCCGCATTAGAATGCAGTTGTCTCTCTTAAAAACATTGCTGTTGGTCCTCTTAGCAGCATGAAAAATAAAACGTATTCAAATTGTGAATAGACTATATACAGAAAGCGAGCAAAGAATGATCCCTATATAATCACTGAAGCTGTCAATCACTTCAATTCAGCGTGATTGGCTATAATGCTCAAGGGTACAAAACTTTATACCACGTTACACTGAATATTAGCGGTTCACCTGTCGGGTATCCGCCCACGTGCAGGACTGCAAATTATGACAAAACTTTAATTTTAATGTGAACTATGCTTTTAGGAGGAATCTTCAGATAACCAGAAAGCCTTGGACCAGAAATGAGAGACAGAGACAGCAAAAAGCTATTTCAAGAATTGATTCAATGCTGCAGTTAGGGACATCTAGTCAAAATCTCTGTGTGTGTGTACCACTAATAGATTTGACTGTGGTGAATGCACTATGGGGTATTTCATCTGAGTCCCAGTGTGTCATCATTAATTCTTTTCGAGTGTGTTTGTGTTTCATTGATTTATAGCTGTTCATAGCTGTTGCTTGTATTTTGGCAGTCTCTAGCAGGCAAGTCTCACTGCATTTTTCACACGACACTACACAAGGCATGAGGCAGAGCCCCATCCACAATCATTGATGTTATGTATGAAAGTGTATTATTGACAGCTTAGCCTACTAGCATATAATTCATGTGTGAAGAAAAGTTATTTTGGTAAGCTACAGTAGAACAAAATATGATAACACTACAGTTTAATCAGACATTGAGAAATAGGGTATAGGATCTTGTATGACTGCCTGTGGATGTGAAAATAAAATATTAAATAATAAACTATTACATTTTCCATCATTTTCCAAACTTTCAAGTGTATGATATATTGTTTCCTGTGAATCTGATCGCAGGACAAATGCATTTTATGCTACATTAATTATTTGTCATACTTTTTTACACCACACAGAAATCTTTCAAAGCGTGTCCTCTATATGAACCGTACCATGATGTTGTTATGAATGAATCCCTTGCGGTGACGTGCAGGTTTGAGGTGTGGGTATTCCTCAGTACTGGTCACTCGTATCCCCCATGCTTTCTTCCAAGCCTCATACAGCTGAATATGGACTGGATAAACACCAGAATGATGAGGGGCCACGGCATATCCCAGATCTACTGGAATACCATGCTCCTGTAATGAGAAATACACACCAATAAATATACTTTATATTTGGATGTCAAGCGCAAACTCAAGCATAATACAATCTTTCATAAAAAACACATACACAGGGATGGTCACAAGTAACAGTGTACTGATGTAGCCTACTTAGAAGTGTATTACTACAGTGTATACACTGGAGTTATAGTGTAGCCATAACTCCAGTCTTCAGTGTCACATGATCCTTCAGAAATCATTCTAATATGTACTATCTATTGTTGCAGGTTATGACAGAAAAAAAAAAAGATTTAGATTGATGAAAAAGACTGTTGCATGTCACGTCTGGTTAGAACACATTGTGATATATACATATTTTTATCTTGAGTGCTTGAGAAAACAAAATAACCAAAAATCCCTTTTCTCAGAAACAGACGCACACACATTTATATAGCTGGCGCTCGCCTTAACACACATCCACACTTATCTTCAGAGTTACACAGAGCTACCTCAGAGCTATTGATTCAAGACTTTATGATTTTTTATGAAAAATCCATTTTCATTTTTAAATTTCTCTAGGCTAACTAATTAAAATCAGATAGGTGAGATAATAGACGTCTAAAGAACAGCTGAGTCGATAACTGTATTTTGAGGTGAAATTTCAGATTTAACTTCCATATCATGAGGATCCAGTAATCCATAGAATTTCCCTCAAGAGATTTTGTGTGCGCGCACACACACACACACACACACACACACACACACACACATACAGAGAAAACCACCCACATCCTCCATCCTCTCATGTACACTCATCTGTTAGCTTAGCTGCACAGCTCTGATTTAATCAAGCCCCCAAACCAACACAGGCAAATCAAAGCTGTCTTCTCTAGATTATCAAACTTCTGCTCGTGGCCCATTAAAATTCTCTGTCAGCTTGACTCTCACAGTCTCTGCCCTCTGAGCTGACAGACACTAGTCTGTTTAACTCAGCGCCCAGAGTCAAGCGCATGCTAACTGCTTGACCTTGGTCACTCATGTAGGAGATTTTTCATGGGAAAGTTTTGAAGTTTGCCATTTGTTGATTGCCACAGATTTTGAGCAGATCCTAATGCCAGCTCTAAAATTGTATTATGGAAACTCATTTTATCAATTTTTAATGGTTTAATTTTTATGTTACATTTCATCAGCAACCAATGAATTGAACCAAGACCCCGCCCTACATTTCTTTTCTTCAGTAGTTTGTTTCACTCGGATGCACATCACAATACAGAAGAAATAATCTGTCACTATACTTCCATTACATTGCAAAACAACACACACATACAGGTTTATATTTCTATCATGTTAGAGAATTTCCATTGGCATCTATTAATGCAATTTTCTACTTCTATATTTTCTATTTTCATAATTTCTGCATATTTAAATCTTAATTAAGACTTGATTTTGTCCATCAGGAATTGATTGGATCGTTGGATGGTTGTGGTTTGTTATTGCTCTGATCTCATGTGAGTGACAGGACGTCCCACCCTCACGCCAGTAAACACATCATCAGAGAAGAGAAGAGATGTCGTTGCAATTAAAAATGATGAGAATACATACACTAAATACAACAAAAAAGTGATGAACAGCATTGTTTAATTAAATACTTTGATATAAAAAGGACGCACAATAGCACCAGAGACTTATCTTCTGAGCAAATGTTTGAATATGTCAATCGTTTTTTAAAAATCTGGTTCAGTTTCGAATCACTAAAGCTGTAATTCGGCATTGTAGAAGAACGTTTAGGAGAATATGAATGATTATTGCCTCAGATCTAAAGCAAACAATGTAATGCAGAAACTGTGATGCAGTGTTTTGTCACACTACATTAGTACTGTACTTGTTGGAAAAAGCAGCTTGATGCTACTGAAAATGTAGTTAAAATGGTAGATAGTTCCTTGCCAAAACAGTTAAACATAAACACAGTGAAAGAGATATTAGCCAACTAGAGTTCTAATATTTCAATTTCTTAGATGGATAAACACACTAAAAGCCACTCAAAGTTCATTGCAATATGAAGGCCTCTTTAAAGATAAAGACGAAATGATATTGAAAACGATAATGGGGGTGAGGGATAAACAACAGAGATAATAATACTATAGATAAACCAGACTATTGTTTTCAAAAGAGCTTAGTTAAAATTTAATTTTAGTCACATTTTTTAGCTAAACTGCTCAAGCCGTGGCGCATGACTCAAATTATAATTTAGCTGGCGGTTATGCTTTCAGACAGAATCTGTGCTTGTTTGTGTCTTCCAGCAGGGGCACTTTACGCTCTGTTGTTTATCACTCATTCCACTGATCACATCACATGGCTGTTTTTCTAATACTCAAACTGCCAAATGACAGTGATTTTAACATACAGCCTAACAGTACAGATTAACCCTAGACAGCTAGTGAGCACACAACCATCTACAATACCTTGCTGTGCATATACATTTATATACACTATAAGGACGAAAGTATTGGGACACCTGACCATTACGCCAACAGGGGTGGCATCACATTCTAAATACATATACATTAATATGGTGTTGGTCCCCCTATTTCAGCTTCCACTCTTCTGGGAAGGATTTCCACAAGAAGGAGTGTTTCTGTGGGAATTTTGTGCCCCAATCATCCAGTAGAGCATTTGTGAGATCAGACACTGATGTTGGATGAGAAGGATGGCTTACAATTTCCATTTCGGCTCATCCAAAAGGCGTTTGATGGGGTCGAGGCTAGGGCTCTGTGTGGGCCAGTCAAGTTCTTCCACACCAAACTCTTCCAGCCATGTCTTTATGGACTTTGCTTTGTGCACTGGGGCACAGTCATGCTGGAATAGAAAAGGGCTTTCCCAAAACTGTTCCCACAAAGGTGGAAGCATAGCATTGTCAAAAATGAACAGGCCCTTACCATTATCCCTTCTCCACCAAACTTTACAGTTGGCAAAATGCAGTCAGGTATGCAATGTTCTCCTGGTATCCGCCAAGCCCAGACTCACCCATCAGAATGTCAAACAGAGAAGTGTGATTCGTCAATCAAGTTTTCGCCAAGAACACGTTTTCACTGCTCCGGAGTCCAGTGGCGGCGTGCTTTACACCACCCATTCGATGCTTGGCATTGTACTTAGTGATGTGAGGCTTGCATGCAGCTGCTCGGCTATGGAAATCTATTCCATGAAGCTCCTGCCGCACAGTTTTTGTGCTGATATTAATACCAGTGGAACTCTTCAGCTATGGAATCAGCGTTGTCAGTGTTGGCGACTATTACACACCATGCGCCTCAGCACTCAGGGACCCAACTTAGGTCCTAAATGCTTCCACTTTCCAATAATACCACTTACAGTTGACCATGGAATTTCACAAACTGCTAAGGTGACATCCTATCACGGTACCACGCTTGAATTCACTGAGCTCTTCAGAATGACCCATTTTTTCACAAATGTTTACAAATGCAGACTGTACGGCTGTGACACCTGTGGCAATGGGTCTGATTGAAAACCTGAATTAAATAATTAAGAGGATTTTCCCAATACTTTTATCCATATAGTGTATACATGTTTTAAAACATTTCTTGCAGTAAAATACAAAGCGTACTTCTGACCAAATTGTGACCAAATTGCATCAAACGTGCATGAGTGGCACTGCACAGCACAATGGATGGATAGTTTACTTGCACGACAGTTTACTTGTTCACTGGATCATGAAGATATCCTCTCTAATGGTTCAGCTGCAGTGTTTGGCTTCCAAACAGCTCATAACTAAATAAAACAGGCTGTGTGATAATGAGGAATGCCAATGATCACCCCTTAGTGTGCCAGCTTACAGCTAGATTCTTTTTCTTTGAAATTCACTTAGAAATCTGAATGTTCCTGTCATGTCTTATATATATATATATATATATATATATATATATATATATATATATATATATATATATAAATGAAGAGTTCAGATGCAAAAACCTCTAAGTGCCATATGAAATTTCTTCTAGAATGATCATTTTTATCAAGCTCGTTTAAGTTCAGTAATTTCACTTAAATGGCAATTAATAGGTCATTTTCATTGCCATTTAAGCGAAATTACTGAACTTAAATATACGAGCTTCATAAAAATGATCAGTCTAAAAGAAAATTTCAGATGGCACTTTTGCATCTGAACTCTTCATATATATATATATATATATATATATATATATATATATATATATATATATACCATATATCTGGCCCGTTTTATAGACAGGGAAAGGCATACAGGGAAAGATAAGGAGCAGAAGAGTAGAGGGGATCAGGAGATGGAATGAGCCAGATTTGCACTTTGGTTGCTCGCATCCATTTACAGTATGCGTGTCACTCTGTAATACATGAAGGGTAAATATATGTGTCAGAGTATTACATTCTGCTGGAAAAGTGTCTTTGAGTGTGGCATGAGAGTGCTGCTTCACAGAAAAAGGGGGGCAAATAAATGCAGGAGTGTTACTGAGAGATAACTAAGAGAGCACACACACGCTCACACTTTTCCCCGTTCATGTGTAGGTTTCAATGATTCTGTCAAAATCATAAGAGGCACTTCTCTATTTGAGCAACAACTGAAGTTTCAAAGCACCTGTAAAACATGCATAATTAGTGTTCATTTTCTCTCAGTAAATGACACATGACTCGCTGTCGGGCTAATGGTTCCTTAGGTGAATGAGTATTTTTCACTGGATATGATAATACCTGGATTATGGTTTTGTTCAGTGATTGTGTAAGGGCATGTAAAAAGTGTAGTTTATCTCACCAAAGCAAAGTCTTTGTTCAGGATCATCTGTTCCATCAGAGAAGATTCATTATGGAAGAGATGAGGCTGCATATGACTCCACATATGAGGAAACCACCAGAACTCATCAACATATTTCAACAACAGATCATCTCCATCATCTTCCTCCTGCGTACCTACACAAACAAACATTAGCATATTGGGTATTTCTTTTGGGGCAGTGGACTTTTAGAAAATAAACATTCCTTAATAAAAAATCCTAAATTCCTAAAACTCTGTTTCGATATTGACCGTTTCTAATGGCATCATGGAAGAATGATCGTAATTTCTACCACAGCCCAAATATTTGTTTTGTTTAATAGCATTCTGTGGTGAAAAAGATGGTGATGGAAATATAATTTTAGAATAAATTGGATGACTCCTTTGTTTTGCTAAAGTGAATTTCATAGCTAGCATGTGTTCTAAATGCAATGAAATGTTTTACATAATTTGACAAAATTAGATTTGATTGGAAATTATGCCTTTTTGACTTGATTTTTCTTCTTTTTTTGGTTCGTTTTCTTCACACATCATCATGCATACATTCATCTCAAGCAGACTCTTCACTAACACTAACAAAAACGTAAACGCATAAAAACTTTATTACTTGAAATAAAATAAACATTTACAGAAATAGAATAAAATATAAAAATGTATTTTATTTCAGCTAGTTACCAAGGCAACATTTTTGATTTTCAGTTGAAGTACTAAAATAAACTAAATAAATTAAAACTGAAAACTAAACCTAAAAAAAAAGACATTTACAAAAAAGTAGGTGGGTCTTGGCCAGAATAAGCTACAATTTGCAAAGTGTCAGGTTTCGTACAAACGAAGCAGGCAAGATGGTAAGTTTGATATTTTAATAGCAGAATGGATCGGACACAGCGTGAAAGGTGAGTAAACAGGAAGTAGATCATTGGATGAAGCTTAACTGAATGATAACAAAGTTTCTCTTTCTCTTGCAGATGCAGATGATGAAGATTCTCTGAAGATGGATTGAAGATGGGCTGAAGAGGATCGGGAACGTAGGTATGCAGGTAGGTAATGAAGAGAGTCTGTGTGTCATGGAATGACGTGTATAGACGTATAGACGAGACCAGACGAGGAGTGAAGGGAGAGTGCTGAATATATAGGGCTTGTTAACGAGGGAGTGCAGGTGATGATGATGGCTGATAGAGTGCAGGTGTGCAGGTGTGCCAAGGAGGATGATGGGAAGTGTAGTGCACACACAGATGAGGAAGACAGACGGTGAATGTGACATTACTCCCCCCTCCCGCTAGGCGCGACCCGCGCCGCAGAAGGCAGAACACGGGAGGGGGGGTGGGCAGTCTGGAGTCCGGGACAGGAGGGTGACCAGGGTGAAGGCAGACGGACTCCAGGATGGCCTCGATGACCATGGCGGAAACGGACCCTCGGGTGTCCAGGGCGGAGCTGTCGGACCCTCGGGCGTCCAGGGCGGAGCAGGCTGAGGAGGTGGCCATGGCGGAGCAGGCTGAGGAGGTGGCCATGGTGAAGCAGGCTGAGGAGGTGGCCACGGCGGAGAGGACCCTTCGGGTGACCATGGCGGAGAGGACCCTTCGGGTGGCCATGGCTGAGAGGACCCTTCGGGCGGCCAGGACGGCATTGGGAACCGTGTCCGTGAGGCCTCCACGGTCCCCCAGAGGACTTATAGCCCCCCCCCCCAAAATTTTCTTGGGGAAATTATCAGGCTCTGGTTCAAGGCTGGATGAGACGGGGGGGCGAAGGCGGCTCTGGGCTGGACAGGACCAGGGGTGAAGAAGTCTCTGAGCTGGGCAGGACCAGCGGCGAAGAGGGCTCTGAGCTGGGCGGGACCAGCGGCGAAGACGGCTCTGAGCTGGGCGGGACCAGCGGCGAAGAGGGCTCTGAGCTGGGCGGGACCAGCGGCGAAGAGGGCTCTGAGCTGGGCGGGACCAGCGGCGAAAAGGACGTTGAGCTGGACGGAACCCGCGATGAGGGCTTTACTGGGCAGTCGCCGTGAGCTGTCTCGGCTGGGCAGTCGCCGTGAGCTGTCTCGGCTGGGCAGTCGCCGTGAGCTGTCTCGGCTGGGCAGTCGCCGTGAGCCGTCTCGGCTGGGCAGTCGCCGTGAGCCGTCTCGGCTGGGCAGTCGCCGTGAGCCGTCTCGGCTGGGCAGTCGCCGTGAGCCGTCTCGGCTGGGCAGTCGCCGTGAGCCGTCTCGGCTGGGCAGTCGCCGTGAGCCGTCTCGGCTGGGCAGTCGCTTACTGGCTCTGGCTCGACTGGGCAGACGCTTGCAGGCTCTGGTTCGACTGGGCAGGCGGCTGGCTCTGGCGGGCAGGTAGGAGGAGCGGGTTTGGCTGGGCTGATTTTGTGTGAAGCATACTGGAGAGCCCCTCTGACGGATATCAGAGAGGGGTCGAACAATTTCGATGTCAGATCAGAACTATTGAAAATTATCTTAAGTGCGCTGGGTATGGTAACCCCTTGGTTCGATTTGGGACATAAAGAGACCTTAGACGAGGAGGGCACACCAACAGTATAGGAAGATCCACACGAACTGAGCACCAATTCAAGATAACTCTCGAGGTTGAAACTAGAATCACCTACTGGTATCCATGGGGCCACGTGTGGATCTAAACCACTCCAAAACAAGTCCATTAATTGAACCTCACTCCAGGTGGAAAGGTGGCTGTAGAGCAGGAATTCCTCCATATATGCTTCTATAGACCTGCCATCTTGAAAAATGGAACACAGGGTTTCCGTGGAGCTCTGCATTTTGGTCTGGTCTTCTGTCAGGTTTCGTACAAACGAAGCAGGCAAGATGGTAAGTTTGATATTTTAATAGCAGAATGGATCGGACACAGCATGAAAGTGAGTAAACAGGAAGTAGATAATTGGATGAAGCTTAACTGAATGATAACAAAGTCTCTCTTTCTCTTGCAGATGCAGATGATGAAGATTCTCTGAAGATGGGCTGAAGAGGATCGGGAACGGTAGGTATGCAGGTAGGTAATGAAGAGAGTCTGTGTATCATGGAATGACATGTATAGACATATTGACGAGACCAGACGAGGAGTGAAGGGAGAGTGCTGAATATATAGGGCTTGTTAACGAGGGAGTGCAGGTGATGATGATGATGGCTGATAGAGTGCAGGTGTGCCAAGGAGGATGATGGGAAGTGTAGTGCACACACAGATGAGGAAGACAGACGGTGAATGTGACAGCAAAGGTATTCAGCAACAACAATAAAACATTTTATTATTTAATTATCCACACAAACACATGCATACACAGTTCACAAATAGAACATAATCTCCAACATAATGAACTAGAGAAACTTCAATGTTGCTATGGCAGTTCTGTTACCATGCCAATCAGAATATTACAGAACTAATCATGCGTGTTATATTAATTTTTCCCCTTTATGTTTTAACACCGACGCACATATGCTACACAGTTACCTGTATGGAAGAATTTCCCAGAAAATCCCAGGTTAAAGGTGAAGTTGGAGACATAAGACCTCAACGTGTTCTGTGTTTCCAGAAGAGCCTAAAAAAGAAAAATGTCAAACATTAGTTTTGTCCATATGTCAATCGACAATAATACACATCACAATATTGAACTATTTTGCATTAACATTATGAAGTAGTATATATGCGCGTGGTCTGTGTATATGCGTCTAAGAATGTGATCGATCTTTCAAGGATGAGTAATGGCATTTGGGTTTGGCAGGTGCCTCATTGCAGCAGTTCCAATAAAACAGTCTCATATATTTCTAGCCTAAGACACCATGCAAATACAATCAATATCTGTCTGACAACTGACATCGAGTGTGAGCGTGTGTGTCACTGTTTTGTAGGATATATGGTAATATCGCAGAAGGCAGGAAGGGGCGTGTTGGCTGACTTAGACAGTGTCATCAAGTCATTACTCACAGAGCTCGGGAAGATATGCTGACACACACTCAGGCACACAGGCAGACACACACAGACGGGACCCAGGAGACAGGTGTAATATATTTGATTTTATCCTCCAGTGAGAGTGTGGCAGTTATCCCTGATGACATTTTGGTAATTAATTCTATTTACATTCAACTAAACAACTGCAAAAAAATCTGCTCAGGTACTCGCATCTTGGTAATCGAATCAGCTCACCCACGTGAGGGTGCACCAGTCTATGTGCGTTTTGCATTTTAACCTAATAAAGTGGCATTTTGATCGAGCGCTCATTAATTTAAAATGATCTGGCCTCACAAGCAACTGTCATCTAATTCAATGTTCATGTCGTAATGTGATATTACTAAAACTGAGGCTTTTGATGAGATGCCTTTCTGAATAATGAGTGGAGTGTGTTATGTGTCTTACGGGAGATAGGGCCTCATGTTTGATGGCTTATGGCTCAGCATGCAGGAAAAAAGGTAAGGGAGAGAGGGAAAGATGAACCTGTGAGTACATTAGCCCACCTCTTGTATCCAGGTAACTGCACATGTGTTTTGTCATTTTGTCAAAATTTACACTGGCCAAAGTAATTTCAAATCTTTACATTTAATGACTTTTTATTGTTTCCAGCAATATATTTTAATTAAAACCAATTTATTGCAATAATGACTATGTTAATGACATTTGTAATTATTAGAACAACATAAAGGAGAGGTTTTTTTATTCTGGCAAAGATTTTAGTCCAGTTTTTATTGAAACAATTTTGAATGTTTGGAATTTAAAAGATTTTTGACTTTTGGTATTTGTATTTTATGTGGTTGATTATGTTTTCATTATATGTCCACCCAAAAATGAAAAACTTGTCATCACTCACCCTCATGTCGTGCCAAACCGTAAGACTTTCATTCATCTTCAAAACACAAATGAAGATATTTGAAATGAATCAAAGAGATTTCTGTCTCTCCATTGACGCAACTACCAATTTGACGCTTCAAAAGGTTCATAAAGAGATCGTAAAACTAATCCATATAAATCGAGCAGTTTAGTCCAAATTTTCTGTGAACTAATACTTTGAGTAACAAAAATGCTCAGTGTCAACTCTGAGTGGTTTATTTTAAGATATAACAATGTAAATAAAAGAAAGCACATAGGAAATGATGACAATTATTATATTGTAATTAATAAACAGATTACAGCTAAGAAATAAAAGATTTAAGAAATAATGTATGTGGAACTGATCTGTTCATCCTAAACTTATCTTACCTATACTAACCATGAGCGATGGTGCGTTTAAGTCAAGTCGGAAATATCGTATATTTACAAGTTTAACACTATGAACGCCACCACAATGTCGTAAATACAATTTTCTTTAAGCCCTGATCTTTACGAGTTGGGGGCGTGTCAGTAAGAAATGTGGCGGAATACTTAGGTATTTAGCAGGGGCTTCATAAATCAATTAAAAACATAAAAAAAGCGAAACACATCTGATGCACATTCTTTGTTCTTCCTTTTAGAAGTAGAGGAAGCTTTCTGTATCTTTGTGTAGTTAATTAAGAAGTACACCGCCATCTTGCTCCAACGAAAGTGACTTGAACGTACCTGACGTCGTAAACACGACTTTCCAACTCGTAACTATGAACTTCCCAGGAGGATCTGAATGCACCACAACACAACAGCCAGTGAATCACATTAAAAAAAAACAAAAAAAAACATTAGTTTGTGGCTTTCTGTCATAGACTTGTCATAGACATAGGTCTTATTTGATCCAATTATACAGTTGCCTGGAAAAAGTAGCTCTATACTTTTCCTCTCTAAGTGTTCCTTGTATAGGAGACAAACAAACTTTACCTCATCTTACCCTTCTCTCCTCTTTATATAAAGAATACATAAAAGGTATTCAGTGGACAACAGTGAAAGGTAGATGGGACGAATACTGTTGCAGGAGCGAGAGAGAAGAGTGCAAATAAAAGAATGAGAGACAACACATTTAATATTGATGTGGGAATCTGGGATTTTGGGAATCTGACATCATAAGATAACAACGCCAAACCAGAGTGCAGTAGAGATGGGAGGGGAATGACAGGATAAGAGGAGAGAGTGAACCTGAAATGGATGACAGAAGGAAAAGAGAGAGAGACAGAGCTATTCTAGGATATTTTTACAGAGTACAGACACAAAGTTTCCCGTTCTTTCAGAATGCCGTGACATGCGCGCACAATCAGGTACACGCATAAATCGCACAAGTCTTCCAAAACGCAAATCTAAAATATCAAGACATGTCACAAACATGTCGGAAAAGTTGTACTGAAACTTCCTCAGCTCATTTCTATAGTCTGCACTACCCACCACTGTCAGGGTCCTCTTGATTAAAATGCAACAAACAGAGCGAAATTAATTATTTAAAGGTTAGGTTTTAAACAGCTCTGTCTTAAATCGATTCCTTACGTTTACTGAGCACACTTCAAAAGAGTGCATATGAATCATTAATGCATTAATAAGCCAAAGAAGCAGCTTCATAATGGCATCATAGTTCTGATGCTTCACGTCAGCTTGGCGATTCATTGTACGCTGTCATAAAAGTCTAAAACAGTTTCTTTTTAAGAATCTGTGTTTTATTGTAATTTATTATGACCAAACCCTCTATGTGCTTTAACCCAGTAGGATATTCTTGTTGGCTCTTGTTTTGAGGTTTGAAGGTAAATTGAGCATTTTATCAAACAGTCATCTGACTCTCACTCCAGAGGTAGTTGGTTATGGTTAGGGTGTTGATGAAGTTTGGCCTATGATTGGTTGGTAAGAAGGTTGTGTCTGGGTCAATCTGGGAATCTGTCCTACCTGACACACTGCAAAATGTTCACATTTATCACAACAGTTTTGCACAAGGTGTGAAATATGAAGTTTGAACATCTCATGAAATTTAATATAATTAATTTATATGATATTATAACAATGCAATATAATTTCATCCACCCCAATCATGAGTCATACTATTGACATTGCCTGAACTGTCTAATATATAAATGTGAAATTATCGTAATTGTCATGGAACAAATCTAGACAATAAACCTTTATTTGAAATGTGAGAGTTGCATTTGCCACACTGAAGCCTATCAAGAGTATTGCTGAATTAATGAAAACAACATTTCATTTCATTTAAAATATGCTAACATTATCATTTATTGAGGCAGCGTATTTATTAAAATTTTAGCTTTTAATATGAACATTTTGTAAAAATGTAACCACAAATGTTATGACCAAACTTTCAGAAGCACAAGACCAACCCCCAAAGACAGGAATTAAAACAAACAGTTCATATTTGTAATTTAATATTTATGTAAACATAGCCTATTTATTTGTTGTTATTCCACAACACTGGATAAGCTTTATAAAATATAATTATTTTATAAAATATATATTTATTTTTTCTCAAATATATTTTTACATAATTTTCCTTGGCAGTTTTCTAGCATTCACAAAGCACACAAGGGTTGAGAACTTATGGTGCCAACATCAGCCACTATGAATGGGTATTTCTGCCAAGATTAGGATTGGCATCACTTCTGTGGCCTGCACTAATCCAGATGCTGTGCCTGGATACTTGTGGCACTAGAAGCTTCCAGAAAACACACACATACACATAAGATTCATTGCCACTCTTACAAACTGTCTTTGCCAACTTAGAATAGAGATCGCATCACACACAATTAAGCTCATCAACTTATTGTCTTTGGTTGACCAAAAATGCCTTAGATGAACTGAAGTAGAATCAGTCATTTGAATTCATTTATCAGCTTCAGCCTAATAAGTAACCACATATATGCTCCGATACAGCGAGCGAGCTAGTAATCAGACAAAGTAATCAGAGCGTAGAAAGATAGGGTTTCTTCAAGGAAAGTGCATTCTACTGACTTTTCCTCCACAGAAATTTAATCACTGCCCTTAAGACGTAATGGAGAGATGCATAATTCACTTGCTCAGTACAGGTGTGCAGTATGGACAGTTTCATAAGACTTTTTGCAGAATTGCCTTTAACTGCAGGCAATGTTTAAATTTTTTGCATAAAATAGAACCCATTTATATAAAGTTAGAGAGTTTATTATAAAACATTTTTGTAATGTAATATTTAGCGGCTCCTTCTCCTGGAGGCAACACTATGTGACAATGGAAAGAAATTAATCAAAGACTTTGCCAATGATGAATATAAAAAACGATCTGCTACATGACAGAAACCAAATGAAAATGGCCTTTATTTTATTAAATGTTAAGTAACTACTATAAAGGTAGATATTTAAAAACATCTGATTAACAATCATGGCGTTCTTCATTAGATTAATATCCATTACACTGTAACACAATGTTGCATCGAGGCAACAAAGATCTTTAAACAGTGCCTCATAACACATTTAATTTAGAACGTTAAACGTTTTCAAACGTTAATTATAAGTCATTATTGAACCTATTATTATTCTCTTATGAATCATGTGTTTACAAAGTAAAGAAAATGTGATCGTTACTCATCAACAGAGGGTTACTGTGCAACAGAGGGTTAACAGAGACAGTCAATAATTCCAAACGTTTCCCCAAAAACTATCAAACAGTACTGTATCACTAAGTTCATGGTGTTTAGATCCTCATAAAAGAACAGTGAGGGGGAGAAAGGGACTGATGAGCAGAGTTAATCAGATTGACTGTTTTTTATTAGACTGCAGAGAGAGCAAATTATATTTAAGGATTGCAACCACAGCTGTGCTTCCTTTCATTACATACACATATGCAGAAGACCCTCTGGCGAGGGATAAAAACACACATCCATGACAAGACGAGTGTATGTTTATCACTCATTCTTTATTTCTTTCTCCCTTCAAACTCACTGTCTTCTTTTGGGTTCTTACATTATCTCTTCTTATCCTTCACACTTTCATCTGAATCTGAATGTTATTCTGTTTCACTCCTCTCGTCTAGCGACTCTCTGCTGACATTGAGGGCCGATCAGGGAGAAGATAGAGTGACAGAGATGCATGTTAATGACCTGAAAGCACTGATCGATTCCTCACTGGGGAGAGATAGAGAGAGAGGGAAAGAGGGAGAAAAGAGTGAGAGTGGTGGAGGGGAGGAGGAGGGGACCTGTTGAAATGCTGACAAATAGCTGAAGACATCTGGGCAGGCAAGAAGACGAACATGCCCCCAGAGAATCACAGAGAGAGAGAGAGAGAGGGACAAAGAAAGAAAGAGACAGCCATTTTTAGAGTTTTGTTAGCAACATGTTTCTTAAATACTAAAATTACTAACAAACCATCTATCTATCTATCTATCTATCTATCTATCTATCTATCTATCTATCTATCTATCTATCTATCTATCTATCTATCTATCTATCTATCTATCTGGTTTACCTCAGTTCGTGTTAGGTCTGTGTTTAATGACTTTCTAAAGCCAAAAAGCTCAACACGGTCTGCTGTGGATCAAATCTGCTTTTTAAAGGCAGACTGTGTGCATGTGTACATGTGTGTGCGTGCACCAGGGGAACCGGGAAAGGCTTCACATGTAATATTTATTGGACATGAAATCATTGCTTATTCCTGAGGCCATAAGAAAAAAGAGCATGCGCATATGCAAGCCCATTAATCTACCTCGGTGAACCCTTCAGATTACTGAAGAAAAACAAACAAACAGTTAAGTCTGTCATTTAGTTTTTTACGTGTGTGCATTTTTTATTTTTGGAGAATACAATGGGAAGATGAAACCATCTAAATCATGTAGAGTTGTGTGTGACATTGCACTGGTTCCTGGGACCAGAAGTGGGTTTCCTCAAGGGGGCGTATGGAGGCTCAGAAAGCTGAATATTCTTGTAAGCTGTGATTTTTTTTAACATTTTTTTTTTATTCACTATCTGGTACCTGAGATATAAAAACACATTGCCATAAAATATCACGTGCTGATTTCTTTTATAAGCAGTTTGAACAGTAATTTATTTATTATTCATTTTTAGTTTACATTTATTAATCTCAGCAAAAACACAAATTTAGGGATGGCATGCACTATGTTTCAAGGAGCACCATTGACAAAATTAGCTCACTTGATGCCAAAGACGAGATAAGTCATTAAGTCTGGTTAGTCTGGTTATATGGTTTTTGTTTAGTGTGCAAAGAGACCCGGATTCAAATCCCAAGTGCATACTTTTATTTTTTTAAATAAACCCTTTTTATATACTACAATAAACTAAACAGCAAGTGATTACATGCATGTTCTTCTGGAAAACAGCAATTCTGATATGTGAAATTCAATCATTATTAGGGTGACGGGTGACTAAAAAAATTTCTGCCACAGCGTTTTATACTTTTTGAACCTACAGTAATCGTGCAACTTTATTATCAAAAGATACAAATATTATTTTCCTTTGGAAGTTGCATTCAAAATCCACTTGGCTCAGAAATTTGAGGAGGCACATGCGTATACTCCTTTTGAATGGACGTGATTCTTCTGATGCTGTTACTATTATGTCGTGTTCACAGATGTAGATGTGCAGATTTTCAAACAAACTTCAAACTTTGCAAAGAAACTTTTCTTCAGGAATCTGAGATCTATGGCTGCAAACAAAAACACTGCATCTGAACTGAGAAGCAGGAAATGACAGCTATGCATTTCGTGTTTGTTTTCGTGTACACTTGCTGACTCGGGGCATCGAAACAAGACTTTAACACATCCGCCCAAAATGCACAAAGCACTTCCAAGCTCTTTTTTTTGGGTAAGATCTGGATTAGAATGGGCATGAACTATGATACAGACGCAGAGAGGATGGGCTCGATTAGATAAGCCAGGTAAAAAACAGGGGCGAATGCTAGAGCTTGTACATTTTTATTTATATACAAACAGCAGGGGGGGAGGGGGGATAAGAGGGATAAGAAGACAAAAATAAAGGTGAAAAGAAAAGTAAGGTTGGCAAAAAGAAATAATCCCACACAAATGCCAAACATATTGTTGTCACAGCAACACTCCTTTCTCAGCAACACGGCTTGCTGTTTCCCCTTCTTTTTTCCGTCTCTCTTTCTCTATCCATGTATATTTACACAGGCATCTTATCAAAATAGCACAACTTTATTTAACGAAAAAATAACCTACTACTCTATTGGGCCAGAGCTGTGTTCATATACATACATTCCCATTACATCAGAACTGAACTGATGAATTGGGATCTCGCCTGAGAGCCTAATCACCTTCGAGTGTAAACTAAATGAGCCAATGGACATTGGTGTACGAGAATTGCAATGGGAACTCCGCCCCGCACATATCCTGTACTAGGAAGCTACTCGCTACTTGTGGCGAGTACACAGAGTACACAAAACCTTTCAAACTTGTTAGGTGTCGCCCAGCCCGCAGCTCTACAAATGTCTGCTAGCGAGGCGCCGTGTGCCAACGCCCAGGAGGAGGCAACACTCCGAGTGGAGTGAGCCCTCGCCCCAAGGGGGCACGGCTGGTCTTGGGCCTGATATGCAAAGACTATGGCGTCCACTATCCAGTGGGCCAACCTCTGCTTGGAGACAGCCTTTCTCATCTGCTGGCCTCCATAACCAACATAGAGCTGTTCTGAGGTCCTGAAGCTCTGTGTTCGGTCCACGTATAGGCGCAAAGCAGGAACAGGACAGAGCAAAGCAAGGGCTGGGTCTGCCTCCTCCAGGGGAAGCGCTTGCAGGTTCACCACCTGATCCCTAAAAGTAGTGGTTATTCAGTTCTGACGTAACGTCACCATTCCCTCCTTCAGGGAATAGGGGTTACATTAGTAACCTATAGACGTTTTCTTGCCTTGCAAACTTTTAACATTTCTTTTTGCCATGAATTCACATTGTTCTTACAAATTCTGCTGATTGTCAGCCGGCTAACATAGATAATGTTTCATCGAATATTTAAGAATGATTTTTAGTCTTGGAAATAGTAAAAGTAAAAAAAAAGAAAGAAATGTATACCCCCCCCCCCCCAAATTTTTTTTATTAATTTTAGTAAGTCAGTTTCTTTCAGACTTTAATTATTTAATTAAGTGTTAAAAAATTACATTGACTGATTCAATTATAATTTACATCTTTTCTCTAGCAAAATAAAATAATTAATTTAGTTGTAGTACTGCTGTTCATCACTATGATTTAAACTCATTTATTTAAATTATGCTGTCTTTTAGTTTTATTAGTTTAGTTAGTGTAATTTTATGCATATTAATATACTAAGGTTGATGCCCTAATGGATATCCTTTGTTTTTGTTTTATCCTTAGTACTGAATCATATCCAGTAATTATATAATTTAAAATATAATGTTACCATATCTTTAATGTAGTTAGATACATTTCATTATTTATTAACTATTTTTATTAACTCTTTCTTAAGGGTAGCTTTAAATGATGCGTAGCTGCTTCCCCAATATAGCTCATAATGTGTCAAGTGCGAGAGGACACACATGTGAGTGCGTTGTTGATGTGAGTGTGCGGCTGAAAATGAAGACAGCTGCTTAGCAACCTACGTAGCCTTTTAACGGAAACACACACACACACACACACCAGCTCCATCTTACTCAGAGCAGAAATATCATTGGATCAATACTTTCTGAAAATAGGTCTGGTGTGTGAGTTTTTCTCTGGTTGCTCTGTATTTGACCTCCTGAATCTCAGATTTAACATCAGACTGATGCTTCTGTTTCAATCTGCTCTAAAAGTGTCAGGTTCACGTGACTTTTAAACTACCAAAATTATTGCACTGTTCACAATCACATTATACAGCATTCTTTAAATCTGTCATCTTGCTATAAGAGCACACAGAATCAAGCACTGACAAGGTCCACAAATGACAAAATCTCTGACCTGGGGCTTTTACCGTTAAGCAGAGTCTGTTTACCTACCAAAATACATAAGAAATTGCCACTGAACTTGGGACTTGCCAGAAATGCTAAGGAGCAGGTGGCTGTCCAAGTTGGTGTGGTCTTTTTTTTTTTTTTTTTTTTTTACATTTACTTAGATTAGAGAGGAAAGAGAGGGAGATGGTATTGGAAAGGACAACAAACAAGTTCAACTGTGCACATGTTGGAGCACAGACTGCAAGGCTGATGTGTGATGTGTGTACTCAAAATTCTTGCTTGTATTCTTGCTTCCTACACCTTCAACCTTGTCATTGGCTAGTCAGCTACAGTAGTACACTGCTGTACATTGTTCTAATTGTTACATACTGATAATATCAAATGTGCAGGTATCAAAATGTATCCAAATTTTATAATGTGTCACTGAACAAATGCAATTAAATATTTAACATAATTATAACCAAAAAGACATTTAGTTCCACATTTAAGCTATTTTATTCGCAAACAGCATGAACCACCCACAGTCTGATGCGTATTGCACACAAAACTGGAAAGCACTTGCTCAATCTGGCAAGCTCTAATCTGACAAATTTCAGGAGTAAAGGCTCACAGGGTAGTTTATCAGTCCTCAGGGAAGAAAAGTCATGTTAACAAGGAACTGGTTGATACAATGAGCACTTGAGGGCCGAATTTGAGATAACTGTGCTATAAGTTCAGACATATTTTCTGTTACTTTTCTGTATATGGTTTTCAAAAGTTTATAGAAATATTCAATATTCAAATGTCACTTTAAACTGCTCTGGTATTCACACCAAAACGAAGAATAAATGTGAATTCACAAGAAATTATTCTGTAAATACATTTCTACACAAGTCCCGTGGGCCTCAGGAGATCTTGTAAAAATAATAATAATGTCAAAGTCTGAATTCTTTCAATATCTTTGTTCTATTTTGTCCATCTTTCTGCTTGTTGACCTTCTTGACACCATCATGTATTTATGTTTATCAGGTCTCTTTAAATCACTTTATCTCTCTTAAAATGTATCTGGAACGGAAATGATTGCCTAAGTACTGTTCTTCTTTCTCATTTCCCCTGTTTTCTAACCCATATCTCTCTCTCTCTCTGTGTGTGTGTGTGTGTGTATGAGAGAGAGGGAGGCTTCAGGAGTCACTTTGATTCTGCTTTCTGTCTCTGGCTGAATGTGTGCAGGTATAGCTTTGATATTGTGATTGTTCACTGTGATTCTGTTTAACAGTACATGTTGAAGTCAGTGTGAAGATGAAGAAGTGTCAGCTTTGTCTTTAATCCTCATCTATATGCTGCTTCAAAGCCAAGAATCATACTCACCATGCACACTCACACACCACACACACACACACACATACACAATCTGCTGTAAGTGTACTAGGGCCACAAGATATAGCTAACAGCTACATCTCAATATTTATGCATTTGCTTTGAAATGGCAAAACAGTGATTTGTTTCAGAGAAACCATCATGTCGACCAAACAGCTTTTGTATCCAATAAGATTCAAAAGAATTCATTCAAGATGTCAAATGCAATCAAAATCCAGTTAAAAATAATTAAGCCAATCCATGGTTTTCTACAACCATAAGCATATAAACTGCGATATGTATTTATACACATTTTCCTATAACTTTTTAATACATTAAAAATGCTACACAGTGACGTAAATCACAGTGAAGTAAACTGTAAAAAGAATAAAACTGTAAACAAGGTGAAAGATTTTTTTTTTAAAGTCACCATGAAATCAAAATATATTGCATATCTTAAGTATATTAGAATGATTTATGAAGCGCTGTGTGACACTGAAAACTGCTGTAATGGCTAATGAAAATATAACTTTGCCATGACAGGAATAAATTACATTTCAAAAATACATTAAAAATACAATTATTTTAAAATAACTTTGTGAGCATTAGGGACTTCTTTCAAAACCATTAAAAAATCTTACTGACCCCAAACTTTTGAATGGTAGTGAATATGATTAGTTTATTTAATAAATATATAAAAAATATTCATATATTAAAAATGGTAAAAGGTAAATATTACTGCAATATATTACCCAAGTGTACATAATGAAATTCATAAATACTGCAGTTTCAGGGCTCGCAAAATCACTAGCCCGATGTCCCGGGGCTATTGTGTTTTCCAGTCGGGCTACAAAAATGCATAACCGGCCTGCCCGATGGGCTATCTGAAATAGTGCTGATTTATCCATTTATTTTCATTTTAAGAGAAACACATGATAAATAAAAATTAAAGCTCCACTTGCATAAATGCTTTACTTTGCGTGTCAGAATGTTTGAATCCATGTGCTAACACACTATCACTGTAAAGCTGCTTTGAAACAAAAACATCTGTATTGTAAAATCTGTTTTCAAAACTCCCCAATGCTTAGAATCTTGTACCGGAACAATCAGAGAAAAGTGTCAAACAGTGTTGCCAGATGTACGATAATTATCGTATTTGTAAAACTCTGTTCGATGTACAATCAATAATGAAAAAAATCCCATAATGTACGATAATTTCAGAATTGTGTTGTGTCGTTGTAATCAGAGTTTCTATACAAATTGGTCTAGCTTTGGATTCAACGTCTACCGTCATGATCGTGAGGAGAACGTGAAAGTGGTGTTACGCATGTCTTCCATCTCATCCAAAGTTACGTCTTCTCAGCCAATCATCGTGGAGAATGACTCTCTCTCTCACGAGCACAAGTTAACGTTCCTTTTGTATATTGTAAACAAAATTGCATATCATAAACATGTAATCTCTGTGTTTTGCAACAACAACAAAAAGTCACACAAAAAAAGTTAACGTTCCTGCCGCTTAGTTCGGTCGTTTCCAATCGGAGGTTGATAGTTTAGCAATAAAATAATTTGCAGCAGGTCATGTCAAAAAGTTGTTGGTCTAGATAAATAAATAGCTATATTCTGTATGTTTGACTCGTGTACGATAATTTTCTTCCAAATACGATAATTTTGGGCTTCTGGTACGATACTTGGACACTCCCAATCTGGCAACACTGGTGTCAAAGCTTCAAAGAGTCATTATTTCTCCATCCCTCCTGCATCCAACTGCAAGTTCTGACGTTTGTTGCTAAGTGACAGAGATTGCGTGCGCAGTGGAGAACATTGCGAACATTGTGTGTGCGTGCGTGTGTGACAATGTTAAGAGGAACATGGATTTACGGCAGTATTTCAGTTCTACTCGGCCCAAAAAAACAAGTCAGAGTGAAAAAGATTTTGATTGATGTTTTGACTCCTAACCAATTTTCTACATTAAAAATTGTCTTTTTATTTGGGCTAGTAAAATTCATCTCGGGCTACCAAAATCTGAAGAGCGATTTTTTAATTTTGCGAGCCCTGAGTTTAAGCTAGGTGAGTTTAGAAAGTTCCACATACACATCTGTGCTTAAATGCCCTGTTACACAACCACAACCACCAACACAAGGTCACTTTAACTGCAATTTCAGCAGAATCTCTGCTTGGGGAATCCACACACACACACACACACACACACACACACACACACACACAGGTAAAATGATGGTAAATCCCATTTGTGTTTGTGAGTGTGTGCAAGTGTGCATCGAGTCATTTATCACTGGTGTCCTCTGTTTTTTCAGCCTGTCCCATGGGCTGATGGGAGATATGGCAACCAGTCACTAAGAGTGACATTCTAATCTACAATACCTACATCTAGAGCACACAGGGTTCCTTTCTTTCTCACTCTCGCTCTTGTTTTCTATCTCTCATCTTTACACTCTCAACAAATACACGACACGAGCCTATTTATGACAAGAGTCAAAAAGTAACTGTTGTATGATTGTTTAAGTAATCTAATGGAAAACAAGAATTTTGGTGATATTTTACAAACCAGTGGCTCTCAACTGTTTTTGCTTTAGTATAATGATCAAATGATTTCCAAAAAACATGCTTATATTACATTTTAGTGAATAAGACTGGGATGTATTTAAAAAAAAATATTTTTTACCTGCTTTTCGAGAATCAGAGCATCCCAGGCTACTTTCTACCAAGCAGTTTCTACCAATACACAGCAAATATATATATAGCCAAACAATGTGTGATTATATGATTAGTTGCATTTTAATTTAGCTATTTGGCATTGTTTTTTTTCACTTCTGACCGTATCAGAACAGACTTGTGTCCCATTTTTGGGTCGCTGCCCACCAGTTGAGCACCATGGGTTTTCCATTGATTAGCTGTTATCTGCCATTTCATTCCATTGGCTTAGTATCGGCCTTTCCTCACACACGCACAAACACATGCACCTGTTCTGGATTCTGATAGCCTGCCATAAACAGTCAGATTCTTCTCTATAACCAGCAGTAACAGTGGCTAAAAACAATGGCTGGTGGATCAAAGCCTTCCCACTTCTCTCCCCCATCACTGCATGCCTTGTTTTTCCCCAGAATCCTCCGGGAATTTTCCGCTGACATTTCCAGCCGTGCTCCAGAGCGACTAGCTCTAATTCTCTCCCTGAGCACCCCCTCCAGAATCTCCATCTTACCACTGGCTCATTTGCCAGGTCTAAATTAGCTCAGACCAATCGGGAAGAATTTGACAGTGGACATTCTTAGCTAGCAACATCTGGGGAGGTGTCACGTGCTTAGCCACTAACCTTTCTCAGAGAACATTAGAATCGGAAATTAAATGTGTACCCACACTAGGTAATGGTACCATACTGTTTATAGAGTCTGTTTGAAACCAAGTGACAGCTAACAAGGAAATTACCCATGGAGCAACCATAAAGAATGTGTCATCACTTCCCTTGTCCAACGGGTTCAATATTTTGAAATAATTGAAGCCAGTCAGTTTTAGATTTCTGACAAAGACGTGTAAATGTTAGGTACCTCATTTATAATCCCTCTTAATACATATTTATGGAAACTCCACAAAAATATGCATAGGCCTATACCTAATCAGTAGCCTAATTACCATAAGTACCAAAAGTTTTTATCATGCAAGTGTGCAGATGGGAATAAACTAAACAATAAACCTTTTGTTATAAACCTTGATGTTGTTTTCCGTGAAAGTAGAATTTAGAAGAAATTTCAAACAACTCTTTCCATTGAACAACACTTCGTAGTCATCGGTGGCAATCAAGTAAAAAAAAAAAAATCACCATAAAGGTGATGATACATTGGGCAACTTTTTGAGCAATGTTGCTGGGCAACTGTTGCCGTCAACGGGCAACCAGGAGACACAGGGCCCAAAAATTGCTCAAAAAAGTTGCCCCGTGTATTATCACCTTAAAAGTAGTAATTTCGCACTTAATAAAGCACAACGGAACATTTTAAACAATTTAACAATATAATCACGGAGGCCTCCATTGCTCTCCTGGGTGCCATACGGCAATTTACACTTTGGCCAGTAGGTGGCGGAAATGAACCTTTTTGCATTTGCTGTGTTCAAAATTGCCCCCTATACCCTCATTCACTATTCCCTACATTGCTCCACTAATATAGTTCACTTGAAGGAGCGAATGAAAACAAGTGAGTGAATTCGGACACTGAATGCGCCGAAAGGGCAGCCACTTTTGCATCATCATTTGAAACGTAGAAAACTGACAGCTCAATTCCAGTTGTCATGAAAATATTTATCTTGAACTCAGTCATGGAAACTAGTATGTATAAGCCTTAATTAAACAATTTAATAATCAGTTAAAAAGGAATTTATTCCTGTATGATATTACGCTGTAGCCACATTGGACCAGCGGTTTGGAAAAGGGATGGATGATTCAGCTGCGGACGCCATCTTCTGGTGAGACACGGGAATTCATTTGACACACGACTTTCACAGTGCATCATAGGTATTCTCTAGCCGTTGAGCGTACATCGGGTGTACACTCGTTATTGCGGTGCATTGTGGGACTGAATGAGTGCATTTGATAATGTCCACTATGGTTTCGGACACCACTAGAAATGGCTGTCCCCATAAATAGTGCCCTATTTAAGAGTATAGGGGGCGATTTCAGACACAGCCATTGATTTGATAACCACCATTAAAACAGCATAAGTAGAAGAATGATGTTGCATTTCCACTAGGCCTACCTACTGGACAGGAGATTTATGCTGCATGGCGCACAGCAGATCAATTGCGACCGCCACAATTTATCTGTAATGTTACTGGTTGTTTTTTGAAAAACCTTTTGGAAAACAATCAGCAAGCTGCAGTTACTTTTTTTGTTGACACTCTTTAAGTGCTTTGTTAAGCGTTAAAGTGAGTCAGACGGTACCGCAACTGTACTGAATTCACCCAACCGGATATTCATTCAATTATCTCCTTTCATTTTCTACAGAAGGAAGAAATGAGTATACATGAGCGTGAGTAATTGATGATAGAATTATCATGCATTTCATTTCATTTTAGACTGTTTTTCACAAAAGCAGATAGCTTCAGAAGACTTGTAATATAGCAAACAAATTGTATGGACTACTTCTATGGTGACAATTTATTATGAAATTTGGCAAGAGCTGCGTAATGATCCTTCAAAAAACTCAACACTGAGTTCCACAAAAAAATAACAGCATGTTTTGGAACAAAATAAATAAATTATGACAAAATGTTCATAGGTGAACTGTTCCTTTAAACATTTGACTCTCTACTATTGTATCCATTTCTAATCGTTGCATAAAGTCCGCATTAATTCATATACACTCATGTGCATGCACTTGAAACTGAAAGCTCTGGAAGTCATGAAGTCATCTCACAATGGAGAGTGAGCGGCTCTTCAATCTCAGAGAGGGGCCAAACGTGGGAACGAGATTATGAATGAGTATGTGAAAGAGAGAATGAACACCATTTTACTGCTCTTGTCCCTCTAAATAGCCTCTTTATACTGACTGAGGCCAACTCAAACACCCACTCCAATTCAGTGACACACACACACAACATCCCCTTCTTGTCCTCACAAAAACATTCACATTTAGTATATCAGACGTGAACACCTGCGACTAAAAATCAACCAAATAGACTTATTGATATTTAGTCTATTTTGTTATATTTAGTCACAGGTGTTCTTGTCTGATTTACTAAATGTTTTTTTCACCATTTTCACCAAATGCTGCATTTAAAAATCCCACACAGCTAATTAGAGCTCAGATTCTAGTCTTCGTTCTGTCTTTTGTGATTAATTGGAACAGGTTGGAGATAATCTTGTGGTAGATGTGTAGAATGTCTCTGGTGATGCATCCTATCATGGCACAATTTAAATGCCCAAATAATAATTGAATAAATATATCTTATCATTTATTTTTTGATATTTTAAATTTACTCAAATTAGCACCCACAAACTCTTACCTTCACGTCATTGACATTCATTCTCGTCCCTTTCTTCCCCACAAAAATGTCATCTATGTCAACCAGGATGTAGCGTTCTAGAGATCGTGACAGCTTTCTGCCTGTGAGATAAGCGATGGCATCCACCAGTATGAGTCTGTGTAACCAGTAGCTCAGCCCATGTCCAAATAGCACACGCTGCACCCCATCGTACAGACCCAAGTCCTGCACGACGGTAGCATGGAGACCCTGGGGACCTGGGATCATCTGGGCCGCCCCACTCTCACTGGGCCGAGCTTTAGCCAATAGGACTGGTTCATATGTGGAGTGATTGAACTGGAACACAGTCCAGTCTTCTCCTGGTAAATGCCCTCGATCCACTTCTGCTCGTGTTACGTAGAGCAGAGGCGAGCGTGGGTTTACGCAACAGTCCCGAAGTGCAACATTTGTTCGCAATGTCAGAGGGAAACCCCTCAGCTGCTGTGCAGGCTGGGAGTTTTCACTTGCACGGTGAAATGCGATGACGCCAACGCTATATTCGGCACAGTATTTATCCAGCAGGTCGCGGTTCCATGCATCCATTCCGACATACTTGAGAAGGTTCTCATAGATTACCAGTGCATAGCGTCCACGGCCTTTGTGTGTTAAAGGTGGGATATCACCCTTCCCTGGTGCAATTTCTGCATGGTAAAGGAACTGGTTGGATTCTAGAATGGCGATGATGTCCTGTCCCAGTTGAGAATACTGACTTTCCACAAATACCAGCACCACCGGATCCTTACGTGACGGATCGATTGGTTTTGGCGTCCGAGGCTCTGACTGTCGGAAAGGGAGGGCCCTGAGGTCAGCACAGTCTGGACCTATGGCACGGTCCGCGAGATCCAGTTCTTGGGTGGAGCCTGTGTAAAGGTAGTAGGCGGAGACTAAAACGCTGACCATACAGAAGGTGGCGAGGAGGATGACCAGCCTCCTCAGATTCCTCCGCAGCTTGGTGGCCAGATTCATGGCAAACGACGCACATGTGTGGGAGTGTGCGTGGGTGGGAGTCTCTGATTGATCACTGATGCGGGCTAAAGCTGCAAAGTGGCTTTTTTGGTGATCATGCTGCAGTCATGTGACCATCTCACAAAACTGGCAAATCCGCTTCCAAGACAGGCCACTTTTGGTTGATAATGTGGCAAAATGTTCAGCCAAGACACCAGCTGTTACCGAAATGAATCACCCAACTAGCAGCCCTCCATGTCCTGAGATTTCTCCTGACCCCCAACAAACCTGGAGATAACACAGATGACAAATGACAAGCAAATTCATGTTTTAGTACAACTTTAAGCATCTCTGAGGTGTGTGTTCCTCTCACAGAAGTGTTCATCAGGGGTGTGTATGGATGCTCTTGAGGGGCAATTCAGCCGTCAGCCTCCAGGTTGTTTTCAATCAACACTTCACCAGCTGTGGCCAACACTTCCCGGGAGGAGTGTGTGATTGGCTGTATATAAATAGGAAGTTGGAGGCTGAGCCAGTAGGAGCCTAAGGGTGGCTCTAAGGGAGAAATTCATAATTTGCCCAATAGGAATTGACTGTGTCGCTCATATACTGCATGTACATAAGGTAATCTACATGACCACATTTTGTCTTCAAAATGTTGCTACTGCAGAAAAAGGGATGGTGGCAAGATATTTTCTCATAAACTGCAAATGCAGTACATCCAACAAGTGCACTTGTTCACTCTCTGTTTATGTGTGTGTGAGACTATGTGCATGTCATGATTGGTGTAATATCGGAGTACGTAATTAAAGGAACATGAATTACACAAGATTGAAATAACAGATTACAACGTTGCGCTGGAACATCACAGGGGAATACAAGAAAGTCGGGGGATGAATTTTATAAGGCGAGAAAAACTTAGATTACCAAAAGAGTGTTCCCTAGTTCTGCATCATAAGAGCACAGGTTTACTTAGGGAGTAGCAATTGCATTTACAAGACATTCTATATGAAAACATGTGCTTATTTTTGTAGTCTCTGTCTATTTTAATATTTTACTATTCTATCATGTTTACTGAAAACTTAATGATCAACAAGTTTAGTGTAGTCTGCGGGCTGCAAAGTCCCGCTATGTGTGCAGATTTGGTTAATACTTGCTAATACCTTCAGTAGTTGTGTGTACATTAGGCTACTTACAATTTTAAAGGGTCATAAATAGGTCAAATGAAATCATTTTTTGTTTTAAATCTAACGTCAACAGGTTTGTATGATGAGGGTATGCTTCAGTAAATATCGTCACCTTCTTATAAAAAAACACTGCGCCTAAGAGATGTCCTCACTTATAGGCTAGTGAAACCGACGTGTGCGCGCACGTGTGCGTGTTTCCCCGCGAGGCGGCGCATTCTTTAAAAAGGGAAGCATCGCCAGAGATGAGATATTTTGGCTACATTAATTGCATTAATGATAATAATATAAATATGAATACCTAATTCATGTCTTTGTTCAGTCCTGTTATGTTTAACAAGACTACATTAATAGCCTACATTTAGGTTAAAATCCTAAATAAACTGCAGTTTCTGATTAAGATTAAAAAATGTATGTCAAAAATAACCTGAGGAAAAGTCTAAAACAAAAAGAGAAAATGAAAGTCGAATATTCAGAAACAAACAAACAAACATAAAGTAGCCTAAATTTACAACTAAATGCAGCCTCAACACATGCAAGGATTCTAAAAAGAACACTTGGACAGTTATAATGTTCACGATGTTCTGTAAGCTAGAACATTCTTTTAGAAAATGTTTTCAAATACTTTTCAATTAGCCCAAGACAATATGGCTATACAATGGAGACAAACATGCACATGTGCAATTGTTTGTGCGTATTAACGTTGTTTTTCAAACTAAACCGGAGGCCGTTGTCAATCGCGCTTAAGAACTGATTTTGCTCAAGAGAAACTGTATTAAAATAAAAGACTATTAAAGCCGTTAAATAGCCTACAACGCGAGCGAAATTAAACGCACAGCATCTCCGGTCCGATATCGGTAATGTGACATTCCAGCACAGCATATCTCTAAATCTCACACACACAAAGACGTTCAGCACCCCAACCAGCACAAAGTTACAATACTAACTCAAAACTAGCCGCACTTTCGTCATCTCCGACGACGAGCTTTCTTACCTTGAGCCGAACCTGAGGTGCAGCTGAGCGGGAAGCTGTCACAGCAGAGCCGCCTCTCTCCGGAACACCAGCTCCTTACAGCTCTGAACCCGAGCGCCCAATCTCATCCACTGATTCAGAGGCAGCCATCTGGAATGATGCGGGGACCGGCTCGCTATTCTCTCCGCGCCCTCTTCCCCTTTCTCTCACTGCGACACGGATTAAAGGAGCGCGGGGGGGAAGACAGGTCTGGAGACAGGAGGAGAGACAGGACTGGAGAAAAGAAAAGCGCTCAAAAGACGAACTGAAGAGAATATCCCGAGAGGAGCGCTGAGACACAGGACTCCCCTCCACTGTCAGCAGTGACTGAATAGAGTCGCTGCCGCTCTCTGCGCTTTAGCTCACCAACACACAGAGAGAGAGAGAGAGAGAGAGAGAGAGAGAGCGAGAGAGAAAGAGAGATGCTCAGAGTGATTGTTAATTTATATTATGGTATGTAACGTAATGGTATGGCAAGTAGCTATAGGCTACTACGAATACGTGGAAAGTGTGACAAGTGCTATTATGCTAATACTTTTTTTTATCACAGTATAATTACTAATTATTTTCTTCGCTTAATAATAGTTATAACAATATAGTAGTATGCCTATGTTTAAATAAATATGCAAGCAGCTATGCAAAATAATACTCCATTAGCCTACATGTAGTCATACTTTATACAAATATGCGTACTCAGTGTTTGTAAAAAGAGTAATTTTAACAACGGTATAGCCTACAGTAAAAACCTATTATAGTTACCTTACCATATACTGTAAAATTACATTGTAGCCTACTTTAAAAGACAATACATGTAATTTACTGAAAAATATTGTAAAAAGCACTCTAAATATTGTTAAAAATGAAATAAAATATGGCTAAAATGAGGTTTTTGAAAATAAAATGTATTGCCTTATAATATGGGGAAATGGGCATTCTCAGAATTCCCTGCATGAACAATCACATCTGTTTGGATTTTTCATTTAAAATCTATTTTTGTAATCAGTTATACTGCTGATAATATTTTGTGTTTGTAACATTGCGATTTGTCATTTTATTATTGACTGCAGTTTCAGAAGAGGCCAATTTTGATTAATTTCAAGCCATCATATTCTATTGTACAACCTACATATTATTTTCAATGCAGCAACATATTTTAATGTCTCAAAGATGTTGATTTATTAACATTAATTTAATTTAATGAAAAATAAAAAAACACAAAAATGGCATCCTGTAATGCTTGTTGCAGGCTGCTAGTTTTTAACATAAATAAAATTAAAAAGAAAATGAGTAGAAAATAGCATATTTGACCCTTGGTGGATTCATTCCAGTGTGGTGAAGAAGTAGTAGAAGAAAAGGGGGAAAAAAATCCCCAGTTGTAGATGCTTAAACCATAACATCATACTTCTCTTAGCATTTAATTCCAATGCCCAGTCTGGTCTCCATGAGTGGGATTTTCTGTTCTGCTTTTCGTAAATCAAAACGGTTTGAGGGTTTAACTCAAAATGAAACAGGACAGTGCTGACTTCTGCAGAAATGCTAAAGGCAGTGTAGACCAAACTGTTCTGCAGAATTCTACAACTGGCATGAAAAAGATTGATGGGATTATAAACAGGATGAAGGGAGGTGCAGATTTGATTGATGATTAGGTCATTTTACAATGGACAATATAACGAAGTGAAAACGGTTGTATACTCATAAACAACATGAGAGCTCTTTAGAGACATGTTCAAGCATGAGTGCACTCAACCATTTAAAACACTGAGTGTGATTTGATTAACAAACCAACACTCGCTGCATGCAAACATATACACGCACGCTCAAAGTTAAACAGCTATTTAAAGCAGGATGAGAGCTTCTGTTGGGTGGCCCGCAAGTCTGATGAGTTGATACAGACAGGAGCCAAAGAATCTCTCTCTCTCTCTCTCTCACACACACACACTGTTCGCACGCACACACGCACGCACGCACACACACACACACTTAGATACACTGAAGAGGCAGCATTAGTGTATGGCTCATTTGGGCCAAATGTGATGGTCTGGCAAGCGTTCAGCTCTCCTTCCTCTTGCTCTCCCACCACTCCTCTCCATTCCTGTTTCCCTCCCTGTCCATGCCACCCCTTTCTCCCCTCTCCCTCCTTCCTTTCTGGAGCTAATGGGGCTGAAAGCTTCCAGCAGTTCTCTGCTAAAACATGCGTTTAATTTGATTATTTACTACCTATTGTTTTCTGCCCTATAGAGCCAGAAGAAAGTAAAAGAAGAGAGAAGGTGTATGTTTGTGAGAGAACGATGGGAATATGTGTGAAAATTGTAAGTGAGAGAGACTTTGTGTTTGAGAATGTGTGTGTGTGTGTGTGGGGGGGTAATTGTGTGTGTGATGAGTGTGTATTGTGTGTGTGTGACAGGGGAAGCCCAGCTCGTATTTGTTATTCTAATTGAGGCTCCTCAGTTGTCTATGGATTCATTGTGTTACACTCAAGTCAACGTTTAGATTTAAACCCAATAGGACCAACACTTTATCTTATCAAAACCATCCCCCACATAAAGAAAATTAAAGGAAATTATGAACTTCCAAACTCCCCCCTCAAACATTAACACATTTAATAATATTTCTACTAATCTCTAAACTTAAAAAAATATGTTTGTAATGTTTTGTGTACCTCTCAAGCTGAATTTTTCTATAGTGCAAATTTGGAAATTTGAATTACAACATGTTGCATGTTAAGTTGTGTTTCATTATAAATTGCACTGTAAAAAGTGTAGATCTGAAATTGCTGCCTTAAAAGATATTTAACTGCATGATTAAACCCTACATTTTATGAATTTAAATGAATTTACTTTGGTTGAATAACGTTAGCATTTTTAGGTTATAATTCTTTTTCCAGTGTGCTAAATGAATATACAGAATATAAATGCAATAAACATTGCATAAGGGTAGTTGACGAATGACATGGACATTAACTTTTTTCAAACACATTTTTTTGTATAAAAAAAAAAAAATGTTTTGCATTCAGTAATACCGTATTTTAAATGGTCCTACGGTGTGGCAAAATAATTTAGAAGTACAAACATGTAGAGTTTCAAAAACTGCAAAAATGAAAATAAAATTTGAAAAATCATGTTGCTAAAAGTTTTTTAATGGAGTCACATCACAAAGCAAATTTACATAATTGGTCCAAAACAGTGCCAAAATGTATATATAAAATGACACACTCATTTTAATAAAATTATTTAAAATGAAAGAATATTAACTTGGACAGTCACACCAGTGCACAAAGATCATCATTATAATTACAATTGAATACTACTCTAAAAAGACTATAGCTGTTACAACTAGTGTTGTCTAACATACATGAAGATGAAGGTTCAGAGCTGAAATATAGGGTTTAATATTATCCACAGGTAAATCCAAGAGAACAAAGCAACATAGCATAACATACACTGGACACTGAACTGAAACAGAACATAGCCTATATACAGGTGATAAGATTGATACAGTGATGATAATTGATGAGTGTACAGCTGAACATAATTATTGTCTGTGACAACAAATTAATGATTAAGGCAGACAACAAACGTGATTGTGACACTAGTTGAGCACCAGCATATGTTGTGTTTTGGATACTTGTTCAAGCATATGATGATTTGTCCCACAAAAAACTGCCCAAATAACTGAATCAGCAAAACAACTTGATCAAGCAGAAAGGCTATGCTGGTGAACCAGCTAGACCAGCACCAAACCAGAATTATACTGCATAAATCAGAATGGAAATTCATGCTGCCGTCAGCTGATTTTTCAACAGGGAAAGGTCTCTAATTTTTCACTAGTAAGCTGGCCTGCCAATTAAGTTGGGGAGAGGTGCATTTTCCTATATAGGGGGAGGTGTCAGGATTCAGATAGGGGAGACCCAGATGCAGAATGAGCAAGGGAGTGATATTTATTAACAGAAGACAGTACAAGATAGGGTGAGGCAAGAACAGTCCAAACAGAAGGGTCAACAGGAAACAACGACAGGACAGCTGTGGGTGACTGCTGGAACCAACTCCAGAGGACAACACAAAGAACTGCAGAGGATGTGACCAGCAGGCAGATGGTTGTGGTGAAGACAGGGCAAGGAACCATGAAGCAGAGATCTGATATTTGCTGCACACAGACCCTGAACCAGTCTAACCGCCAGGCAGAAGAAACCAGCAGGCAGGGAATTTCAGGGAGCAGACAGGAACCAACACAGACAAAACTCAAGACAACAAGAGATAAGAGATAACAAAAAGAGCAAAATAAAAACCTGGCAAAAACTAGAACACCAGAAAACAATAAGAAACTAAATATAACTGGAGCAATAAATTCTATAAATGAATAACTGGAACTAGTAAACAAAGAAATATAACAAGACTGCAACCTTGAAGACAAGCTTAAAAAAAAAAAAAAAAAAAAAAAAAAAAGATTAGTTAAAAGCAAAAACAAGAGGTGAACCAAAAATAACACTTGGAAGAACTAGAGCAAAATAAAGACTAGGATTTGACGAGAGAGACAGAGAGAGACACAGAGAATAAAAAATAAAATAAAAATAAAGATAGAACTGACTGACAAGCAGAGCAATAACACACACATAACAAACCAGCAAAGACATGAGGGAAAGAGGCACAATATAAAGGGAACAGCACATGAGGATCAGGTGAAAACAATCAAGCAAATGAGGACTACACAAGGGCTAAACAAGGGGGCGTGGTAACGGGAAACAAGGAGGTGGAACAAGAGCAGGACATGGCAAACACAAACAAAGAAAAAGCCATGTGCTGACACACAAAACAAACATAGAGACATGAAACAAAGACAACACAGACAAGGCTGTGTTAGTGAGCACAGGAGGGTGCTCACTAAGATCCTCTTCTCATGCTGAAGTGGCTCACCAACAAAATGCCTTGCTTATAAGAAGAACAAAATGTGTATAATAAAAGAATAATTTCAGAGAGTATATCTTCAAATAAGTTTATTTTTCTGACCTCACGGGCAAATATTTTCTTTTTTCTAATAAAATTTAGTTTATTCTTAAAACTAATTTCCAATGGGGTAAGAAACATAAATATTTAATAGCAAGATATATTCAATAAAAACAAGTCTTATTATTAAATTGTTTCTCAGGTAAATGTATCTGGTTTCAAGGATGTTTAGATGTTTTTTTTTTTTTTTTTGTTACTGGAAAGCAACACAAAATATATATATTTTTTAAAAATTCCCGTCCTGATAATGCTCCATATGAAATGATGCAGATAATAAGTTGCTTCATTTTTATGCATACCAACAATAATTTGAAAGTGTCAAATTTTAGTCTCATGTTTTATGACAAGTATATTGTAGCCTTCTTTTCCAGTCTCTATTTCACTAACACACTCACTCACTCACTCACTCACTCAAGCACATCGCCACTGTGTGATCTTGCTATCAAGGCTTCAAAACCCCCTGCCTGCTGTCAGGGTATTGCTGTTGATTCATGTCTTTCTTCCTCTTTTACACCATAAAAAAAAAAAAAAAAAAAAACACGCACATACATACACAGTACTCTGAATGAAGGCTTAACACTCTATGCTGTAATTGAGGCCATGAGATATAGAGCTCTCTAACACTGAGATAAATTCCTTGTCACCCCCTACCTGCGCTTTGATTGGTGAAGAGATAGCACCACTATGACAGCCAAGCAGCTTCAAGCAGCCTGTCAGCAGACACACATCATTTTCCATCAGCAAATCAGCCAGGCTTATCTGTGAAACGTTCTCTTAACGTTTTTGAGTGTTCTTCAGGCATCCTTGACAAGCACTTTAAATGGTTCTTTAATAGATGTAGATTAACCTAGCTTTAAAAAACTCAGATAGTATTTTTTTTGTTGGTGGAAATTTTAAAAGGGAGATGAAAAAAAAGAAGAAGAAATCTTTCTGATGTTAAAATATTTTGTGTAATCCCAGCTTGATATGCAAAGACGAGTAAGCCATTTGGACGCATTTCCTGATAAGTGAAAACACGGTTCCACTTTCAAGACATTTGTACAACCAGTGACACCTAAATTTAAATGAAAATTCTCAACAACAAAAAATTTTTTAAAACAAAAACCTGGCTTTTAAAAAATAAAATTACATAATGTGCGCTTTTGCATGGGAAAGAACATTTGGTGGTTTACTGGCCATTTGACTTTAAATCAGCTTTTTTATGTCATTTCACGTGTAAATATCTTTGTTTAATTTTTGTAAAAATGCATTTATTTCCACCATTGCCATCCACCATTAACTGCCATTGAGAATGCTAACAGATAGATTTATCAATCCAGCAGCTACATTGGTGTTTAGGAAGCATGTTAGGAAAGTCATGTTTTTAGTTCTCTTTGGGGCAGCAGAAATTTTCCACAGTAGTTTTACATTTCATTGCCAATACACTTAAGACATCTTTAAATGGATGCAGAGTTTGAACTGGTTATGCCTGAGACTAACAGTTCATGGTTCCCTTTCGAGAGGTCTCTCGTATTGCGTAAGGCTAGCTTACGCTATGGGAAAACCTCCTTTTCTCGAGAATACTGAAGCAAACTTTTTAAAACGCACCTATGCACGAACCTATGGCGAGGCGGCTTTGACGCGAGAACCAATCAGGACGCGTGGCGCCCTGGCGCGTCAGAGCCCGCCAGTATGGGCGTGGTCAGAGGCTATATATTGGCGTGCCTTGCCTAGGTGCTCCAGATTTTTACTCCTTCAGCAACTTCTCCACTTCGCTGACCTCCGGAATAAGAAGCACTCGCCGCCGTCTAAATGCCTTTCAGCGGGATAAGCTCCTGAGGATGCCGGCTTCATTTGCCACCTTCAGCACGCTGTTTCGCTGTGCCATCCGCCGCGCGTATCCTTTTATTGCTATTCCTGTGTGTTCGCCGCTGCGTTCACACTCTAAAAGAGTATATTTCCGAGGCGTTGTTTCAAATGCCTCGCACCACCTGCGCCTTGTGTAGAGGCCCACTTGTCGGTGGAGACCGCCACATTCTGTGCGCTTCCTGCCTGGGCCGCGACCACGCCGAAGCTGCACTCGCTAAGGGCGGCTGCCCGGACTGTGACATTATGGATCTTACCACCCTGCGGGCTCGACTCGCATGCTTCACCGACGACGACCCACTCCCCGCCCCTTTGCTTGAGCCGCGCAAGAAGAAGCGCCGCTCACAAAGGGAGCCTGAGCGAGCGAGCGAGCTCACACCGGCCCAGTCCCCACGTGCCTCGGCCTCACTCCGGTGGTTTCCCTCGCCAGTCCTGTTTACACAGGCCGACCAGCGCCCCTCTCTGCGAGCCGTGGACCTTGTGTCGTTCGGGGCTTCGGACGAGGAGGAAGAGGAAAAGGATGACAGCCTTTCCCTCGCAGCTTCGGACTGCGACGACTGGGCGGGGTCCGTTTCCGGCCCCCCTCCATCCACACAAGACAGCGTGAGAACTAACATAGACGCAGAGCTTCTCCGCGTGCTCACCAAGGCTGTGGCAGACCTCGGGCTCGACTGGTCTCCACCTAAGCAACCCTCACGCAGCAGGCTGGACGAGTGGTTCCTGCAAGGGCGCCGGCAGACCCCTCTGCAGAGCCCCCCCCTTCTTCCCCGAAGTTCATGATGAACTCACAAAGTCGTGGAAGGCGCCACACTCGGCTCGCATCACGTTGACGGCGCTAAAGAGAAAGGCTACAAGGCGATCCCCCCCTCGAAGAGGCGGTGGCCGCCCACCTTTGCCCACCTTTTGGAAGACTAAGGCTTCACATCTGTCCAAGCCTTGCCGCGCTACGTCTGCCCTCGTTGGCCGCACTTACACGATGGCTGACCTGCAAGTCTTTCAGGCCAAACTGCTCCATTCCCTGGACGAGTCTGGACCTGAATCGGAGGCTTTCAAGGACCTGCGTAACGCCACTGACCTGGCCCTATGAGCTACAAAGTCTACAGCCCAGGCCATCGGCAGGAGCATGGCCAACCTAACGGTACTCGAGCGGCACCTGTGGTTGAACTTGACGGACATGAAGGAGACAGATAATAGGGCGGCTTTCCTTTACTCCCCCATCTCCACTTCCGGTCTCTTTGGCCCGGCTGTTAAGAGCTTCTCCGAGCGCTACACGGAGGCGCAGAAAGCATCACAGGCGATGCGCCACTTCCTTCCGAAGCGTTCCAGCTCGGCTTCGAGCCGTCAGACCAGAAGGAAGCCTCCTCAACAGCAGCCCAAGTCAGCGCCACCAGTCACCCAGCCCCGCCCAGTGGCTGAAGTCCGTCGCCGCTACCGTTCTGCTAGACGCACTCCGTTTCCTGAGAGGCGGGGACCCCGACCCAGGATTGCGTTGAACTCCGAGCCTCGTAAGCTGTCCTAGCCACGGGGAGAAAAAGAGAGAATTCGAGTCCCGCCGAGGCCGGACTGATCTCTCAAAAATCCCTCAGACATTCCCCAGTTCCCTCTGTCCAGGCGGCTGGAAATGTAAAATCCACAGCAAACAAGTCTGCCGTGAAGCAAGCTCGCCTGCAAACAAACGCCGTTTTTATGGCGACACAAATAAAGCAAAATAAAGCTTTTCTCCATGTGTCATATGTAGGTCATGTGCCCGCTATAAAGTTCGCACGCCTACACACAAGCACAGTAACCAATTCGCCATCACATGCTGTGAATTTAACAAATGTAGAAGGTGTGCCCACCACAAGGTCTGCACCTCCACACATAAACACTGTGCATACAGTCTCAAGCCCCCCACCAGCTCACGCTGCCAATGTAGTTCAAGTGCCCATTATGATGTGCGCGCCCCTACACATAAACACTTCCAACATGGTGTCATCTTTTTCCCCTATCAGGGAAAATAAGGTAATAAATGTAGACTGTGTGCCCATTGCTATGAACACACCGCTACATGCGAAAACTGTTCCTGTGGGGCTAGTTTCCACCCAAGCCCACACTATAGATGCTATAGCTCCCTAAGGCGCGCGCCTCCGTGCATGAGCGCCGCTCGCACGGGAGGGGAAACACTAGACAGCCGGACGGCCGGGCCCCTATCTCACAGCGACCCGGGTCCTGTATTCATCCAACCCCTAGCTATGAGGGCTGAAGCCTGGGAGGCTATCCCTGAAATATCAAAATGGGTGTTGAACATAATAAAACGAGGTTACTCGCTCCAGTTTGCTCGCAGACCTCCACGCTTTCGAGCCAAGGTCGAGACAACGGTCGAAGAGGGCGTGGCCCACGTTCTCCGTACCGAAGTGTCAAAACTGTTGAAAAAGGGGGCTGTCGAAACAGTTCCTATGTCACAGAGCGAGTCAGGCTTTTACAGCCGCTACTTCCTCGTCCCCAAAAAGGATGGCGGTCTCAGACCCATCCTAGATCTCAGACACCTGAACAAAGCGCTTATGACGCGTCCGTTCAGGATGTTGACAACCAAACAAATTCTCGCGCATATTCACCCGGGAGATTGGTTTTTCTCAGTGGATCTGAAAGACGCCTATTTTCATATCCAGATAGCGCCCCATCACAGACCATTCCTGAGGTTTGCATTCGAAGGGCAGCCTTATCAGTACACAGTACTACCATTTGGCCTGTCTCTAGCGCCCCGTACCTTCACGAAGTGTATGGACACGGCGCTCGTCCCCTTGAGACAGTGGGGAGTGCGAGTGTTAAACTACCTTGACGATTGGCTCATCATAGCCCAATCGGAGGAGCTATTAACAACTCACAGAACCTGGCTCCTCAACCACTTAGAATGCCTGGGCCTCAGGATCAGTTTCTCCAAAAGCACACTATCTCCCAGCTGGAACATCTCCTTCCTCACCGAAGTGCGTGCGCTTTCTATTCGGTGCCTGGCGACATCTTTCAGGGCGGGCGCCCGCGTTCCTCTCAAGAGATTCCAGAAGATGCTGGGTCTCATGGCTTTGGCCTCACCAGTACTCCAACTAGGACTGCTGCGAATGCGTCCTCTTCAGCGCTGGCTAAAACCACGGGTCCCAGCTGACGTGTGGCGATCTGGTCACTTACAAATCAGAGCGAATCATGGCTGCATCAGAGCCTTGACCCCCTGGAAAGCGACCGACTGGTATCGGTCTGGCGTGAGATTGGGTGTGATCTCGAGGAGAAAAAAAATCTCGACAGATGCCTCCAGCTTAGGCTGGGGGGCCCTTTACGAGGGCAGGCCCGTCTCTGGTATGTGGTCAGACCCAGTGAAACGCCTACACATAAACTGTCTAGAGATGAAGGCGGTAGCCTTAGCCTTAAAAGCCTTTCTCCCATATTTAAGAGACCACCACGTCCTGGTCCGGACGGACAACAGGGCAGTGGTGTCGTACATAAACTGCCAGGGTGGTCTCAGGTCACACAACCTGCACAGCATTGCCGAGTATCTTTTTCTCTGGTCCCAGCACAACCTGCACTCGCTGAGGGCAGCGCATGTGCCAGGCGTTCTGAACCAGGGTGCGGATATGCTATCCAGACGCAATGTTCTCCCAGGGGAATGGTCTCTTCACCCACAAATGGTTCAGCTGCTGTGGGATGTCTTCGGCAGGGCGGAGGTCAACCTCTTCGCCTCAGAAGACAACGCTCACTGCCAAATATTTTTTACAAAGAACAGGGACGCGCTCACCCACGACTGGCCGAGCCGCCCTCTGTACGCATTCCCTCCTGTCACGATGCTACCACAGGTCATCGAAAGGATCAGAGAGTGCAGATGTGCAGTGCTGTTAATAGCCCCCCTCTGGAGAACCCAGTTTTGGTACCCAGAGCTGTTACAGCTGCTGGAAACAGCCCCATGGCCGATTCCACTGAGGAAGGACCTCCTCACACAGACGAACGGAACGATTTCGCACCCCTGTCCTGACTTATGGGCCCTCCAAGCATGGCCCCTCAACGGGTACTCGGGTATCTCCCGGATAGGGTGCTGAAAACCATTTCGGAAGCGAGAGCGCCCTCAACAAGGTGCCTGTACGCTCAGAAATGGGCAGTGTTTTCTAGCTGGTGCACTACACAAAACGTAGACCCTCATTCATGTGAAGTACCGAGTGTGCTCGCATGCTTACAAGTACCGAGTGTGCTTGCATGCTTACAAGAGCTACTGGATGCGGGTCGCACCCCCTCCATGCTCAAAGTCTATGTGGCAGCCATAACAGCGTTTCACGCTCTGGTAGCCGACAAACCACTGGGAAGAAACGACCTCATTGTGCGTTTTCTCAAGGGCGCTAGGAGGTTAAACCCTCCGCGCCCCCCGTCTGTGCCTATCTGGGACCTCTCTAAAGTCCTGGAGGCCATGAAGGGTCCCCCATTCGAGCCGCTTCGGTCTGTGGACATGAAGTCGCTTTCGCTCAAAACTGCTTTTCTGCTGCGCTTACCTCAGTCAAGCAAGTGGGTGATCTACAAGCGCTATCTATGAACGCCTCCTGCATGGAATTTGGGCCAAACGACTACAAGGACGTCCTTAAACCGAGGCACGGTTATGTTCCTAAAGTGCTCTCCACTCCATTCAGAGCACAGGTCATTTCCCTGACGGCTCTCTCCTCGCCAGATGATGAGAGTGATGCGTATTTACTCTGCCCCGTAAGGGCTCTCAGGATTTATCTGGAGCGTTCTGCCTCGTTTAGGCAGTCAGAGCAGCTCCTTGTATGCTTTGGTGGCCGCACTAAAGGTTTAGCCGTCACAAAGCAGAGACTGTCGCGCTGGATAGTGGATGCTATTGTGCTAGCTTATAAGTCCAAAGGCCTTCTTTGCCCCTTGGGCGTCAGAGCTCACTCCATGAGAGGCATGGCCTCTTCGTGGGCCTGGTCCAGTGGAATACCCATTGAGGACATTTGTGCGGCGGCTGGCTGGGCCTCGCCGTCCACATTTGTGAAGTTTTATAACTTGGAGGTACCCGCCTTACAGGCCAAGGTTCTCTCAGTGTAAAAGTGTTAAGCACCCCCCCAAAGTCTTAGGCTCTGCCTTTAACTGGTTACTATGTATCCCTTATGACCATGAACTACGGTTCCTAGTTATCCAGTATATGAAGCCCGTCTAGAACTGGCTTATATTAGGATCCTGCTTCCCTTGTGATTCATACATATGCTTGGGTCACGGTAGGGCGAAGTTAGCACGCACAGCGTTTTGAAGGGGGTTCCCATAGCGTAAGCTAGCCTTACGCAATACGAGAGACCTCTCGAAAGAGAACTACTTGGTTACTAATGTAACCTCAGTTCCCTGAGATGAGGGAACGAGTATTGCGTAACCCGCCGTGCTACTGTGCTAGGATCAGGGGATCGCTTCAGTCGTTTAAATCTGGAGCACCTAGGCGAGGCACGCCAATATATAGCCTCTGACCATGCCCATACTGGCGGGCTCTGACGCGCCAGGCATCCTGATTGGTTCTCACGTCAAAGCCGCCTCGCCATAGGTTCGTGCAGTTGCCGCAGCACAGCCAATGACCGCTCTCGCGCTCAGTTGTGCTCGCTGTGCAGCTGCACTGCATTTTAAAAAGTTTGCTTCAGTATTCTCGAGAAAAGGAGGTTTTCCCATAGCGTAAGCTAGACTTACACAATACTTGTTCCCTCATCTCAGGGAACTGAGGTTACATTAGTAACCAAGTAGTTTTCCCCAGCATTACCCATCACTGAGAACGTCAAACCAATGCAAATGAAACGCATAGGATTATGTAGTGTGTGTAGCATGTCTGAATTGAATAGCTATTTTTAACCTTGTCGGTAAGGCTTCTATACTTCAAATCAGTTTAATTGAAAGCGAAGGTTGTATTAAAACTTCACAATGTATAGTCTTAGTTTCAGGTTAAAATAGGATTTAGAGATATAAAGATGCTGTGAGCTGCGTGGTTTTGCACCAATAGAAAAAGGGCTGAAATATTTAATTCAAACAGAATCTAGCGGAGTAGAAATGAAAGTGTTCACTTCAAGACTACTTGAATGTACGTTTTTGAAAACATTTTTGAAAAACTAGTTTCAAACATTCAAGACAAAGTGCATTTCCATTTCTGTTTTGACAGCAAACATGCTTATACTTTCCATTTCTGCCTGAGTCAAACAGGAAGTCACATTTTATCTTCAAAAGAAGAAACTTTATATCCTTAATAATTTATGCATGCATCCATCTCCAAATTATACTGAATATGGCAATCATCAGTCCTCAAAAGCTGTGCAGCCTGCTTATAGAGTACTCAAAGTAGAGTAATTCATCACATTGTACATCATATTTTATAAACCTGCCTTCAGGCCAGAGCAAATAGACACACACACACACACACACACACACACACACACACACACACACACACACACACACACACACATTATCAGTTGATCAATGTCTAAATGACTCCTGAAAAGACTTTCTTTATTGATCAGTTTCAGTCTAACTGAATCAAAGTAACCACAATTGCACATTTCCTCCAAGTAACGGAAAAGAATGAACTAAGCACAATAGTGTCACCTGTAAGAACCTTTTGTGTAAAGAAAATTTCACTGTAACTCAGTTTTAACTTCTGATATATTACAAAAGTGTTCATCAATGATTTTAGAGAGACATTTCAATATTGTGTCATGTTTCTTAAAAGCAAAAAGATTCAGATTCACCTCATTAATTTTCAGTTGGTGAGGATGTATGTTTTCAGTAGTTTCGTTTGTAGTGATGTAAAGAGACACACACACACACACGCACACGCACAAGCACACACACACACACACACACACACACACACACACACACACACACACACACACACACACACACTTTTGCTCAGTGCCTCACATATCCAGTTTTACATTCTTGGTTTTAAGCACCATTTTTTGTAACTGGTAAATGTTGTTGTCATCGTGTAACAGAAACATCCATTCACAACATTACTTCATTTGTTAATCTTGACATTCAGCGTTTCAAGTGTCCTGACCGGGTTGATGGCATACTGTACCATGTCAAAGCATGTAAGTGGTGTGAAGCGGAAGAAGAGTGGTCACAAAGATAAGCCACTTGTGTTACACAAATTAATTCTATAGGCTATGTATTGTAAATGAGAGTAATTGTAACCACCAATATGTAAAGTAAAGGAAGTTTCAAATAAAAAGAGCCAATTGCCAAACAGCAAAGTCATTGCTAAGTCTTTACGATAGTTCTTGCTGTTTGATAACATTTGGAGTCATGAAACTCGCACTCAGCATTTGCTCACTCTGCACATGCGAATTAGCTAGACCAACCTGAAATATACAGCCTTTTAGTGTTCTTTGAAGGTTAGATGTTATTGCCGAGTTTAAATGTAAGTTTGGCAAGAGATTTCAGATTTTTGTAATTTTCTCTCATTGAAAAATGATGCCTGTGGTGAAATTTCTGCAAATATATTACATTGCATCTTGCATGTTTAGTGACACTTTCAAAGTAAAAATGTCCAATGAGTGGCGATTTTAATTTTATTAGAATTATTTTCTGCCAGAACGTAAATCTGGCAACATTTTATTATTGGTTGTTGTATGTACCATAGCAGTTGAGTGCTGCAAAGAGGTTAATTTTCTATTGCATTTGAAAATAACACAGGCTACCATATTAACGTATGTGTATTAGTTTACGCACTGTGGTAAAAGTGTTTTAAGATCATATTGTGCAATGAGCCATGTGAAAACAAGTCTTTATCAACCAATAATCTGCCTTGTAATCATAATTTGTTTGAAAAAGAACAAAAGTTCTTGCTTATTGCTTACAGGAATAGTTCACCCAAAAATAAAAAAAAAATTGTCACAAATTACTCATTTCATTCCAAACCAATGTGACTTGTATATTGACTTTCATTGTATGGGGAAACCCCAGCACAGAAATTTTTTGTTCAGGTTTAGAACAACATGAGGAGTAATAAATGACTTTTATTTTTGGGCAACATATCCCTTTGGAACGGGTTACACTCAAAAAAATAATTCTGTGGCTTAGTAAATATTACAGTAATATTTAACTTTATTAACTTAATAAAATCTCTAAATATCGTTTACTTGATTGTTTGAGTTAAACATACCAAAATAATTGACTAAAAATCCAACAGTTAATTTTATCTAAAATTTAGTTTTTTTTAAGTTTTTTTCACTAAAAGAATTTAGTATTTGACTAACCAATTATTTATTTATAATACACTTAAAGGTACAATATGTAAGATTTTTGCATTAAAATATTCCAAAATCTCAAGGCCAGTGTTATATATTTTGTTAAGTTGATTACTTACAATATCCCAAATGTTTCCAACTATTTTTAAATCGTGAGAAAATTGCGATTTTAACCAAGGAACCACGCCCCCCTCGCCACAAAAAGTATGTCATTAAACACAACATTTATAAAAATAGAACTTAACCTCATCCATGAACATGATTTTTCGATTCCCGTCTGACTGATTTACATCCACGGTGGAGTTGAAAACAACAGTTCCCATCATTCCACGCTCCTTCACATCGTCATCAAGCTACGCCGTTGTTGTTGTTTGGAATGTAGCGCCCTCTAGCGGCAGAAAATGTTGCATATTGTACCTTTAATATATTTGTGAAATTTCTATCAAAATATTTGAGAATGGAGAATTAAACTGATCTGTTTCAAGAAACAAAATATTACTATTATGTTATTATGTGTATACTACAACATTATTAATATATTTTAACACTCTTAAGAAATTGAGTAAGTTTACTCAACTAAAACAATGCACCCCTCCACGCCCCCTGACATGATGACAGCTCATCGGTTGAGTGAGCGCGGGCTGTTTGAATTATCTTCAGTCTCCAGAACAGTTCTCTCTCTTCTAGCGTCGCAGAATTGGTGCATTTCCTCTGTGAAATTCAGTTTTGTGTATGTTTTATTTTATCTATAAAATCATTACTGTACTTTAAATCATTTTATTTAATGCAAAACAACATACAGAGGCGTAATGTGACACCTAAATGAGAGTTGCGCATCTTTTCACGTGATTGAAACGCCTTGCATAAAACACACGACTTTATTCCTAATGATAATGAATATAATTAATTTGGATGATAAAATGTCCTCAGAACTGTGCACTGTTTGTTTATTGGCAGGTTATGGAGTCAGTCGCTCGTAGTATCTTTCGGCTAAAGTCCAATTTATACTTCTGCGTCGAACTTACGCCGTAGCTACGTCGTAGGCTGTGTGTAGCGCGCGTACCCTTCGGCGTACCCTGACGTGCACCTCTCCAAAAATGTAACAACGCGTCAACTCTACGCGGACGCAAGCGCTGTGATTGGTCTGCTAGGACCGCTCCCTCGGGTTTCACATGCTCCCTCTGCAAGTGTAATTGCGCGTCAACACGGACAACGACGCAGAAGTATAAATGAAAACCAACGCGTTGCCAATGCCTACAGCGTAGAGGCTCCGGCGTAGGTCCGACGCAGAAGTATAAATCAGCCTTAAGGCCTATTTATACTTCTGCGTCAGACCTACACCGGAGCCTCTACGCTGTAGGCAACGCGTTGGTTTTCATTTATACTTCTGCGTCGTTGTCCGCGTTGACGCGCGCAGAGGGAGCATGTGAAACCCGAGGGAGCGGTCCTAGCAGACCAATCACAGCGCTTGCGTCCGCGTAGAGTTGACGCGTTGTTACATTTTTGGAGAGGTGCACGTCAGGGTACGCCGAAGGGTACGCGCGCTACACACAGCCTACGACGTAGCTACGGTGTGAGTTCGACGCAGAAGTATAAATTGGGCTTTATGAGTGAAACGCAGGACGGCAGTATGAAGTTAGAAGTTCACCCGCAGAGCGCAAGTCTGTCTCCGGCAGGAGAACCAGCGCTGATCCGGTGGAAATTGGATAATTTGAATTGGAGACTTGTGACAAGTGTTAACAGACAAGTGATTAGGCTGATTTAGGCTATTGAATTAGGCTACCTGAATGTTTAAATGTTTAATTTTTACTTCTAAAATGTTTGTTAAATGAGTTTAAATGTAGGCAATATTGTATAGGCTACATGTTAAAACAGTGTAAAATATGCTGTATTGCTGTACTCATCGACAATAAAGGCCAATGTTATGTATACCCTTATGAAAAATAAGTTTATTCAAGTGTTATTAGTATACTTCTTTTAAACTAAAAATAAGAAAGTATACTTTCAGTCTAGTTTTTATGTACTTCTCAGAAATATACTTCAAATTCCACTTAAGTATACTTGACTTATAAGTCTAAGTATATTTGACCTATACTTGTTGATCGAGATATACTTAAAACGTCTCAGGTTACGACTGTAACCTATGTTCCCTGAGAACAGGGAACGAGACACTACGTCAGAATGACGCTATGGGGAACGCCTCAGGCGTGACAGGTGTCTGAAATCAAATATCAACTCACGGCAATCATGTTGACCGGCGACAGCCCGTGAATCATCAGCTTGATTGATTAACGCGCGACCAGGATGTATAAAAGGGAGCCTTGAAAACATGACAACATCCTATCGTCTGAAGGGACTGTTGCAGGCAGGCCCCGAGGCATGGCAGGAAGACGTAGTGTCTCGTTCCCTGTTCTCAGGGAACATAGGTTACAGTCGTAACCTGAGACGTTCCCTTTCGAAAGGGAACTCTACACTACGTCAGAATGACGCTATGGGGAACGATATACCAACGCCACCATGCTAAGGGGAGTGCATGCCCTCAGGTCACACTGGGCTGTCAGTGACAGCATTCCCTACGGTCATAGCCCAAGCTAAAGGATACCACAGAAAAACCTCCACAGATTTAAAGGAAGGTCTACCTGGGCCAGCTCAAAGGCCTAGGACCACAATTCAAAAACTAGAAAGGGTCCCCTTCTAGGGAATGTGGCTAGGGGACCCGAGGGAACCCCAGCCAGTCACTATTCAGGGGAACGTGCCACCTGAAATGCCACCAGGCAGGCCTGACCTGGTGTCACTACATAAGACACTAAGTCTGGCCACTTCCTGTCTGTCTGAAGACAGAGCCTCTGGACACTTGCCTTTAGGTAAGGCATCCAACCCGAGAGACTGCAAAGCAGGCAGTGAACCACTCGGCCCGGATCTCAGAGACGGGATATCCTGGAGAGTATGACTCAGCATAGTGCTTTACAACCCTTGCCAGCGAGGGGAGTTTCTCTACTCGATCCACGGATCTACCCAGTGTTTGTATTTCAAAACACTGAGGAGGTCTGTGAGGACCTAGGACTGAAATGCGGGATATCCCGGAGAGTATAACTCAGCATAGTGCTTTACAACCCTTGCCAGCGAGGGGAGTTTCTCTACTCGATCCACGGATCTACCCAGTGTTTGTGTTTCAAACCACTGAGGAGGCCTGTGAGGGCCTAAGGAAGTTCATGGGAGTTCACTTACAGAGAGGCCTACTACCTGTTACCAGAAGACCACCTTAAGTGGAAACTCAAAATATGTTGGAACTAAACTCCAGGGAGGCCTGGAGAGGCCTACAACCTGAAAACCATGCTGAGTGAAAACACATACAGTATGAGTTAGCTCACCCTCAGGAAGGCCTGGTGAGGCCTCTGACCTGATAACCACAACATGTGGGAGCTCATATTCAGGAAGGCCTAGTGAGGCCTATAACCTAATAACCACGTTATGTGGAAGTTATATTCAGGAAGGCCAGGTGAGGCCAATAACCTGATAACCACTGTATGTGGGTGCTTATACTCAGGAGAGCCTATTGAGGCCTCTGACCCTTTCGGGGGGACCAAAAACGACCCCCATGCCAGGGAGGCTATCACACTTAATGCTGAAGCCAACAACCTGTTTAGTACCTAAGGGAAGCGGCAGCCTCCACAGGACGACTAGAGAGCAGAGGAAGCCTGCACATTTACACCAACATGGTCTCCAGAACTTATTCTCAAAGTGAAAAGTTCATAATACAGAGCTCAGACAGAGAAAGGCTAAAAACAACTCTCCAATATTGAGAGGGCCCTTATTCTAAACTACTGCCTGCAATACCGTTTGCATGAAAGCCTCAGCAGGATGACTCTCGAAAGAGAGGAGGCCTGACATGCTAGAATATAACTACTGCACTCTTTTAGGGAGTGAAGCCGAACTGTATATATGGAGGCCTCAGCAGGATGACTCTCAAAGGAGAGGAAGCCTAACACATTTCTAGCAACCATAATCAAAGCTCAGGAAGCGAAGGGCTTGAAACACCTCCTCAGAGAGGGAGGGCCCACTTCTCAGACTTCAACTCAAATGCTGCTTGCATGGAGGCCTCAACAGGATGACTCTCAAAGAGAGGAAGCCTGACACATGCTAGAGTATAAACCAAAAACAGCCAACTGTATATATGGAGGCCTCAACAGGATGACTCTCTAAAGAGAGGAGGCCTGGCACATATATCTAACCATAAACAGCCTAACTATGTATATGGTGGCCTCAGCAGGAAGACTCTCAGTGGAGAGGAGGCCTGACACATATCTAACCATAGACAGCTTAACTATGTATATGGTGGCCTCAGCAGGAAGACTCTCAGTGGAGAGGAGGCCTGACACATATCTAACCATAGACAGCCTAACTATGTATATGGTGGCCTCAGCAAGAAGACTCTCAGTGGAGAGGAGGCCTAACACATATCTAACCATAGACAGCTTAACTATGTATATGGTGGCCTCAGCAGGAAGACTCTCAGTGGAGAGGAGGCCTGACACATATCTAACCATAGACAGCCTAACTATGTATATGGTGGCCTCAGCAAGAAGACTCTCAGTGGAGAGGAGGCCTAACACATATCTAACCATAGACAGCTTAACTATGAATATGGAGGCCTCAGCAGGAAGACTCTCAGTGGAGAGGAGGCCTGACACATATCTAGGGGAGCTAGCTTGACGATAATCAGAGCTCAGGAAGCGAAGGGCCTGAAGCACCTCCTCAGAAAGGGAGGGGCCACTTCTCAGACTTCAACTCAAATGCTGCTTGCATGGAGGCCTCAACAGGATGACTCTCAAAGTAGAGGAGGCCTGACACATTTAGCTAAGAGAGCTAGCTCGTCAATAAAAAGGAGCTTCAGGGAGTGAAGGGCCTAAAGCCCCTCCTCAGAGAGAGGGGCCACTTCTAGGACTCTACCTGCAAAGCTATTTGCATGGAGGCCTCAACTGACTAAGAGGAAGCCTAACACACATGCCTGTATATATGGAAGTCTCAGCAGGATGACTCACAGCTGAAAGAAAACCTGACACACATCCCTATGATGGCCACTGTATATAAGGAGGCTTCAACAGAATGACTCTCGAAGGAGAGGAGGCCTAACACATATAACTAGGCCACTTCTAAGACTCCAACTACAAAGCTGTTGGCATGGAGGCCTCAACAGGATGACTCTTGAATAAGAGGAGGCCTAACACATATGACTGTATATATATGGAGGTCTCAGCAGGATGACTCTCAATGGAGAGGAAACCAACACACATACCTATGATAACTAGCTTATTTACTACCAGAGCTCAGGGAGCGAAGGGCCTAAAGCACCTCCCCCAGAGAGGGAGGGGCCACCTCTCAGCTCCACCTGCAAAGCTGGTTGCATGGGGCCTTAATAGGATGACTCTCAAGGGAGAAGCGGCCTACCACATGCTACAGACTTAACTATGTATACGGAGGCTTCAACAGGATGACTCTCTAAGGAGAGGAGGCCTGGCACATATATCAGAGCTTCAAGGAGTGAAGGGCCTGAATCACCTCCCCAGAGGGGGAGGGGCCACTTCTAAGACTCTGTACACATGGAAGCCTCAGCAGGATGACTCTCGAAGGAGAGGAGGCCTGACAGATAGTAGGACCATCAGAGCTCATGGAGTGAAGGGCCTAAGGCACCCCCTCAGAGAGGGAGGGGCCACTCCTCAACTCCGACTGTAATGCTGTTTGCATGGATGCCTCAGCAGGATAACTCTTGAAGGAGAGGAAGCCTGACACATGCTAGAGTACAGACCAAAACTGCCGAACTATATAGTTGGAACATGTATTTATGGAGGCCTCAGCAGAATGACTCTCCAAGGAGAGGAGGCCTGCCACAGAATGTGGGAGCTCATATTCAGGAAGGCCTGGTGAAGCCTCTGACCTGATAACCTGAACACCACATAAGTATTTTTTATTTTTTTTTGGAAAATACTCCTTGACAGTCACTCTATACAGGAGACACGGTCTGTAAGAGAAACAAACAAAAGAAAATGTTATTTGCGCACAAAAACATTTTACAAAAAGACCAGACAGTACACCTGCAGTGTATCATTTTAATTCCTCAGAATTAAATGCAGCCAAAAACACTGGATAAGTGAAACACGGTCTGGATGGTAGGCTGAATTAAAATATCTAACTTCTTAAAGTCAGATAAAATTCCATCATTTTAATTCCATAGAATTAAATGCAACCATAATCACCAGACAATACTGTTTTAATTATTATTATTATTTATGGTCTCATAATCTACACACTGCCTTGGCAAACGCGAGATTCGAGCCGTAAAATATATTTGGCTTTCATCCCTCGAGAAGAAAGTCAACAGGTGCTAGGTTGAAACATCCGAAAGCGCACGGTTCTTTTCTTCTTTTTTTTCGCGCAGAGATATTTCTCAATGAACACTGCCAGCACCCTCAGGAGCTGGCTGTGAATGCCTCGCACCCAACAGTATTATTTCACAGATCGCGTGCACCATGGGGCTCAAATGCTGACCCTCCTCCCTCGAAAAAAAGGGTCAGACGAGAGCGGAGCGTTTCTTCAAATGAAACACGCTCACAGTTTGCACAAGAGGCTCTCTCGAGAGCCGTGCGTGCTCTTAATGCCTCTTCAAAGCGATATTCTCTTAAACAGACAAACAGTCCCTGAAGACGAAAAGATGTTGTCATGTTTTCAAGGCTCCCTTTTATACATCCTGGTCGCGCGTTAATCAATCAAGCTGATGATTCACGGGCTGTCGCCGGTCAACATGATTGCCGTGAGTTGATATTTGATTTCAGACACCTGTCACGCCTGAGGCGTTCCCCATAGCGTCATTCTGACGTAGTGTAGAGTTCCCTTTCGAAAGGGAACTATATAAAGTATTCTAAGTATTCTTGGCTTGTACTTGTGTTTACTATTTTGATCGAGCTTATTAAATACTTAAAAAAAACACACATAATATTACACACTGTAATATACACTATAAACTAACATGTTCAAGTTTATATAGTAACAAGCTTTCGGGTGGAATAGCTTATAGAGTAAATAAAATAAGCATGGAACTGAACCTGATCTTGTACACAGCGATAATAATTCCCTTACGAAAAATAAGTTTACTCAAGTGTTCTATTAGTATACTTCTTTTCAACTAAAAAGAAGAAAGCATACTTTCAGTCTACATTTTATATACTTCTCAAAAATAAACTTTATGTACTTCTCAGAAATATATTTAATTACACTTAAGTGTACTTGACTTATACTGAAAGAAAAGTCCAAGTATATTTGGCCTGTAGCCTACTTGTACTCAATCTTTGGATCGAGATATACTTAAAAGTATAATTAACTATTCAAAGTATACTTAGCTTGTAGTTGTGTTAACTCTTTTGATCAAGTAGTCTATTAAATATACTTTTTTTTACATAGTTTTTCATATACAGCCTTATGAAGCTTACATTGTTTGAAAATATTGATTAAAATATTGATATAAAACAGATATGTTTCTAATTCTGCGTATCTGAATTTTTGTATAGGCTAGTCCACTGGTAGTGTATAGGAATTTACTTTAATTCTACTTTACTCTTTACCCACCATTGACTGAATTTTCCAGCTATCCATGTTTTCACTGGTATATGGTAGGGGGCGCTATGACACATCTTCTAGTACAGAATCTCCGGATCAAAACAGAGGAGAAGAAGAAGTTGAAACAAGTGATAGAAGATTGTTCACTCAAATGTAAAATAACGTGATCATCAAACATTAAACAGCTTGTAAATCAAAACTGCTTAATATTACCAAATGAAATGAAGTGTAACCCATGAAGAGAAAATGACTTTGAAGCTTTGGGGGGTTGGACTCGATCTGCTCCATCTGTGTTTTGATCATCGTTCAAATCTGACAAAAATGTGATTTCTCATCTTTTTTGTTTAAAATGTTGCCTTTCTTTATGAAACTTACCAATATTCAAGTGTTGATAAAAAGGATGCATGAAGCTAATAAAATGTTTTTAAAATTAAAGTATAGTTAAAGGTATTTTTCAAGTATAAAAAATAACATTTGAACATAGCTAGTATAGGCCTACTGCAAGTGCAAAAATTATATATAAATAGTAAACTATAAGTATAATGTTAAGTTCACTTAAAGAAAACTTGTATAAAACTACTAAACTAGTAGTTTACTGAGAGAACACTAAAAGAGCAAAAATAATATATAAATAGTAAACTATAAGTATGATGTTAAGTTCACTTAAAGAAAACTTGTAGTATAAAACTACTAAACTAGTAGTTTACTGAGAGTATACTTTAAAGTTGCTACAAGTATTAAAATAGTGAACTAGTATAGCCATAATTTCACTTGCAGTACAAATGAGAAACGTAATTATGAACTAGTTGTGCACTTAAAGTTTACTACTGTTACACTTATAGTACACTTAAATGACACTCGGTTACTAACGTAACCTCGGTTCTCTCTAGAGAGGGAACGAGTGTTGCGTAAGTTTAGCTTACGCTACGGGAAAAACTCCTTTTTCTCGAGAATACTGAAGCAAAAAATTATCCTTAATTTTTAATAATTTAAAACGCATTTGCTACAGCAGCAGACCTAGGCGAGGCAGCTCGCGCGCCCATAGGCTGCTCTGCGGCAACTGCTGCAACCTATCAGTGCGTCTGCCATGACTTCAGCGCCAATGGGAAGGCTTCCCTGCGCTACGTCATGGCCCGCCAAAATGGGTGTGGTCTAAGCCTATAAATACCCATCGCTCAGGTTGCACTATGATTTCAGTCGACTGGAAGCAAAACCATAACGCAGCACAAGCACGGCAGGCTACGCAACACTCGTTCCCTCTCTAGAGAGAACTGAGGTTACGTTAGTAACCGAGTGTTGTTCTCTTACGAGAGTACTCTCGTGTTGCATAAGTTTAGCTGTAAAACGCCGTGCGTTCTAAGTGTCCAACACAAATGTCCCAAGGGCAAAATGCCCAGGGCTCATATATGAGTGGAAAGACGCATAGCGGCAAACGGGTCGTGACGACTCGGTAATATGAAGATAGGTGCTTACACATATATACAGTTAAGACAATATATCAGCCTTGAACTTCATAGGCCCACAGGACATTGCAATATATCAACAGTCTAGGCAAACTGGGTTGGGTAGACATAGTTAATACTGCAAGTTGCTCACCCGTTTTACTGAAGCCATTGCCAGCAGAAAAACGGTTTTGAAGGAGAGATATTTTAGCTGTACCGTATGTAAGGGTTCAAATGGGTTACCTTTCATGGCCTCTAGGACCGTAGAAAGGTCCCAAATTGGAACCGATGGAGGTCGAGGAGGATTCAGCCTCCTGGCACCTCTGAGAAAACGGATTATGAGGTCGTTCTTTCCCAGCGACTGGCCATTTGCAGACTTTGTAAAAGCTGCTATGGCCGCCACATACACCTTGAGCGTGGATGGGGCTCTCCCACTGTCCAGCAGCTCTTGCAAGAAAGAAAGCACCACCGTTACCTCGCCACGCAGCGGGTCCAATTCATGAGCTGAACACCATTCAGCGAACACTGACCATTTAGACACATAGAGCCGTCTAGTAGACGGAGCTCTAGCCTGCGTGATCGTGTTCATCACTCCCTTAGGGAGGTGAAATGTTAGAGATTGATCGCCCACACGTGTAGAGCCCATAGCTCGGGATGTGGGTGCCAAATCGCACCCTCGGCCTGAGACAGCAGGTCCTTCCTCAGGGGAATCGGCCATGGGGGTGCGCTCCCCAGCTCCATCAATTCTGGGAACCAAACTTGATTCTCCCAATGTGGAGCTATCAGAATTATTGAGCATTTGCTTTCCCTGATTCGCTTGATTACCTGAGGTAACAAGGCGACTGGGGGAAATGCGTATAGAAGACGTCTGGGCCAGTTTAGGGCCAGCGCGTCCCTTTCTTTTGAAAAGAATATTGGGCAATGAGCGTTGGCCTGTGACGCGAAAAGGTCTACCTCCGCTCTGCCGAAGATGCCCCAGATGTTTTGCACTACCAGGGGATGTAGGGACCATTCCCCTGGGGGAAGCTTGGCCCTGGACAGCATGTCTGGGCCCACGTTCACGACGCCCGGAACACGCGCTGCTCTCACCTGAGGCCGCCCTGGCAGTTTATATATGACACCACTGACATATTGTCTGTTCTGACTAGAACATGGTGACTCCTCAGCATAGGGAGGAAGAACTGCAGGGCGTTCTCAACCGCTTTCATCTCTAGACAGTTTATGTGCAGGCGCTTCTCTGCGTCTGACCACAGGCCCATCGATGGCCTCCCACCCCCGTCCATCTCGTCAAGCACCGCTGTGTCGGGGCACTGACCGTCAGTGAGGGAGACGGGGGACTCCGAGAGAGAGGCTCGCAGGGAAGTCGCCGGCGAGAGCTCTTTCACCGAAGTTTCCGGTGGCCTCTGCGAACGCCGCTTTTTACGGCGCGGTCCAGCAGGAGGCATCTGGGAAATGGACCCGGCAGAGAACACTGCCTGTCGAGCCCGCAGGGTCGAAAGAGGCAGCGCTTCGCATTCACGGCAGCCGCCATTGGCAAGCGCGAGGTCCGCGTGCTCCTGGCCCAGGCAGGAAACGCACAGAGTGTGGCGGTCCCCGTCACTGAGCGTGGCTCGACACGAGCCGCAGGACATGGTGGGCATTGAAAAATGCCTTGGCTCTTTTAGAGAAACCGGCGCTTATATCCTTTTCTTGCTCCGTGTGTGTCGCGGCGGCAAGGATATAAGCGCCGGATAGCGCAGCAGGAGCGGCGAGTGAAGGCGGCGAAGCAGCCGGCGTCCTCAGGCTCAAGCTCGTCCCGCTGAGATGCTCTTTCCACGGCGCGGTTTCTTTCTGGAGGAAAATCCAGCAATGTGCAGACAACGCTGAAAGGAGACAAAATCATAGTGTAACCTGAGCGATGGGTATTTATAGGCTTAGGGCGGGCATTCCCAAAATGGCACACCCATTTTGGCGGGCCATGACGTAGCACAGGGAAGCCTTCCCATTGGCGCTGAAGTCATGGCAGACGCACTGATAGGTTGCAGCAGTTGCCGCAGAGCAGCCTATGGGTGCGCAAGCTGCCTCGCCTAGGTCTGCTGCTGTAGCAAATGCGTTTTAAATTCTTAAAAATTAAGGATAATTTTTTGCTTCAGTATTCTCGAGAAAAAGGAGTTTTTACCGTAGCGTAAGCTAAACTTACGCAACACGAGAGTACTCTCGTAAGAGAACATATACTTTTATATACTAAAAGTAGGCCAATTTAGTCCCAAGCAGTATTAAAATAGTACACTTACAAGTTTACTACTAGTACATATTGACATTAGTATACTTACTACATACTGTATACTTAAAATATACTTGAACATTACTTAAGTATACTTCATAAAATTAACTTTTTCGTAAGGGTACTGGTGGTTGTATGGATAATTTACAAAAGTTTAGAGGAAATAAAAAAGTTAATATTACTCATAAATAAAAACAGTTAATATTACTCATAAATATTGTTTTTTAAATGTTTAAATGTTAAATTATTTCTACTCAATTTTATTTGTTAATGTACCAGATGCAGTTACTTAGATTTACTTAATTTTTTTTACTTGCATTTACTCAATTCATACAGTATATTTCATTGATTTCACAGCTTTAAAATTTACTCCAAACTAAAAATGTTTCACCAAACAAATTGAGTAAATCATAGTTAAACTTTAGAGTGTACCAGTGTCATTTTATGTTTTGGGGTGCACTATAAACAATTGCTGTAAATTTTACAGTAAATATTTAGAATTACTGTTATTTGCAATTTACAGTATTACTGTTTTTATGCTATGAATTGTGAGAGTATGATAAATAATTGCTGTAAATTCTACAGTAAAATAAGATATTGTACATAATTACAATAAGATATTGTTTTTGATAGTTTTAAATTACTGTTATTGTATTTTGCTTTAATTGAAACATGAAAGAAAAAATGCCAGTCTTCCTGTACAGGAAAGTATTTGGTGCTTCTCTAGAATAAGTTCATAACACTAAAGCAATACATTTTTAATTTATAATTTGTAAGAAATCATTTAAAAATGTAAATGATTTCTTACAAATTACAAATTCTTACAAATTAAAAATGTCCCCTCCTTGAACTGCCACCTTACCGTGGTGGAGGGGTTTGAGTACCCGAAGGACTCTAGGAGCTATGTTGTCTGGGGCTATATGCCCCTGGTAGGGTCTCCCCAAGGCAAACAGGTCCTAGGTGACGGGTCAGACTAAGAGCGGTTCAAAAAACCCTTTATGATTGAGGCAAAATCAAGGACCGTGACGTCGCCTGGCATGGTGCAGCCGGGGCCCCACCCTGGAGCCAGGCCCGGGGTTGGGGCTCGTATGAGAGCGCCTGGTGGCCGGGCCTTCGGATGGACTCTTTACCACTCTGGAGTTGCCCATGGCGAGAGGCGGTGGGCTGGTGTGGGTTTGCTTATAGCCCCCCAGCTCAGCCGCCATGTGTTGGAGTTCACCCCGGTGAACGAGAGGGTCGCTTCCCTGCGCCTTCGGGTCAGGGATAGGTCTCTCACTGTCGTGTGCGCCTACGGGCCAAACGGCAGTGTAGAGTACCTGGCCTTCTTGGGGTCCCTGGGAGGGGTGCTGGAAAGTGCTCCGACTGGGGACTCCGTCGTTCTACTGGGGGACTTCAACGCCCACGTGGGCAGCAACAGTGACACCTGGAGGGGCGTGATTGGGAGGAACGGCCCCCCTGATCTGAACCTGAGCGGTGTTCTGTTATTGGACTTATGTGCTAGTTACAGCTTGTCCATAATGAACACCATGTTCAAGCATAAGGGCGTCCATCAGTGCACGTGGCACCAGGACGCCCTAGGCCGAAGGTCGATGATCGACTTTGTGGTCGTTTCATCTGGCCTCCGGCCGTATGTCTTGGACACTCGGGTGAAGAGAGGGGCGGAGCTGTCAACCGATCACCACCTGGTGGTGAGTTGGATCCGATGGCCGGGGAGGAGGCTGGACAGACTCGGCAGGCCCAAACGTACTGTGAGGGTCTGTTGGGAACGTTTGGCGGAGTCCCCTGTCAGAGAGATCTTCAACTTCCACCTCCGGCGGAGCTTCGACCGAATCCTGAGGGAGTCTGGGGATATTGAGTCTGAGTGGACCATGTTCTCCACCTCCATTGTTGACGCAGCCACTCGGAGCTGTGGCCGTAAGGTCAAAGCGTCGAGGCGGCAATCCCCAAACCCGGTGGTGGACACCGGAAGTAAGGGATGCCGTCAAGCTGAAGAAGGAGTCCTATCGAGCCTGGCTGGCTTGTGGGACTCCTGAGGGCTTGGAAAGAGTTCGGTGAGGCCATGGAGAAGGACTATCGGTTGGCCTCGAAGAGATCCTGGCAAACCGTCCGGCGCCTCAGGAGAGGGAAGCAGTGCCCTACCAACACTGTTTACAGTGGAGATGGGCAGCTGTTGACCTCAACTGGGTATGTCGTCGGACGGTGGAAGGAATACTTCGAGGATCTCCTCAATCCCACCGACACGTCTTCCATTGAGGAAGCAGAGGCTGGGGGCTCGGAGGTGGACTCGTCCATCACCCAAGCTGAAGTCTCCGAGGTAGTTAAGAAGCTCCTCGGTGGCAAGGCACCGGGGGTGGATGAGATCCGCCCTGAGTACCTCAAGTCTCTGGATGTTGTGGGGCTGTCTTGGCTGACACACCTCTGCAACATCGCGTGGCGGTCGGGGACAGTACCTTTGGGCTGGCAGACCGGGGTGGTGGTCCCTCTTTTTAAGAAGGGGGACCGGAGGGTGTGTTCCAACTACAGGGGGATCACACTTATCAGCCTCCCTGGGAAAGTCTATGCCAGGGTACTGGAGAGGAGAATACGGCCGATAGTAGAACCTCGGATTCAGGAGGAACAGTGCGGTTTCCGTCCCGGTCGTGGAACACTGGACCAGCTCTATACCCTCTCCAGGGTGCTGGAGGGTTCATGGGAGTTTGCCCAACCAGTCCACATGTGCTTTGTGGATTTGGAGAAAGCATTCGACCGTGTCCCTCGCGGTATCCTGTGGAGGGTGCTCTGGGAGTATGGGGTCAGGGGCCCTTTGCTAAGGGCTGTCCGGTCCCTGTACTAAGGGATTTACCGGTCAATCTACATTCCTACTCTTACCTATGGTCATGAGCTGTGGGTCATGACCGAAAGGACAAGATCCCGGATACAGGCGGCCGAAATGAGCTTTCTCCGCAGGGTGGCTGGGCGATCCCTTAGAGATAGGGTGAGAAGCTCGGTCACTCGGGAGGAGCTCAGAGTAGAGCCGCTGCTTCTCCACATCGAGAGGGGTCAGCTGAGGTGGCTCGGGCATCTGTTCCAGATGCCTCCTGGACGCCTTCCCAGGAAGGTGTTCCAGGCACGTCCCACCGGGAGGAGGCCCCGGGGAAGACCTAGGACACGCTGGAGGGACTATGTCTCCCAGCTGGCCTGGGAACGCCTCAGTGTCCCCCCGGAAGAGCTGGAGGAAGTGTCTAGGGAGAGGGAAGTCTGGGCATCTCTGCTTAGACTGCTGCCCCCGCGAACCGGCCCCGGATAAGCGGAAGAAGATGCATTTAAAAATGTTAGCTTCAAAAACAATGTTTCATAACTAATGCAATAGGGGAAAAAAAGTTAACATTGGCCTAAGCATGGTAAATGAGGAGCCATCAATGGTCTTGCCTGTAATTATATCCTTATTGTAACAAACATTACAAGAACTATGTTATTGTTACATAAGGCCAATTAAAAGCTAGAATCAAGATTAAAGTGTATGGACCTTCTTGAATGCTGACTAAATAAGTGTTTATCCCATGTGTAAAATGTGTTCTGCTAATAATGGATATTAGGAAAAACCTAACCTGGCTTTCAGCTATTCCAAGAGATGACAGGAAATTAACATTTTCAGTTTAAGAACATTTTAAGTAAAGTTAGTTTGACCTACCATGGCACTTTGATTTAGAAGATTCTGCCAAATTGATAAGGTTTTTGGTGCTTAAATGATATAAAATACATCACATATCCTATGTAAACAAGTAATTGTTAACTATGTTATTACTTTATTGCAGTTATGTTATCAACCAACTTCGCATGTGTGGATGAAACCACAAAAGACCATTTTGCAAAAAAACAACAACAAAAAAACAAATCTCATAAGGGTGCATGCCCTGGAACCAACTAAACGGTTCACACTTCAACCACACCAATGTTCAAACCAAAACTACGCCCTTGACTCACCCTCATGTTGTTCCAAACCCACAAAACTTTTTTGACAATAATGACAATTTTCATTTTGGGGTGAAATAACACTTTAAGAATGTTTGTGAATGCAGATTTTTTATTAGGATTAGATTTTAGAAAACATTTTTATTTAGCTGATTTCTTTATGTTTGCTTTATAATTTTTGTTTCTTTTTATGCCAAGTTAACAGCAAAATATAATTCTCCCCAAAGCAATATTGTAAGGAGATCATTCAACGGCTTCAAATATATGTGTGTGTGGTCTACTGAGGTTAAATTTGATTACAATTGGTCAGTAAATGAAATGAGAAGTTTGTCTTATACTCAGTGATTTAAATGTCACTTTTGCTATTTATGACTAAATATTTGTTGAGTATGCTGTTTTTTGATATCTGGATGTTGTGTGTGTTTATTCAGAGGAATTGTGGGCATTAATCCAGAAACTGGATTGAAGACAAGAAAACAATGCAAGGAATAAACCAACATATATCTGTTTTGACAGCTCATGGACTTTAAATGGCTTGCTGTTTTTTAAAAAAAAGAAAAAGAAATGGATTCCAACAAGGTAGACAAACAGCTCTGACCAATATTTAAAGTTCATGTTTAATGATCAAGAATGTAATGGAATGTATTCCTATTTAATGTATTGGCAATTTAAAGTTCTGAACATTGCTTTTGTGTTTGTTTCAAGTTCAAGATTATGACTGAAGTTCAGTTCTGTCAGGACCACTATCGTCAAATACGACTGGCAATTGCATACAGCTATGATTGGCGGTATGGTTCTGTTCTGGGCAAGAACTCCCTGTGCATCCATGCAGCCTAGCATGGATAAGAGCAGGGAGAGCAGCAATAACCCCCCAAAACAAAACCACATGCCAATATCCCCCAACTGGATGAAATTCTGGATGTCTTTTACACAATACCACCAACACGACTGATGCTGATAGAATGTTAGTGGCATATAGGTTAGTGGCACTATAGATCCAATCTAATGGGGGAAGCATCACCCCAAGCTGGAGCAAGCAAGGACACATTGCAACAAGCATGTTGCTGTAGACAATTTAACAGTGTATGGGATCTATTGGGAGAAGCTTACACCCCTAGCAGCAGCAAAATCTGATACAACAAGCATGTTGTATAAATCGCGGAACTATTATTAAAACTAGTGTAGTTTGGCAGGGGAACCATACACCCTACAGCAATAGCTATAGCGGCAACAAAACTGATACAACAAGCATGTTATATAACCATGGGACTAGTATTAAAACTAGTGTAGTCCGGTCAGGGAAGCATACATCCTGTAGCTTTGAGTCATATGCAGTGCACAGCTAAGCAATGAAGTACAGTGTGCTTCCTCATTCATGAACATGATTTCTGCTCCCGTCGTACTGAATTCCATTGTTGAAGATGACAACTCCCATGATTCCACACTCATTCACGGGATCATCAAGCTACAATGTTGTTAGTGTTGACTGACAGACCTCTGCGGTGAACATACCTAATGTGTATTTGCACATTATGTTACCAATAATCGAGATATGCTTAAGCCACAAGCATGTGCTAACTTTAACACAGCATGTACAATAATCGGATTGAAAAAAAAGCTAATTTTTTATTCTATGCAATCAGATAAGGCTAAAAGGCTTTGATTACCACAGCATGTCACTTAGTACAGTATGCTCAATAATACTAGAAGCCCAAGTAATGAGCGTATATTCAATAACATTTGCATTGCATTGCAAATGGTGGATGCTGCACATTGGTGGTGGTTGAGGAGATTCCCCCTTCCATATGTAAAGCGCTTTGAGTGCCCAGAAAAGCGTTATAAATGTAACAAATAATTTTTTAATTATTATTAGCAACCAGTACAGTACTGATAGCAATGTTGCTGAAACAACGACAAGCATTTTGCTGATACCTGGATAAGCTTAGCACAAGCATGTGACAATGACACCAGATATAGGCCTAAAACACAGCCATGTTCCAAATAATGACTGGGTTAAATAACTTTAAAACAACCATATTTCCAACAGCAACTAACAGATTTTAGAGCAGTGGTTCTAAAACTTTTTTTTGGTCGTGCCCCCCTTTAAAAAAAATCTGAGCATGTTTCCAATAGCAACCAGATAGCCTTAAGCACAAGAATGTTTCAATAACAACAGATAGCCTTTAGAGCAAGCATATTTCCAATACACTATAGCTTTAAGAACGCCATGTTTTCAAGAACTTGAAAGACCAAACGTGTCTGATACCCGACATAATCAACGCTGAACTGAATGAACTGAATAGTGACTGTTTACTATGTCTTTTTAGAGCTGTGCCACAGCAGAAATGATTCCGTTTGCACCATGAATTGTTATTTCCTAACTATCACCGCAAGCTGCTTGAATCTGTGCTGCATAGTGCTAAAAGCACAGCATGTGCAACACGAGCAGTTGCCAATGACAACAGATAAGTAACGCACATAGCCTTCTCTGATGACGTAGGTTTGAGGACTTGGGTTGGGAAACGCTTAACCACTCCCCTCAAATCGTTAGTCTGTTATGAGCGAGAGATGGATAGGAGGAGCGCTAGAGTAAAACCCTGCCCTCTGTTCAATATTCCGTTTCACTGGGAAATACGTCACAGCACTGGAGAAAAGTCGTTTGCAACTTCCGGTTCACGCAGACTTTAAGCTTTGTATTTCTTTCAGTTCTTGGTCCGTTCTCATCACGTTATCGGTTGCTCTGTTCCTGTTTGTTTTTTCGTGTTTTGGTTTCTGAGTTTAGAGTTAAATAAGCTGTTACTGTCTGCGAATAGATCCCAGCTATCTCATCATTACTGCAACCGACCGTGACACCCTTTAAATAATTGTGCAGCAATTATATGAGATTTAATAGAAATCCCAGTGATTCTTTTGTGTTTGAAGTGTTGAGTTTATATTTACTGCATTATTTCTGATAGAGTCATAGTAACAAAGTTAAAGGTGGTGGCCGAGGCTGTCGATAATAACAGAGTGGTTTCCCCCGGCAACTTCAGGACCTTATTCGTTATTCGACAACCAAAGCAAAGCTTCAACATTCGAAGAGGAGAAGTGCTCCTGATCTTCCCTCAGCCTACACCCACCTCTTCACTTCTGCCCCACTGATAGATACATCCAGACAGAGAGAGATGGGTCGACTGTAAAAGGTTAAATGAAAGAGATGAGACAAAGGGAGGCAAAAATGAGAGAATGACAAAAGGAACGAGGGTAAGAGAGACATAGAGAGGAAGCAGAGAGAGATAGGGATCGATAGACTCTAGTAATTACATGATGATTTATGACTGAGAGGTGCAGTAGATCGCCTTTAATTTCACACCGTAACTCAAGTTTTTTTCTTCTTCATTTTTCCCCCATGACTGAGCAAGGTCAGTGTGTGTGCATGTGTATGTGTCCAGGGGCAGATCATTTACACACTCCCCCTTCTGCTGAGTAGCTTCCCTGTCACTGAGATATGATCATTCTGGACACGTTTTTCACAGCCAATACAAGTCATCTCTCTTTCTCTCTCTTCCTTCCTCCCTCCCTTTTCGTCTCTCCCACCTCACATTGTATCTCCTGTTTTACTTCTTTTTTTCTCCCTCCATCTTTCTCCCTTCCAACTCCCTCCTTGTCTCTCTCTCTCTCCCTCCATCACACTGGCCAAACCACTTTACTTTTGGCAACTGCTCTTTTGCTGAGTGCAGTAATATGAATATGATGACACGGAGGGCTCAGGCAGTAATCGCATATTTGGGATCTGATAACTGATTTATTAAGCACCCATGACAGCAAAATGTTTTCTCAGCATAAAGTAAACGTTTCATCTCACAGACCTAAAGCAGTAAAATCGGAATCGACCTGTGATTTTGTAGTTTCTCAAGCTTATATATTAGAGCACCATTGTTTAGTGGTAAGTTTGTTAAAGTGTCTCATGCACTTAGATCTTTGATGAAAATGTCCTTTAAACAGTCGTTGTATCATGTCATATTCATTAATTTTTGTCCGTTGTATCCTGATGGAAATTCCATTTTTATTAAGTCAACAAAAATAGTAGTTGATAATAAAGTGCAAGATGAGGGTCAAACTGTAACTAAATATTCTAATATTTTAAAATGTACATTTATTATCAAACATATACATACTAGCATTCAAAAGCTTGGGTTCAGAAACACTTTTTAATGTTTTTGAAAGCAGACTTTTATTCTTACCAAGGCTGAATTTATTTGTTCAAAATAGAGTAAAAGCATAGTATAGCAAAATATTTCTACAATTTAAAATAAATGATATACATTAAAATGTAATTTATTCCTGTGATGGCAAAGTTGAATTCCAGTTTTTAGAGTTCATTCAGAAATCATTATAATATGCAGATTTGGTGCTCAAAAAACATTTCTTATTATTATCAATGTTGAAAAACAATTTATTTATTTTTGTGAAAACTGCCAATTTTTCAGGATTATTTGATGAACAAAAAGAAGTATTTAAAAAAAAAATCTTACTGACCACACGTTTTAAAGGTAGTGCATATTTTTTTATCTCATCTTTGTTATCACTGATGAAATCTAAAAACACATTTGTCAACAAACATTTGCGTCTGTAATTACATCGATGACATTAACACTGTTCTCATGAGAGTGTTGTGTTGTCACTAGTGCCGTACCAAAGGGCTTTATTTCCCAAGTAACAACCTTTCATAAATACAGCTTTTTACTAACAGCAATAATCACTCACAATGATACTAATAATATATGTAATATATAAACAGCACCAAAGTTCCAAAACAGTCATGCACTTCATTGTAATTATGACTTTTAAAGAGTCACTTATTATTATAACATTTATTCATTATCTGAGACAGAGGACATAATATTCACCTCATATTGCACTGAGAAAAATAATCTGGCATGACTGACAATTTGATGAGTTGTATCTTTTTAAAATGCCTTCCATTCAGAGAGCAGAATGTAATTATATCAAGTAAAAGAAATGACAGAATCTGGGCTGAGAATTTAAATGCATGTGTGGGAGATGTGTTAAAAGTTTTTTTTTTTTTTTTTAAATCTAATCATAAAAAGGCTGCTTGCAGACTCAGAGGAGTAACACTGAGACAACACAGACGTACCACTTCATAAATTGCCTTGTGGCTGTGTAACAGTGTGTGTCTGGGGTTATTGTGTTATAAGCGCATGTTTAAAGTGTGTGTCAGTCACAAGTGTTCTTGTGGCTTAAACTGTAAACATGTTGAAGAAAGCACGTGGGTCTGTGGGTTATGTGGAGCTGCGTGGGAGTTTAACGTGGTGTGTGTGTGTGTATGTGTACGCATACATGTGAGTATTTCTGTGCGTTAAGGTAGATCATCACCTTGGTTGCTGTTGTGGTGAGCCACATCCCTCTCTCCCCTCCTCCATGTTTGTGAGGAGGACGTAGGCGTATAACTGCCGACACACACGACCTGTTCGACACAATACACAACTTTTTTCTTTTAAATCTTGATCATCCCTTCTTCACCAACTCTCCCTGTTTCACTTTCTCTCTTGACTTTTGTACTTTATGAAAATTCGGCCATAATTTTGGCCTACTTGCCCATAATTTTGGCCTATGTTGCTCCAAACTCGTGTGATTCTCTTTTTAAAGGAGAAATTTAGCTTTAACTTGAAAAAGTTAAATGAAAGTGTGGGGAAGATATTTTGAATAGCTTCCTAAGTTACAAGCAACTCATGATTTAAAGAAAAAATGCATACAGTTAAAATAAGTAGTTAGCATACATGCTAATAATAAAAAGCAGCTAGAAACACTGACTATTTAGGGGGGGGGGGGGGGGGGGGATCTGGTTAATTATAAAATTATCGAAAATATAATAATAAATTATAAAAAAAGTATTTATCACACAAAATCTCATTTAGCATTAACGTTTTTTGTTTGTTTGTTTTTTAAACAATATTAGTGAAATTGCAGAGACATTGCATAGACTTCCACTGATGTGATGTCAGGTTAATGATATTCCATTTTACCTAATCCAACCCCTACCCCTAAATCACAGAAACATGTGCAAAACACTATATTTAAATAATATTTGTGTTTTTTAACATGACTGTGATATGAAGCAGGTCGCGATTGCTAATGAGAGACAGATATCAGCACCACACGCGAGTCCCACGGATATAAAGGAATGAGGACATTTAATTCTACCGAACTTCCCGCAAGTGCTAATATTGTATGAATTAATATTCATACAGGTCAGTTTATTTGATGAATTAAACTTGTGAGGTAAGTTAACGCAGCGCTTTCACTTGGTCTAACTTACACTATCAAACTAAACTGCACTTGAGTGTGTTGAAAGTTATAGTGTTACTCTATGTGTTAGCTTGTTGGCTATATGAGACTAGTAAGCTAGATCAACATTAGAATAACATACTGATCATATTCTAACGTTTCATCATGTTGAACTATATAACATTGATTCGTTTTATGTATCCTCACCTGTCTAATAAAGTACATGCAAGAGCGGCGTCTCTCTGTCAAGTCGTGAAGCTCTGTCAAGTCCAAGTTTGTCGCGGAGCTCTAGGCATCTCGAGAACACCACGCCTATACTGATCCTCGTTTTAGTTCTCCTTTTGTCCCAAAGTCTGCTTGCCATGGTCCATAATGTTTGAATGAAACAACAACAGTGTTCCGCTAGACGTTACGCACTACGCAGTTGTCCACGTCTGTTGCCATGGTTACTATGGCAGTACAAATGGAAACCAGGGATAATGCTGTTACGTCATTGACAAGTGACAAGGGACGAGCACTATTTAAAATAGTGAATTTCTCTGAATTTACAAATTCTTAAAAAACATTTAAGATAATGTAAGTACACAATTGAAAGAAATATATAACACAGTGCAAGTGGTTTTTTGATATTTTAATACAAAATTCTTACATATTGTACCTTTAACTAGTGAGGACCAGTTAAATGTCCTCACTATTCGGTTCATATTATTTCACTATAAGTGAGGACATTTGGAATAGCCAAACCTGTAGACATTGCGTGCACACACACACACACACACACACACACCCCTAGAAAACACCCTCATTTATATAATAGTGATGCATAACAATAAACTGCTTCCAAAAATAGAGAGAGGACAAATGTTTTCTACAGAAATGTAAGAAATGTTTTTGAGCATAAAATCAGCATATTAGAATGATTTCTGAAGGATCATGTGACACTGAAGACTGGAGTAATGGCTGCTAAAAACTCAGCTTTGCCATCACAGCAAATAAATTACATTTTTAAATGGATTGAAATAGATATTAGTTATTTAAAATTGTAATACTATTTCACAATACTACATTATTTTTACTGTATTTTTGACCAGCATCAGCATTGGTGTGCATAAGAGACTTCTATCAAAATCACTGAATCATTTATTGAACCACTTAATTAACACATCCATATTGATTAACTAAAATGATTTGAACTTTCCAAAATGTAGCATTTAAAAAACAACAACAGCAAAAACAACAATACACAACTGGAGTCTTTATGACTTGTCCATTATATAAAAATTATATGTTTCCCCCTTTACTTCATCTCACAATTAAAGATGGAAAAGTACTTCTATAATAATCCAAATCCTCTGAGGCATTTGAAAAAATCTTGTCCTCCTCAGTAGCTCTGAAGACTTATTTGCACTTAATCAAACTTGGTTTGTCGCAATCGGTTTCAAATGTGTTTGTGCAATGTGGCTTCACAAAATGAAACAAATACCTGAGTAATTGAAATTTTGCATAATAATACAATTGTGTACAATAATATTAAATAATCCATTATTGCTAGTTAAACAAATGCATACAAAGTGAACAGTTTCAATCTCAGATACAAATCTCTTTCCAACACACACGAAAACACACACACAGTTTCTCCGAAGCTAACCTCTGTTGCAAAATATATGAAAGTGGGACTCTAGAGCTTCACCAGTGCTTAACCTTGCAAGTGTGTGTCTGTGTGTGTAGGTTGTAGTAGCCTGTTGTGCCCCAGGCAAGGCAGTTAGCATTCAGCTCAGAGGCTTGCAAAGCCTTTCAGGAAAAATGGGCTGCACACACACACACACACACACACACACACACACACACACACACACACACACACACACACATACATACATGTTGAACTCATGCACAGGAAGACATCCACACGTTTTTGACTAACTATTATACATTAGCATATGCGTTGTTTACACTCCTGTCTCATGCTGTGTGACTGCGGGAGTGTGTCTGGATCTTAAAGAAAATCAGCCACATATATTAGATTCACTCCACTGAAAATTTACAGACAATAGTCTCCTTCACACTCTCCTGATAGATGCACACACACACGGCTCTCACTAGGATCCCTGCAGAGTTTTTATTTTCCTCAGAGGCCAAAACTTTCCCATAGCACCTGCCGTTATAACAAAGCAGAAACACACAAACCTAATGTTACACACCAAACTCATTTTAAGTGGAAAAAGTCAGAAGTGAAGCACCGGGAAACACACAGACACAGACACACACAGACACAGACACACACACACACACACACACACACACACACACAGTGTGAGGCCTGGTTGATTAGTTTGGCTGGTAGCAGTGTGTTCAGAACCTGTTTATTTATTTGAAATGGCATCATTGGTTCCCATTGCACTATCCACCTTATTCCTGATGAGCTTACTGCGTTTTGAATTATGGGTGCACGGCACTTCCGGTTTGGGGAACTTCCATTCAAAAAGGCTGAAACGAATCATTTCAAATCATAAGATTGCCCTACAAATAAAGCTTATCCGTCAGTTTGACTCAGTGAGCTATCAGTTTTCTTTCATGTTTTATTTAAGAATAACATGAGAATAACGTAACACGTATTTTAACGTGACATGTTATAACAAGAATATATATGGCAAGAGCTCTTTTCAGTCACTGCATTCTTTTCCTCATGATTCTTTTCTTTTTTCCTTTTGCATTCCGCTGTAATAGTATGAAAAAGGTCAACATATACTGCACATTTGTGGTCTGTTCTCCCAATTTAATTTATGATATATGCCATTAATAATTCACTGGAATGCACGAAGAATCTCTCTTTTTTCTCCCCAAATTCTCACGTCTCTTTCCAGGTTTGTTTTCACAGGTAAATACAATTTATTATCTATCTATAAATTACAGAAACGTCTGTCTGTCTGTGTGTCTGTCTTTATGACTGTTATTCGCATATCTCTCGAACCGTTAGTCCGATGGATTTCAAACTTGACAGGTGTCTTGCTACGGGCATGAGTAAGTGCGGTGCCAAGTTTGGCATTGTTTGGATTAGAAATGCAAAAGATATCGTTAAATATATTGGTAAAAGAAGCACTTAGAAGGTTGTGGTTTAAAAATAAACATTATGACATTAGAGGGTTGTAGCTGCCTTAATGTTTATGTCACGGGTGACAAATGAAGAGGCGGAACTTTTGTTCGAAAGGGCGGAACCTTTGTGCATGGTCATGATTTCCGGGGGGAGCGCTTTCGGTGTGGGACCCGAGAGCGCTCCGGTTCCTGTAACTCCGGGCAAAAGCATTAACTGGCGATTGATTCCAGGTGTGAGAAGAACGCAAATCAGCGGTGATTGGAAATCACAGTGGGAGGAAGAGATACAAAAGGGCTTCATCTTCTGAACAGTCGGTTGGTCTTTCTTTTCGTGTCGTCTTCGAGGTTAGTGTTGGCTGGAAGTTGTTCGTTTTGGATCGTCTTCTGTGTGTGTTTTCCAGTGTGTGCTCCAGCCGTTTGCCTTTCCGCCAACGTGGGTTTGTCAGTCGGGTGCTCCAACTAGTGTGTTTGTTCTGGATTGGAAGAAGAATTGGATACTTGGAGAGTGGAGATCGAATTATCAGCGGGAATTCATCATTAAGGAGAGATAAGTGTTATACATTGCTTCGATTGTGATGTGATGGATTTTTTGGAAGATACAATGGAACTTTATGACTTATAACTTATCTTTTGGAGAGGATTGGACACCTTATGCTTTATTGTGGATATTAAGGAGATTGTATTGAAGAATTGAGGATTGGAAGTCCCTGCCAACGCCCTAAGCTGTGAGTTATGAAGATTTGCAGTGCTATACATTGATGTAATCACGTGTGCTGTTCTGTGTGGATTGCAGTGAATCACGAGTGGGAGTGCGTAGCAAAGGCATGAGGAGATCCAGCCCATTTATGAAAATAATATCTTTTCTGTCTCGGAATCCGATGAACGAGATCAACCAGTGGTGAACTCCTTTCCATTACTTCTTTAACTAGATAAGTCAGTGGATGGTTTTCTTTTCACTGCTTCCGGTATTATTATGTCTCCAGCAGTGTCCGCTTCAGCGTTGTTGAAGCAACGATATCCATTTCTGTCTGTCTGAGCCCCGTGAAGAGAACCAGTTCAGCTTCGCTGTAGAAGCCACCATTCTCTGTCTGCCTGAGCCCCGTGAAGAGAACCAGTTCAGTTTCGCTGAAGAAGCCACCATTTTCTGTCCGCCTGAGCCCCGTGAAGAGAACCAGTTCAGCTTTGCTGAAGAAGCCACAATTCTCTGTCAGCCTGAGCCCCGTGAAGAGAACCAGTTTAGCTTCGTTGAAGAAGCCACCATTCTGTCTGTCTGAGCCCCGGTGAAGAGGAATAAGCCAGTGCAGTGTGGGCTAACTGCAAGAAGTCGAAGCTCTCTTTATTTTTAATTAGTATTTTTCAATTAAATAAAACCTTTTTAAATCTTATTCATTTTGTTGGTCCTTTGTCTGCCTGTGTGCCCGTGGTATCGGCTCCTCACAGTGGTGTCCCAAATTCAAGAGGGGTGTGGCCGGGTCATCTCCTTGTAGTTGCCCACCCCGACCTGTGACAGTAAAGTGGTGTAGTCGGCAGGAAGTACCACTGTGAGTTGTAGCGGTCACGGATTCGTCATGGCAGACGAAGAGGTGAGAGCCGTAAGACCTCAAGTTATGCCGGTGTTTATGGGCGCCCCCTGGGCACAACGTTATGGAGGACCGGGATCTGAGTTGAGTCTCCCGGACTGGAAAACACAAATGGAGTACCTGGCAAGTCTCCAAGGGTTGAGTGACACACAGAAGACACAGTTTGTTTTAGGCTCCCTAGAGGGGGAAGCCAGGAGGGAAGTCCTGGCTGCGCCCAGTGCTGCACGAGCTACTGCCAAAGCCCTTTTTGATTTCCTGGCAGAATTGTATGGCGACGCTACTCCAGTAGCCGCCCTCCGGGCCCAATTCTTTAACTTTCGTCAGGGGCCAAGGCAAACTCTGCGGTCTTATTCGCTGAGGTTGAGAGAACAGTTTGCTCGGTTGAAGGGACGACCGGATCATGGTCTGGGGGACGGAGACTCCTTACTGCGGGATCAGTTTGTCTTGGGGCTCCGGGAAGGACCCGTTCGTCGGAGCATACGGCTCCAGCTCCGCCGGGACCCCGCATTGTCTTTTGAAGATCTCAAACAGGAGGCCTTGGCCTTAGAAATGGATCAAGGTGAGACGGTCAATCCTTATCCGGTTACGCTTTATCGCCATCAACGTCTGGCCCGAGTCACTGCAGTGCACCCCCAGCAAGTGAGGGAGGGTAAAGATGTCTGTTTTAGTCAAGTGAGCTCTGCGGTCGTGGAGGTGGCTGTTCGGCAGGTGGGACCGGGAATGGATCCCCGGGGGAACGGGGTGCCGGACCATTTGATGGGGGACTCCCTGAAAGGAGAGGGCTTGGAAGAGGGGCATCAACTCCAGCTCCGGGACTTCCTGAAGAAATGGCAGCATGTATTCTCTACTCATGACGAGGATTATGGTTGTACGGGGGTTGTGAAGCATCAGATCCCCACGGGTGACGCAGCACCCAGCAGAGAGCGATATCGACCAGTACCCCCCCACTCTTTACTCTTTTACAGTACCCCCCACTCTAGGTTCGTACTTTGTTGAAGGAGATGTTGGATGGAGGGATCATCCGGGAGAGTAGTAGCCCTTGGGCGGCTCCAATTGTTCTAGTACGGAAAAAGACCGGTGCTTGGAGATTCTGTGTTGACTACAGGAAGTTGAATAGTGTGACCAAGAAGGATGCGTTTCCACTGCCGAGGATCGAGGACTCTCTTACCAGTTTGACGCAGGCTGCCTGGTACTCGACGTTGGATTTGGCCAGTGGATACTGGCAGGTACAGGTGGAGGAGAGGGATCGAGAGAAGACCGCCTTTACCACTCCCTTTGGGCTCTTTGAGTGGGACAGGATGCCTTTCGGGCTGTGCAACGCCCCCGCGACCTTCCAGCGGCTGATGCAGCGGTGCCTGGGGGGACAGTTAGTCGATACCACTCTTGTCTATCTGGACGATGTGATTGTCTTCTCTCCAGATTTCGCCTCGCACCTGCTCCATCTAGAGAGAGTGTTCCAGGCTATGGAAAAATACGGGTTGAAGTTACGTCCAGACAAATGCCAGCTGTTTAGGCGAGAGGTGATGTTTCTGGGGCATAAAGTCAGTGCTGCAGGAGTTTCCCCCGATCCAGAGAAAGTGTCCGCTGTCCAGAGTTGGGAACCACCGAGAAAGGTCCGCCAAGTAAGGTCCTTTTTGGGCTTCGTGGGGTACTATCGACGCTTCATCAAAGGCTTCTTTGGGATCGCAAAACCTCTAAACCGCCTTCTCGAGGGCACGGGGCACTCTCGTGGTCGAAGATCTCCATCTGTGAACTGGGATGCAGCATGTGAAGCAGCATTTCAACACCTCAAGCAGGAGCTTTTGCAGGCCCCGATTCTAGCCTATGCTGATTTCACCCAACCGTTCGTCTTGTACACCGACGCCAGCAATGCAGGATTGGGAGCAGTTTTAGCGCAGCGACAACAAGGAGTTGAGAGAGTCATTGCCTATGCCAGTCGGAGCCTTCATCCAGCAGAACGAAACGCCTCCAATTACAGTTCCTTCAAGATAGAGCTTTTGGCAGTAAAATGGGCTATGAGTGAGAAGTTTAAAGATTACTTGTGGGGAGCTAAAGTGACGGTGGTGACCGATAATAATCCTCTGGTCCACCTACGGACCGCTAAGTTGGGGGCAGTGGAACAACGCTGGGTGGCCCAGTTAGCCAACTATGATTACCAGCTTCAGTACAAGCCTGGCAGAGAACATACTAATGCCGATGTATTGTCCCGATTTCCGGCGGTTGGTGAGCGTGGTCAGATGTCGCTCTCTTCTTTTGAGCCGGAGGAAGGACTGATGGTGGGGGTAGTAGAGGCCCCTGGAACCCGACTGGATGGAGTACCCGCTAGCTGGGGATGGGACCCCGAGCGGTGGAAGGAGCTACAGAGTAGAAACGGAGATCTGGTAAAAGTGCGTTCTTACCTGCAACGAGGCTTCATGCCTGGAGCTGTGGAGAGGCAGGCTCAAACTATGGTGGTGAAGAAACTTTTGGGGCAATGGAAGAGACTCAGTCTACGAGAGGGAGTGATTTGTCGGTCAGTTCAAGACCCTGTAATGCAGGAAATGATATACCAGGTGGTAGTGCCAGAAGAACAGCTCCCGATTTTGTTGAAAGCTTCCCATACGTACACTGGACATCAAGGACAGGAGAGGACGTTGTCCTTATTGAGGAGATACTTCCACTGGTCTGGAATGGAAGCGACGGTTGAGGCATTTGTACAGAGCTGTCCTCGATGTATGCTCTTTAAGAGAAGGAGGGAGGTAAAAGCTCCGTTGGTCCCTATGCGCCCTAGAGCGCCGTTACATATTGTGGCGATGGATTTCTTGACGCTGGGTCGACCGATGGACCGGTTTCAGAACATCTTGGTGGTAACGGACTTGTTTACCAAGTACGCATGGGCCACCCCTACTTCAGATCAGACAGCTGTGACAACTGCAAATGTGTTGTGGCGAACAGTAATCCAGACCTTTGGATGCCCCGAGACCCTTCACTCGGATCAGGGCCCTAACTTTGAATCTAAGGTCATCCAAGAGCTGAGCCAGGGTGCCGAAAGACCCATACCACCCCGTATCACCCCCAGGGCAACGGGGGATGTGAAAGGTTCAATCAGACCCTGCTGGGTCTACAGCAGAGTCAGTGGAAGGAATGCCTCCCCTCGTTGGTGCAAGCCTATAATAACAGCGTGCACAGTACAACGGGGTATGCCCCGTCATTCTTAATGTTCGGGAGACACATGCGCTTACCAGTTGATATGCTCTTGGGGACACAGCCAGTAGAGGGAGCTCAGAGTACGACGGAGTGGGTGGGCCGACATCATCGGCAACTCCACTATGCTTATCAACGGGTCACGGACCACCTGAGTGCAGCAGCAACCAAGAACAAACACTTGTATGATCGAACAGCCCGAGAAGCTCCTTTGTTGCCCGGAGAGCGGGTCTTGGTGAGAGATAACCGACGCCAAGGGAAGGGAAAGCTCAGTGACCGATGGGAGAACACGGCGTATGTGGTGGAACGGCAGCAGGGGCCTGACTTACCTGTGTATACGATCCGTCCCGAAGGAAGGCTGGGTCCGGAACAAGTGCTCCATCGAAATTTACTCCGGCCTTGTCCAAATTATCCAGCACCGGTTGAAAAGGCCCCCGTAGTTCCTGTGGCTCCTGTATTCCCGCATATAGGATGGGCTGTGCTTCGTAGAATCCCTGAGCCTGAGGCAGCTGAAGCAGCCCCGCCATCGCCGGCCCGGCGGTCACAACGTGATACACGAGGTAGACCCCCTGAAAGGTATGGTGAATGGTCTGAAGTTAACCGGTCCTAGGGACTAGAACTGATTGGTGGGGGGGATGTCACGGGTGACAAATGAAGAGGCGGAACTTTTGTTTGAAAGGGCGGAACCTTTGTGCATGGTCATGATTTCCGGGGGGAGCGCTTTCGGTGTGGGACCCGAGAGCGCTCCGGTTCCTGTAACTCCGGGCAAAAGCATTAACTGGCGATTGATTCCAGGTGTGAGAAGAACGCAAATCAGCGGTGATTGGAAATCACAGTGGGAGAAAGAGATACAAAAGGGCTTCATCTTCTGAACAGTCGGTTGGTTTTTCTTTTCGTGTCATCTTCGAGGTTAGTGTTGGCTGGAAGTTGTTCGTTTTGGATCGTCTTCTGTGTGTGTTTTCCAGTGTGTGCTCCAGCCGTTTGCGTCTCCGCCAACGTGGGTTCGTCAGTCGGGTGCTCCAACTAGTGTGTTTGTTCTGGATTGGAAGAAGAATTGGATACTTGGAGAGTGGAGATCGAATTATCAGCGGGAATTCATCATTAAGGAGAGATAAGTGTTATACATTGCTTCGATTGTGATGTTTTGGAAGATACAATGGAACTTTATGACTTATAACTTATCTTTTGGAGAGGATTGGACACCTTATGCTTTATTGTGGATGTTAAGGAGATTGTATTGAAGAATTGGGGAATGGAAGTCCATGCCAACGCCCTAAGCTGTGAGTTATGAAGATTTGCAGTGCTATACATAGATGTAATCATGTGTGCTGTTCTGTGTGGATTGCAGTGAATCACGAGTGGGAGTGCATAGCGAAGGCATGAGGAGATCCAGCCCATTTATGAAAATAATATCTTTTCTGTCTCGGAATCCGATGAACGAGATCAACCAGTGGTGAACTCCTTTCCATTACTTCTTTAACTAGATAAGTCAGTGGATGGTTTTCTTTTCACTGCTTCCGGTATTATTATGTCTCCAGCAGTGTCCGCTTCAGCGTTGTTGAAGCAACGATATCCATTTCTGTCTGTCTGAGCCCTGTGAAGAGAACCAGTTCAGCTTCGCTGAAGAAGCCACCATTCTCTGTCCGCCTGAGCCCCGTGAAGAGAACCAGTTTAGCTTCGTTGAAGCCACCATTCTCTGTCTGTCTGAGCCCCGGTGAAGAGGAATAAGCCAGTGCAGTGTGGGCTAACTGCAAGAAGTTGAAGCTCTTTATTTTTAATTAGTATTTTTCAATTAAATAAAACCTTTTTAAATCTTATTCATTTTGTTGGTCCTTTGTCTGCCTGTGTGCCCGTGGTATCGGCTCCTCACAGTGGTGTCCCAAATTCAAGAGGGGTGTGGCCGGGTCATCTCCTTGTAGTTGCCCACCCCGACCTGTGACATTTAGCTGACAGTGTTTAAAAATAAACATTCTGACATAAACACTTTGTCAGCTAAACATTAAGTCAGCTACACTGTTTACTTCTGAATATTATATTTTATTCATGGCCATCATTTGTAGTAGCCTATTCACAAACTGTTTGCTCAAGCGTAGCATTTTTTTTTGGAGTTCACTGTGTAGCCTGCTCCCTGAATCGTCATGCTTATTCATTTGTGGATGTTAACTGAATCTGTAAGTCAGCTACACTGTTTACTTCTGAATATTATATCTATTATAAATTATAGGAACGTCTTTCTGTATGTGTGTGTGTCTGTTATTCGCATACCTCTCGGACCGTTAGTCCGATGGATTGACAGGTGTCTTGCTACGGGCACGAGTAAGTGCAGTGCCAAGTTTGGTGTTGTTTGGATTAGAAATGCAAAAAATATTGGTAAATATATTGGTAAAAGAAGCATGCACTGGCTTTTGCTGCTCTAGCAGCTGGCCACTCCCCCTCTCACACTGCACACTGAGTATGTAACCAGGATGTAACCGATCGGTGAGAGTAGCCGCGTGCAGGCGGGGAGGAGCTGCAAATGGAGACTTGAAGTCGGGCACTTTCTGGTTCCCGTAGTGACCGCTCACGAGGTGTTTGCATACTTTACCACAGCTGAAGTGAAATAAATGCAATATTTGCCAAATAATGCACAGATGTTTCAGAGACATTTTCATTCAATACTTTATGTACTGCTTCATACAGCGTCTGTTTGAACAAGAATAAAGTTCAACATAAGCTACTATCAATGAAGTGGAGTCATAACATTGCAACTACATGAAAAGAGTGTTTACTGTTATAAAAAACTGCTTTGTGAGTTTTAGAGGAACTAAAGGTGTTCGAATAAATACGAAACACACGTGATCGTTGTCATGTGGTGAATCCGGCCAATCGTGGAACAGCTGTGTCGTCATCAGAGCTCGTGCAGCCCAGTGCAGCCACTCTTGAGAAGCTGCGCTGGCTGAGTTCTCCGGCTACTCTCGAAACTTAATGTTATCGCTACTGTGTAATATTAGCCTATGCTATTCACCAACTAAACATATCCTATTCAATGTGTTCATGGTCTCTTTCACGGCCATCATTTGTAGTGGCCTATTCACAAACTGTTTGCTCAAGCGTAGCGTTTTCTTGGAGTTTACTATGTAGCCTGCTCCCTCAATCGTGTAGTTCAATTTTCCATATTTATTGTATGTCATTATGTCAGTACCAGTATTTGCTTTCTACCATGCACAAATAAAAATGTCACTGAACTTTTGCTGTGTAATTGTAACAATGAGCACTCAAATACACCGAATCAACAATTACTAAAAACACACACAAAAACTAACTATTAAGGCAACGTATGTAACATAATACAGATTACCACAGTGATATTTAACCGTCCAATTTTGCTGTGGAAAGATTCACGCTTTTGGGGTTATTCATGGTCTGTTGAAAGTACCTTGTTGATGCTTTTACACTTTTAAATGTCCTTTTAATGTTCAATGGTTGAAGGATGAGTAGAATAATGTAATGTCATTGTACACAGTTTAAAAAAATATATTATTGCGTCCATATGTCACGATTTGGTTTTGATTCATGTCTCAGTCATGCTTCATGTCTGTCATGTGATCCCACCATGTGTCGTGTCATTGGTTAATTGTCTGATCATTGTTCACAGGTGTCCCTTGTCTGGTAAATTAGTCTGTGTATCTAAGCCCTCATGTTTGCCATATGTCTTGGTCAAGTATTGTTTCATGTAACCACTGTTGGGAAGCCCTGTCCATGTTCTTGTTTTCTAGTTTCATGCCTTGACATGCCTTTGTTTTATGTTTGATCATGTTTTTGGAAATAAAGCTGCATTTGGGTTCTCTACAACTTGCCTCCAGTGGACCCCTTACACCATAGAGCTAGTCTTTCACTGATTGTTTACAGCTTAATGTAAGATACACCCATAATTCGTGCAAAGCGTCATGGGGTGTAGGAATAATGTGGATAGGTGAGATAAGACATGTGTAATTTGAAAATAAACATATATTTGGTATTATTTATATATGCATAAGATAAGATGGTGTTGTGGTGCAGTTTAGCGTGAAAAGGGATCCAGGGTTCAAACCCAAGACACCAACGCATTTCTTCTCTGATTTCGCATACACTTTCTCCATCTTTTCAGTTTGGCTTTTCTGTTTCTCCATCTAGCCCACCCTTATATTAACTTTGCCTTTATTTCCACTGTCCTCCAGACCCGTCATTTTCACCAGTTTTTCCTCATTCTCTTGCAGCAGTGTTTGGCCAGCAGTGATGGACTTTAATTTATAACTGCTGTAAAGCTATTAATTTCAGTAGCTGCTTAATTGGCCTTGAAACAACTTCCATTTAGAAACCAATCACAACATAGCCACCCACCACTTGGCATGATGGTTAAAATCTCATAGCCACCTCCTTTAAAGTGTCTGACAGCAGGATTAGGCCAAACCTTCCGTTGTAAGGATTGTGGGACATAATGTGTGTTACAGGCATCAAATGGGGGGAATCTGTTCCACTTTTGCAAGAAATAATCATTTAAAAAATACTCCTAATGAATGATCTTCATTATGACAATTGTAATTCAATTATTTTTGGCAAAAGGTCATTCCTGTTATGAAGTACATTTTGTTGAAGTCTAACATTTAAAAATGTTTGTGTTGTAATTTATATAATGATTTCTATAAAAGGTTGCACCAGACCAGACTGGTAAAGTTTAGACACCTAAATGTTATGAATTAACTTGATTATTTACACAGTTACAAGAAAATGACATCTAACAGGATGGAAATAATGAGCTTACGTATTTTTCCCAAGTATATTAAGAAGATATGATGGGGACTGTACTGTACTGTAAATGTACTGGATAGCAGGAATGATGCAGTATGTACTATCAAGACACTTGACAAATTCTGCATGGGATATTTCCCATAAAAGATTGGTGTGTTTAACACAATATCTTTTGTCAAGTAATTCAAAATGCCAAAAAAGACCAAAAGGAAAAGCAAATGGTGGACCTCAAATCAAACTAAAGGCTGAATCCCACACAGAGCCAGAGGAAGGCTTGAGTCTCACTTTCAGTAAACCAGTAAGCTCAATTTACTCTTTACTTGGTGTGACTTGGAGCTGATTTAGCAGTTTTGCACTACTCTCTCCTCACAGCAAAAAAAAGAAAAAGATAGTATGCCCGAATTTGATTCCAGCCTGCTGCACTTGATGCTGAAATGTAGCTATCTGGCTATTTTAAAAATATCCTCAGAGCTTATAAAATTGACTTAAAAATACATTGCATGAAAATTTTATCAGCACATCATATTGAGCAAAATGTTTAAAAAAAAAGATTTTTTTTTTTTTTTTATACAGCTGGATCTTGGCTTCAGGCTGAGCATTCTGCAGTAATGTGATATCCACATATTACAAGCAAAATATTTTATTTTATATTGTACTGTTTAAATGCAGAATAAATCATTCTATACTTCGCAGATCTTGTATCGTTTTACTAAGAGACTGTTACACCAATAATACCTTATTTTTTATTTTAAATAATATATTATAAATATGAATGCTGGTCACATGTTAACCCGTTGCCTTTAATGAACTAAAGAAAATAATGTAATAGGCCTACATAAAAAAAAAAAAAAAAAATGACGTTATAAATAATAGAAGTAATATTTAAAAATGTAATTTATTCCTGTGATGGCAAAGATACATTTTCCTATAGTATCAATCTGCAGGCCAGCAGTACCAGCACTTTCAGGTCAGCAGCCAACGGCTGAAAGGGCTGAGGTAATACAGTCTTAAAGTCGCCATTAAATCAAAATGGACAATTCCTATTTTTTAAACGGAACATTGCTGTATTTATTATAAATGATATATCTGTCCACATCATGCTTTTTTAAAATTCATCTGCCCTCGTAATCTTTAACCAAAATAACTTCCTCTTGCAACAACATCTCTTCTCTGATGACGTGTTTACTGGCGTGAGGGTGGGACGTCCTGTCACTCACATGAAATCACAGCAATAGCAAACCACAGCCAACTAATTAATTCCCGATGGACAAAATCAAATCCTGCCCTACATTTTTTCTTTTTCGAGAAGCCTTTCACAAGTCACAATAGGAAAGAAATGGGAAGTCAGAGCTTCCCTTTCATGTAGACTTTATTGACACCCATGGTAAATTTGATCAAAGATAGCTGTAAAAATAAATCTGCATTGTTTATCCTTTTGATCTTTCATTTTAGAAAAATGCACAAAAATCTAACCTTTCATTGAAGAAAAATAATTGAAAGTGAAAAAAAAAAAAAAATCACATTATGAAATAAATGTTTTTCTCCAAAACACGTTGGCCACAATTATTGGCACCCCTAAACTTTTATGTGTAATCTCTGAATAGGGCTGGGTGATATGACCAAAATCTCATATCACGATATAAGTCATCTCATATCCCGATAACGATATATATCACAATATAGTATCTTTTCTGTAAATTCAATCAATTAATAGTTTATATATATTTACCACATGGAAAAGACTATTTCTTTTCTACATTTCAAAGTATGACTAGAAACTTCTAGATATACTAGAATGACTTCTTGCTTCACAGGAGTATGAATATGAGAAAACACAAAGGCCAAATTCCCTTAATCATCTATCATAATGAGTAAAACCAAAGAATATGGATTGTTGAGGTTCACAAAATAGAAAGTGGCTGTAAGAAAATAGCTAAAGCATTGAAAATCCCCATTTTCACCATCAGGGCTATAATTAAGAAGTTCCAACAGGAAATGTTAAAAGTCTGCCTGGAAGAGGACGTGTGTCTATATTGTCTTAATGCACGGGGAGGAGGAAAGTTTGAGTGACCAAAGACTCTCCAAGGATCACATATGGAGAATTGCAGAAATTAGTTGCAATTAGATTACATTTTTTAGATCAAAAAGCCTTAAAAAAAAAAAAAAAAAGAAGAAATCAAACACCCCCTACATCACCACATGTTGTTTGGGAGGGTTTCAAGAAAAATCCTACTCTCTCATCCAAATATTTTTAATGTGTCACTGAGCACAAAATGAAGCTTCTGCTATGACCATCCCAGTTCCCTGACCTGAACCCTATAAAAAATGAGTGGGTGAACTGAAGAGAAGAAGCACCAAATGGAGCTGGGAATCTGGAGGATCTGGAGAGATTCTGTTTGGAGGAATGGTCTTTAATCTCTTATAATATTAATAATAATAATAATAATAATTTGTTACATTTATATAGCGCTTTTCTGGGTCCTCAAAGCGCTTCACATATGGAAGGGGGGAATCTCCTCAACCACTTGGATGATGTGACGGCAGCCATATTGCGCCAGAACGCCCACCACACACCAGCTTACTAATGGAGAGGAGACAGAGTGATGAAGCCAATCAGTATATGGGGATGATTAGGAGGCCATGATGGACAGGGGCCAATGGGCAAATTTGGCCAGGACGCCGGGGTTAAACCTCAACTCTTTTTCGAAGGACATTCTGGGATTTTTAATGACCACAAAGAGTCAGGACCTCGGTTTAACGTCTCATCCGAAGGACGGAAATCTCTTGTCAGGTGTTCTCCAAACTCATCAGGCATTATAGGAGAAAACTCAGAGCTGTTATTTTGGGAAAAGGAGGTTGCAAAAAGTATTTAATAAAAGGGTGCGTAATCTATTTTAAGGCATGGATAATTTTTTTTCAAGGAAAAAACGATATAATTACATATATCATTTTGTCGGATAGCAGAGAGGAGACCATCTTGCTGTTTCATTTTAAATCTTGATGAATTTTTAGAAAGCAGCTAAAAAGCAAGAGCTAAATATTTCTCTGATATTATTAGTATTCTCATAGCCCTAAAATCTTGTTAAGCACTATAAATTCAATAATTAATCCTTACATCTCTAATGAAGTAGAACCATCTCTTGATATTTATGAGAGATTTATACATTTTTTTATTGAAAAGATTGAAAGCAATCCTCCCTTATTCCTTTCTGTTTGACTGTTTAGATAATACAGCAACTTTGAATAGTTTTCAGCCAGTGTCTTTCTCTGACATGAGGAACTTAGTAAACTTCGCCCCACGATGTTGTTCCCTCTGACATCACGAAAGGTTATTTTGATACTATTGGTTTCAGCATTCAAGTAATAGCCTAATACAATTCTACAATAATACAATATTTAGTCTCCGGCACTGAATTCTGCAATTGGCGGGTAACACTGTCAATCTACCTGCCACATTGGCAGGTAGCCAATGAGAATCGACCCTTCGCGGGGAGTTTGATTGACAGGCGATCTGGCCTTTCATAATCCGCCGAATTCGCCTTTTTTGTCCGACAAAGCAGTCAGGAGAGTTCAACGTTGGAGGATTTGAAATTGAAAAAACGAGAGTAGGCCTACTGACATCTTTCCGCAGTTAAAACTAAAGTAACCACTGTCTTGTCTGTCAGCGTGTTGTCAGTGTCCTCTCTGCTGCGCGATGTGTTTTTCATTGCGTGAGATCATGGTTTGGCGTGAGCGCGGTGTAGCTTGCCGGACATAGCAACAGTAACTAAAGGGGCCGGGTCTTTGCGAAGGTTTTTTTTTTTTTTTGCAACTGTTGTTCTTCAACATTTAAACGAAGTCAGCCATTTCGTTGGATTTTAGCTAAAAAATGTGGCGGCACATTACTGGAGTAAAGAAAGCATCTGTGAAAGCAGTGCAGTTTGAGTTTTTCGGAACGTGTATGTGATCGGAGAGAAAGATGAGGCCCTTCTCTGACTACGTTTGAATGTGTGAGTTAAGTATTAAACTGTTGGTGAGATGAGATGAGATAATGCAACGCTGACATAGGCTACATTACAATAACAGTTGCACAGATGTTGGGAGTTGGGAACCGGTGAGAAAATGTCCGGTAGCCTACCTGGTAACTTTACCAGTAGCCTAATAACAATATTAATTTAGTTCTGCTTAACGGTTCCTGAACGCTGTAACTAACAGCTGCCCAGCCATCAACACAGCCGCGTGTGATTTGTTTACATACGAGCTGCTATATCTGTATTCTAAGAGTTATTATTACTTGTATGGATCTCATCTCGTTAATAACTTGACAGCACTTAAATGTGTATTCTTACAAGTTAAAGAACAAATGTTTGGGCAATTCCTTTTTTTCACCTTTTATGAGGCCAAAAAAAATTGGCTGGTAAAAAGTCACTGTGGCAGGTGGATTTTTAAATCCACCCGCCACAGTGGCTGGTGGTCAAAAAAGTTAACTTCAGGCCCTGTTCTCGCATCATCTGTTTCTCTTTCCTGTGGGGTTCCACAAGGGTCCATTTTTGGGCCATTTAATCTGTACATGTTCCCACACTGTAATATAATTAGGAAATATACAATTTCTTTTTATTTCTATGCCGATGATTCTCATCTGTACCTTCCATTAAAATCTGCAGACTCTCATGGACTGTCTTGAGGATATTAAATGCTGGATGGCAAATAATTTCCTCCAGCTGAACAATGTGAAAACTGAGGTAATTATATTTGGTCCCTCCAAAACCAGAAACTCTATATCTAGTTACTTAGACAATCTCACTCCATATGTTAAGTCACATGCAAAAATGTATGTGTTATCTTTTACTCTGAGCTTTGTCTTTGATGTAATTTGTAAAACAAATGAGCTCAGTTGTTAAAAAAAGCTACTACCAATTGAGAATCATTTCTAGACTTAAATCGACACTTGCCTTTCAAGACTTAGAAAAGGTTATTCATGCATTTATTACATCACAGCTGGACTATTGCAATTCTTAATACCATGGTCTTCCTAAATCTTTATTGGCACGTTTACAGATGGTTCAGAACACAGCAGCTAGACTGTTAACTAGTGCAAAAAATAAATAAATAAAAAACACATGATCATATCACTCCAATTTTAGCTTCTCTTCACTGGCTTCCTGTCTTTTTTAGAATTCAATTCAACATTTTCAAAATTCAAAATTTTGCTGATTTTTTTAAGCTCTTAACGGACAAGCCCCATCTTACATTTCTCATATTTATTTGAATTTAGTTCCTAAGTCCATCAGGTCTACCAATAAAGCTCTCCTACATGTCCCACAGTCATGTCTTAAATCGAAAGGTGACAGAGCCTTTGCAGTTGCTGCTCAACGGTTATGGAATCAGTTGCCACCTGACATTAAGAGTGCTCCTTCTATTTCTGTTTTTAAATCTAGACTTAAGACACATCTTTACTCTTTAGCCTTTCCTGATTATTAATTTATGGATTAATAACCGTTATCTTTTTATTTTATTTTATGATTGTTTTGTACAGCACTTTGGTTAGTGTAAGCTAAATCTAAATGTGCTCTACAATATAAAATTGACTTATACTATATTGCCAAAAGTATTGGGACACCCCTCCAAATCATTGAATTCAGGTGTTCCAATCACTTCCATGGCCACAGTTGTATAAAATCAAGCACCTAGGCATGCAGACTGCTTCTACAAATATTTGTGAAAGAATGGGTCGCTCGCAGGAGCTCAGTGAATTCAAGTGTGGTACCGTGATAGGTTGCCACCTGTGCCTGTCCACCACTACTACATATTCCACAGTCAACTGTTAGTGGTATTTTAACAAAGTGGAAGCAATTGGGAACAACAGCAACTCTGCCACGAAGTGGTAGGCCAAGTACAGTGCGTAGAGAGCTTCATGGAATGGGTTTCCATGGCCGAACAGCTGCATCCAAGCCTTACATCACAAAGTGCAATGCAAAGCGTTGGATGCAGTGGTGTGAAGCATGCCGCCACCACAGTGGAGACGTGTTCTCTGGATTGACGAATCACGCTTCTCTGTCTGGCAATCTGATGGACGAGTCTGGGTTTGGCGGTTGCTAGGAGAACTGTATTTGCCTGACTGCATTGTGCCAAGTGTAAAGTTTGGTGGAGGGGGGATTATGGTGTGGGGTTGTTTTTCAGGGTTTGTTTTCCTTAGTTCCAGTGAAAGGAATTCTTAATACTTAACAGTTTGGGGATGGCCCAACATGACTGCGCACCAGTGCACAAAGCAAGGTCCATAAAGACATGGATGAGCGAGTTTGGGTCCTGACCATAACCCAATAGAACACCTTTGGGATGAATTAGAGCGGAGACTGCGAGCCAGGCCTTCTTGTCCAACATCAGTGCCTGACCTCACAAATTAGCTTCTAGAAGAATGGTCAAAAATTCCCATATACACACTCCTAAACCTTGTGGAAAGCCTTCCCAGAAGAGTCGAAGCTGTTATAAGCTGGGCCAACTCCATATTAAACCCTATGGATTAAGAATGGGATGTCATTAAAGTTCATGTGCATGTAAAGGCAGACGTCCCAAAACTTTTGGCAATATAATGTACTTACTTTTAAGGGATTAAATTATTGACTACAGGGGGATTTAAAAAAAAAAAATTGTAGCAGCGTAAATTTTTTACTGTCACTGTCACATAAATTTAATACATCCTAAATTTCTTAAAAAATAAATGAACTGACTTACAAAGTTTTAATCATCACAATTTCAGCTGTATTATGTTCATTATAGCAACATATCAAACAGGCAATGCTTTAAAGCATACTAAAGCCTGGCACAGTTAACTTTCTGTCATCTTCTTGAGTGCCGCCCACTCTCTTCTGGAACAACATGGAAGACACTCGAACAACACTGCAGGAAATGAAGAGGAGTAGAGACTTGGCAACAAATGCAACACAGAAACATGGGGATGTAGAGGTACAGCAATCTACCAGAGCAGAGGACATTAAAGGGCATGTCAAATTAACTTTCAAAAGTTCAGAGATGTGATAATAAGTCCAACAAACCTGTGATGTGTGTGAGGAGAGCTTTGGCTATAAATATAAGAGTAATGGCAGTGGTATTATTTCATGACAATAAATTAATGGAACCCAAGGGACTTTTCATACTGACATTTAAACTAACTTTTCTAGGGTTTTTTGAGGAAACAAGAAAAGAGGAGAGAGAAAAGAGAGGTTGAAAAAGGTGAGAAAGGCAGTTTGCCAGAGAGTTGAGACGTTCTAGATAGATGGAGACATTTGAGTCCATCTCTATAATATACAGCACATATCATTCACAGCACTGCCTAATTCATTATCCACAGTGCTGCGCAATTATGCAGCGTCGGCAATCCAGAGCACACACACGCGTGCACACACACTTTGCGTGTCACACTTTATCATCCGAGCTGAGGTCCGTCACACTAAATTACAGCGCCAATAAGAGCTGTAGGCCAAAGCAAAGGGCCAGCCGTCCTCACACACACACAAAATGTTATCAACTCCTGAAAGAGAGTGTGATGGTTGCACGTTACTTCTCTGTTTATAAATGTCATGTCACATGCTAGCATCACACCTCTATGGGATCCGAAAAGCAACTTTTTCTCATGCATCCCTTTATCCACCTTCAATCACTCGGCATCTTCCAAATTTTGCACTTTGATCACACTTTTCTCTATGCGTTTCATTGTCTTTCCTTTCCCGCTCTCTCTATTTTCCTCTCCCCTCAATAAATGCCTCCGTAGAGACAATAAACAAAAACAACGACCTCTTTAAAAACCCTCAATATGGCTCACTAGCAAATTAAGTCGCAGGGGACAAATTACCGCGGCTCTTGTTAACGCCAACCTGCTTATTAATTCCGCATGTTTTTTTAAACGTCGGGTCGGGCTGTATTTTAAAATGTCTTAATGGCCTCTGCCATTCCATTAACGTTGTGTTCCCCTTCTCTGCACTCTGACTGATGTGCAAGTCACCTAATTGCAGACAAATCGCTTTGCCACACACAATAATTTTGGTATTTTTGATGTTTAATTTTAGGAGCTGATTACGCACGGGTCTTTTCCTTCTCTCTCTGTCGTTGTTTAACTCTAAGGGTATTTTTCTTTTGCATAAGGTGTGTAGTTTGTGTCTATCTCGCAGCACGCATACACAATGAGGGGCACTGACTGCGCAGGAGATTGATTTCATAAATCACGCGCTTGTTTGTAATGGCTTTCTTTCCCTGGTGCTCTTTTTTCACCCAGCAGCAAAAGCCATTCAATAAATGGCACGTCACTTTTGTGTGTAATGCACAGAGACAAACAGCAAACTAATGACTGTAATGGGCTTCGCTGAATGCCAGGGTTGCCAAGTTCCTACGCATGGGGGTGTGTGATAGTAAGCTACTGTGTAAGGCCCGCTGCTTATGTGCTTGGTGTATGACGAGACGGTAATATTTGTTTTAAGTCGGGTGAGCATGTGCATGTGCGATTCCTCTTATGCAATGACCCAAACATCTTTCCATCTTAAAGGGGAGTGGCAATGAAACATCCACTACTTAATTGCCACTTTAACCTTTAGACTTTTTAAATGTGGCTGTGACAGTCTGTTTTAATCGATTTTCTCAGTGCAGGGCACATTGTGGTAAATCATTGTGTGTGTCCTCTCACCTCCAAAAAGACAGCAAAACCATAAAAAATATTATACTGTATGGACCTTGTGGTCCCAGTGAGATAAACAGCTTCATAAAGGGACAAACTTTTCTTGTCTTTTTAGGATTGAAGTTAGTCTATAATAATTTTAATTAGCTTAAAGTCACCATGAAATCAAAGTCAACAATTCTTGTTTTTTTATTGATTATTAAACTATTTATTATAAATGATTTATCTGTGCACATAATTTTTTCCATGAATGTGTCCTCATAATCTTTAATCAAAATAACTTCCCCTCCCTCTTGCAACAGCTCTTCTCTTCTCTGATGATGTGTTTACTGGTGTGAGGGTGGGACGCACAAGCGGTTGAAGCAAAAAAAAAGCCTTTTATTTATTAGCCTAATACATTAATTAATGGAGCATGACACTAATTTTTGTTGTCCAGATCTATACATTTATTCTAAAAAACATTAAAAATGCAATTACATTTTTTCTCGATTGCTTAAACACTATAACCAGGCTTTTGAACTAAAATTTCAAGACCATAACACCATTTATCAAAAAACACTCATTTTCAACTTTAAACACGATTCCCATTTTGACACACGAGTCAGATTTGTTGAACTGTCACTGCAAAACTCTACACACAAATCCCTTAATTTATCATTGCCTACACATGTTGTCATTAATAAAGCACTAGCACTCAATATTGTTCATTGTTCATTGCACAGCTTCAGCTCAGTTAGCACACAATTACCCAAGTGGAAACACTAAGAGTCAAAATTGATAACTCACCAATCAGAAAACTTCAATAGATAGTTTTGGAACAATGGACCCAGAGAGATATGGGCTGCGTTTCCCGAAACCTTCTTAACGCTGCGTCGTTCTTAAGTTGCACCTTAAGCTGTACCTTATCGATAATACATGTTTCCCGAAACGTTCTTAGTTAAGTATACCTTCTGTAAGTCATACGTTCGGAAGGTTGGTCTGGACCACTCTTAGCTTCACCTTATCACTGTTGCAGGTCTATACGAATATAATTCTGAAGTTTTAATACACCCAGACACCCAAACATTTACAGGGGTAAGTCGGTGATATTAGTGCCGTCTCTATAATATCAGTGTTTTTTCTCACCTAACCTGCGTAAAAATCCCTGGCCAAATTAGTACCTACTGTTTTTTAACAAACAGGTCGTGTGGTAATTTAATTGCCGTCTGAATGAGTTTACAAGAAGAGATTCAAAATTCACTGCTTAAATCATTTTTGATCACTGCCGATCACCGTACGTAAGATTTTACAGTTTTTCTCGATTGCTTAAACACATTTTTTGAAACTATGCCTCGTATTCTCAAAACTGTAAACACAAATCCATAACGTCTCACCCAATTCCCCAAACATCCTATTTTCAGGTCAAAATTAAGCTCTACACTCAAAACCATTCACTCTTGCTGAAAAACCAAACTTTGCCCTCAGACAGGACACACAAGCCCTCAAAATCACACACACTACAACATAGTCTAACACACTGGTGCAATAAATTCAAAACAACATTTCCAAAACTGGTAAGTTATGTTGCTTGTGGTCCCCCCCTCACAAACCTTTTCACATGATGAACACAAAAGACACAACCAATGGATACATTGGCACATTTTTATTCATTCATGTACTACACAGTACAACACACACACAACAAAACAAAACAAACATTTTTCCCTGTTTTACTCTTTTTTTATTTATTTTCTCCTCTAATTTTTTTTTATATTTACTTACACAGTAAGATGTGTGTGACCATCATATGACAGGTAAAGAGCACACACACACCTTATTCTAATATGGAATTGTATTGGAGTGGTAAAGAGTGTTGGTCGTGACAGGAGGGCCTCCACTCAAGGAGACAATATGATGAACACGTCTAAGAAAGTTCCACATATGGTTGAAATACCATAATTTGCCTAGGAAGATAACATTCTGGGAGTCAAGACTATAAAGGAGAAAGGATGCCTTCCCCTCACGGTCACACTCTGCAGCCACTCTGTGTGACTGTACGACGGCTGGCCTTTTCTTACAAGAAAAAAAAAAACCTCATCAAAGACAATTGGAAATGTTTGTCTTTTATTCAGTGATAGAATTTTGTTTGCCACCACACCTCCCTGAAGGTTCTCGAGGCAACGGTGAAGCGACTCAAATTTTGCCTTACTCGTAGCCCAGCCTCCATCATAGTCAAACCACTGATAAAGACATGGGCAACTAGAGTGGCTTGAATTTCATCTGAGACTGCTTGTCTTCTTGCCCTTGCCCTTCATCCTCCTCCTCCTTCTTATCCCTCCTCGATCTCTTCCTTCATGTCTTTCTGGATCCATTGTTCCAAAACTCAATAAACTGATTTGGGCCCTTTTATCTATTGAAGGATCTGATTGGTGTGTGTTCAATTTTGACTCTTAGTGTTTCCACCTGGGTAATTGTGTGCTAACTGAGCTGAAGCTGTGCTGACTTGAGTGAACAATATTGAATGCTAGTGCTTTCTAAATGACACCATGGTCTAGGCAATGAGAAATGAAGGGATATGTGTGTAGAGTTTTGCAGTGACAGTTCAACAAATCTGACTCATGTGTCAAAACAGGGAATAGTGTTTATAGTTTAGTGAAATGGGTGTGCTTTTTGATAAATGGCATTATGGTTTTGAAATTTTAGCTCAAAAGCATGGCTATAGTGTTTAAGCAATCGAGAAAAACTGTATTACTGAAATGCAAGAACAATATTTCATCTCAGCTCCACCTCAGCGAACAAAAATGGGAAAGAGAAGAAAGCACGTAAAAATTTGAAATGGTTATCATGGCAGCAATATATGTTACAATTTTAAAATATGTAGGCTAGGCTATTATAGGCTATTATAGTTTGGATTATTTTTTATAATATCCCTTTTATAAAGAACACCGCTTTCTCACATAACGCAGTGAAGCAGCCCCTGCACGAGAGAATAATTGATTCTCGAGATATCAACCAATTCAGCACCATCGCCACGGACAGCACTGGGTAAAGTCGCACGTAAGAAGGTATATCTTAAGCAGCTTCCTAAGGTATGGTTCAGGGAACACGCCTAGCAATGGTATACCTTTAGTTAAGTTATACCTTAAGAGTCTTTGTAGCGCGCTAAGAGACAACGTTATCGGGAAACGCAGCCATGATAGAAGAGGTCGAGGACACCAGGGAGGAGGAAGAGGAGGAGGAGGAGGAGGAGGAGGAGGAGGAGGAGGAGTAGTAGAGAGTGGAGGAAGGGGTGAAGGAAGAGGAAGAGTAGGTGGTGGAAGAGGAAGAGCAGTAGGGAGTGGAGGATGAGGAAGGGCAAGGGCAAGGAGACAAGCAGTCTTGAATGAAATACGTGACACTCTAGTTGACCATGTCCTTGTCCATGGTATGACTATGAGGGAGGCTTGGCAACGAGTACAGCCAAACTTGAGTTGATTCACCGTCGCCTCAATCATAAGAACCTTCAGGGAGGAAAACCGGTACAGTAGATGTACTTCAGACTGCTCTCTATCGTAACTTTTGAGTGCTGCACTGTTACAACACATACATGTACTGTAGCGGTTTCACTATACTACTGTAATAAAAGAAATGCATCAAATTGCCTCACATACAGAGTTACTGAATGCTTCCATTTTGTAAAAATTATGCGTTACAGTAATCCGTACTTCTATTTTTGTAGGACACAGAGATGATTAAATGGAAGAAGCCTGTCTAGATATTTCAGTTGATGCATGCCAGGGGTGGATCAGGCATGCAAGAGGATTTTACCCCCGCTGCCTGGCCAGGGCCAATATAGCCTGTGATGCTGACGAGATTCTCTGGCCTGTGCAGACCAAAGACTGATGCTGGGGCAGAGTATTTTTTTGTTGTTGTTTTGGTGTACTGTACAGTACATTAAGGAATAAAAAATTGCAAATGTATACATTTGTTGTGTCTTTTGTTGTGTTCATTAAGTGAAAAGCTTTTTGAGGTGGAGAACCACAAGCAACATAACTTGCGTATTACCCTTTTTTTGTAGTATTGTTAGTGTGTAAGATGTTGTGTGTGTTTTTGAGGGCTTGTGTGTCCTGTGACCTGTCTGAGGACAAAGTTTGGTTTTTCAGCAAGATTTAATGGTTTTGTGTGGAGAGCTTTATTTTGACCTGAAAATAGGAAGTTTGGGGAAATGGGTGAGAAGTTATGGATTTGTGTTTAGAGTTTCAAGAAAAGAAGGCATAATTTCAAGAATTGTGTTTAAGCAATTGAGAAAAACTGTAATACAAACAATGACTTCTAAAATCCAATGCTACAATTTTCTGTCTATCATTTGTTAACAAACAAGAATTCATTAATTCAATGAGCTCATTGATTCTGCCTTAAATTATTACATTGTTTAATTTTTTTTTTTTTTTAGCTAACTGTGATTTGTATATGTACATTTCTGAAATACATAACTTAGACAGTTACCTCTGATCACTCTAAATTGTTATGTGGACTTTTTCATTGCATTTTCTGTAAAGCTGCTTTGAAACGATGTGTATTGTGAAAAGCGCTATACAAATACATGTGAATTTAATTGAATTAAAGTAAAATTCCTTCTTGTTTTTTTTTTTTTTCAAAAAGGGAACTGTCCTGATATAAAAATGAAGAAAAAGAGCCACTTTAAAAGACATTCTTAAAAAATGAAAACATTTGAAAAATTTGGCATAATCTTTTATAAAGCAGTGAAATTTTGTTAAATTCTTATTAATATCTGAAAAACATTTGTCTGTCAAAGGCATGTGGGTAACACTTTATAATAACTGAAATGCTTATGTATTATGCTTTTTGTTCATATTTTGAACTTTGACAGAAAAAAATCTTAAATGCGTGAGCATTTTACCATTCTGCAAATTGTGTTTGTGAGTGGAAATTATTCCCGCCCTCGATGTGAACTAAGAGTTTGATTCCTGAAGTGACCAGCCTCAGGAAAGCAGTTAGCTATTGCTAGCCTAACTGACATGTTAATGAGGCTATAAAAGCATTACTCTTGACTGCTAATCATTAAAACCCATTAGTGAAGCTCCTAAATAAAACAACAGGAACATTATACTGCAGTCTCTCTCGCTTTGACTCTACACACCATTCAAGACCTAGAAGTATACAATGAGCATTCAAACCGAGACTTTTTGTATTTTTCTCTCTCCTTCCCTGTCGCAAATGTCAGCATCTCGATTTTAATAACGTACTCAACAGCATACCTTTTCTATAAAATGCAGTTTAGAACTGTTGAAATCTTCACATTTACACTCAATAATATAATTATTTATAGTTGCGGTAACATACTGACATTTATTCACACGCTCATAAAACTGAGGCTAAATCGGTTAAAACACAGCAGTTAGCCACGACTGCCTCTCACTAACAAGTTTACAACAGCATACAGCTACGTTAATAACAGCAGAAACGCTACACCATTAATGCTGATTCTTCTAGTGCCCAAATCACAGAAAATGTTGCAGTGGGTAGCACTAAAAGCCCTTTACTTTGACAGCACTGTTAGTGACACACCTGCTCAGAGCTTGTTGCTGCAAAAACATTTTCTTAATCAGTATTTTAGACTTGTTTTCCAGTAAAACATGTATTTTGAGACTTTTTTTTTCCTGTTATCAATCTGTACATGGTAAACTTTACACAGTATGTTCTTTTTTTACTGCTGTTCAGCATGCCGTGCTATGAGAGTTGCATTTTAAACAATGAATTTAAACGTATTTAAAACATCATGTTAAAAGCTGTTAAGTTTGCAAGCCAAATGTATTCCGAGACCCCTGCCTTCTGTTCCTTTTTGTTGCACATGGGAATAAGTGGCATACAGTATGCAGTCTTCTTGTCACAATAAGTGACTTAACTTGTTGCACAATGAATTCTTAAATAATTTTAATTGGATTTCAAACCACCTACAAAAGTGGTTTGGATAAGGCTTTTGAAATTCAAATTTCATTTTTTTATTGTTTAGATTACAAAAAAACTAAACATCACGTGTAAAAACAAAAAATGCACAAGACCTAACGGATAAATTATCTGTATTTATTAATTTACTGTATTCCTGTGATGGCAAAGCTGCATTTTCATATTCTTTTGTTGAAAACAGTTGTGATGCTTATAATTCTGTGGAAACCTTCAGGATTCGTTGATGAATGAAAAGATCAGAAGAAAAGTTATTATTTGAAATAGAAATATTTTGTAACATTTTAAATGTCTTTACTATCACTTCTGATGAATGTAATGTATCCTTGCTGAATACCAGCATTAATTTATTTAAAAAAAAAAATTCTAGTTAACATTCACAATTACATCTTAATTGTGTCATGATATATTTAAATGCCTCAACTTGGAAAGTCCGGCCTCAAATAGTGAGTAGGGCATTTGTATTGCCGTTCATTTGTGCTCATCCCATAAACACAATAAATACAGTTCCGACATGACAATAAGGAAGCAGTAGAAAAAGGTCTATTTTGATACTGTGGTGTTAAAGGTCTCTGTCGAGGAGTTTAGCGGTACATGTGTCCTATTTGTCTGGTCATTTTAGCCACAGTGACTGACTGGACTCCAGAACTCCCCTGGGCATCTAATTAAAACAGGTCACAGGCATTTATCTAACAGTAATTACCCCTCACTCACTCAATGAGGAGAGAGTAGCTGGTATAGACCAGGGTTCATAAAGGATTAGTATAGAGAGAGAGAGAGAGAGAGAGAGAGAGAGAGAGAGAGAGAGAGAGAGAGAGAGAGAGAGAGAGAGAGAGAGAGATGAGTGAACTATGAAGTAGACAAATCAAGTTTTATTTAAATCTTATTTCTTCAAAATGATAACCATATGGAATTGAATGTCTGCATAGCTGGACACTCCTGTTTTGTCAAATATAGCCACACAAAATACAACATGTAGAACCTCCATCCATAAGTGAAAGACATGGTACAAAGCAAGTCTGATGATTTTACCTGCAATTAGTTTTTAAAATATCACAATTTTTACTTTGAAGGGCTTTGAACTTCAGTTAGTGTGTAATGTTGCTGTTTGAGCATAAACAACATCTGCAAAGTTCCCTTTCAGTCGGTCACGTCGACGCCACATCGGACTGAACCGACTAATATGTATCTCGCCAGAGAAGCCAATCTACTTCGAGTGTAACTAAATGAGCCAATGCAGCAGCTGCTCTGCCACATTGCGCGGGTTTACAATGAGCAGCAGGTGTGATTGCACTTCAGCTTTTCGCTTCGGAGCCGAACGTTTCGAATGCTGTTTATACTAAGAGTGTTGACATTCAACGAGCAGCTCTTCAGAAGAACCTCTCGTGTGCGGTGTTGGCGATACGGCGTGGCGGCGGAGTCAACCTCTCTTTTCTCCTCTCTTTCTCTTCTCACAGCTGGTACGGTGCGCTGAGAGCTATGAAAGCCGTTGTTACGGCTGGTAAGAGACCGCATACAAAGAGAGAGTCAGCACACGACAGGCTGCACACTTTCCCTGTCTGTGTTGCTGCGACCGTTCTCTTGAGTGCTTCAGCACCAAGGAGAGCAGTTCCCTGAAAGAGCTTACACAAGTAGAGCTATGTCTTTTTAAAGATGTCACTCTACTTGTGTGTTTCTGGATGCGGCCGTTACCTGGGATCGTGGGATGGACAGGATCGCTGCCTCATGTGTCTGGTCAATGAACACGCTGAGGCTGCGTTTATGGATGAGTCATGTACCCATTGTGGGAAGATGACCATCTCAGAGCTGCAGTCGAGACTCTCGTTCCTACAAAGGGGCGGAGTCCTTGCGCCTCTGCCGCGATCTAACCCTCCTCAGAAGGTCACTTCAGGCAGTAGTGCGGGTGACCTGAGGATCACGGTGAGCACGCTTTCTTTGGGGAACCAACCCCCTAGGAACCCTCATCCCTCCAGCGCTCCGCAGACCAGTAGAGCCGCCGAGAGAACATGCTGGACCATCCACGAGATGCGTATCAGACATATCTTTCGACGCTCCCCCCGATTACCGGATTTCGATCGCTGCATCGGAGGGTGAATCAGACTTCTCCAGGGATGAAGATTCGGCCTCCTTCGGGAACGGCAGTGTTGCCCGAGTCAGACCCGGAGCTTTCCCTGGCCGCCAACAGGATTAGGCTCGTGTGGAACCCTCCACCATGTCCCGAGCCCTTGAGGCTGGATGATTGGTTTTTCGGGGTGGCTCGTGCTGGTTCTCAGCCACCCACCCCGGTTCCTTTCTTCCCGGAGGTGCATGAGGAGCTCACTGGTTCATGGATGGCATTTTTTACTGCCAGAAACTGTTCCAGTGGCTCCTCCTCCCTCACCACCCTTGACGGCGGGACAGCTAAGGGTTACACGCGCATCCCTCCAGTGGAATGGGCCGTTGCTATGCAACTGTGCCCTAACTCCACCTGGTGGGGGAGCCGTGTCTCCCTTCCAGGGCCTGTAAACACTCGTCAGACCGGCAAGGCTTACCAGGCCTGTGGGGAATCCGGCTCTGCCTTACACGCTATGGCATTGGTGCAGGCCAAGGCACTGAGGGACCTGCACGAGGGTGGTCATGATCCCCAAGTTCTGCAAGAACTTCATGCCATCTCTGGCTGTGTCTAGCGGACATGAGGGAGACCAACAAAATCCAGACCCAGACCCGGCCTCTTCGGCGACGCCGTCGAGAACTTACCTACTGTACAGAAAGTACATCAAACACATCCTGCCTCAGCGGTCAGCTGCTGCCTCCACCCATCCGCCGCCCACAGCACCTCAGTCTGCTCCTGCATCTGCCCTTGCTCTTGCACCGCAGCAGCAGCCTCCACCTAAGCGGCACAGAAGAGCCAGCCGCAGGCAGGCCGCCCAGCACCCCGCCAAGAGGGGTGGCAAAGCCAAAGGCAAGAGGCCCTAGGATGGGCGACCCAGAGATGGAGGGGACTGCTCTTTAGAAGATGGTTATCGCACCACTCCCTCCCCCGGAAGAGGGCTGGGTGGAAAATCTTGTGTTTCCTTTTGTTTGTGTTCTGTACCCAAATTTTCAATAAAAGAGCAGTTTCTTTCATCTCTGGGTCCGAAGAGGGCCTGGAGAGTAGTGGGAGGAGAGAATCCTCACCACTCTCATTCACCTCTTCTATCGCCAGCGGGCAGGCCATTCATGTCCCCGGTGTGCTCAACCGTGTGGCTAACAAGCTATCACGATCTGCGCTCCCGGGAGAGTGGCAACTCCACCCCCAGGTGGTTCAACTGATCTGGAGAGAGAATTCGGGAAGGCTCAGGTAGACCTGTTTGCCTCTCCAGAGACCTCCCGCTACCACCTGTTTTACTCCCTGACCGAGGGAACACTCGGCATGGATGCACTGGCAGACAGCTGGCCCCGGGGCCTTCGCAAATATACGTTTCCACCAGTGAGCCTGCTTGCACAGACCCTGTGCAAAGTCAGGGAGGACGAGGAGCAGGTTCTGCTGTTGACTTCCTATTGGCCCACCCGGACCTAGTTCCCAGAACTCATGCTCCTCGTGACAGCCCCTCCCTGGCCCATTTCTCTGAGGAAGGACCTTCTTTCTCAGAGATGGGGCACCCTATGGCACCCGGACCTCTGGAAACTTCATGTCTGGTCCCTGGACGGGACGCGGAGGTTCTAGGTGATTTCCCCCCAGAGGTACTTAACACCATCGCATCGGCACGGGCACCGTCTACAAGATGTGCATTCGCCTTGAAATGGAACCTGTTCGTCGAGTGGTGTTCCAAAAATACATGCTGCCACTATTTCAGCATTATCACGACCACACAGATGGCAAATCAGTGGGGAAGCACGACCTGGTCGTCAGGTTCCTTAGGGGGGCGAGACAGTTAAATTCTCCTCGACCCCCCTCCATACCCTCTTGGGACCTTTCCCTGGTGCTTTGAGCACTTCAGGATGTTACCTTTGAGCCTTTACAGTCAGCAGACTTAAAGCTCAGGCAGGCAGGGTGGCGTGAACCTGGCGTGAACAGTCTCTGGCTGGGCAAGCATGACGGGAACAGTCTCTGGCTGGGCAGGCAGGACGTGAACAGTCTCTGGCTGGGCAAGCATGACGGGAACAGTCTCTGGCTGGGCAGGCAGGACGTGAACAGTCTCTGGCTCGGCAGGCACTATGTGAACAGTCTCTGGCTCGGAAGGCATGACGTGAAGACCCTCAGGCTCGGCAGGACTGACATGAAGACACTGAGGCTTGGGAGGACTGACGAGAAGTGACTCAGGCTTGGCAGCGGCCATGACAGGATGAAGCTCTGGAGTGAATGCACTGGCGAGCGGTGTGAGCACTGGAGTTGCCAACATTAGAGTGGGCATGACGTGAACTGGCTCAGGCTTAGAGGATACTGTGAGCTTGCAGGGCTCCTCATCCGCAAAGTAAATGTAATAACGAGCCGCTAAATAAAAGGGCACAGTCAATGTATTGAGCCAGAGTGTAGTGAGGGGTATTGCCAGGCATGCAGTAATAAATACAACCATCCAGTCCATGGCGAAACATGTCCTTCAAGACATCGTCACTAAAGTCCATCCCCTGACAAAGCCCACAAAACTCCTCCACGTAATCCTCAATAGGACGGCTACCTTGGCTGAGGAGGAAGAGATAAATTGCTGGGTCCATGTTGGTCGAGTATTCTGTAATGAATGAAGTCCACTCACTGAAGGCAAGTAGTAGTGAGAACCCAAATGCAATTTATTCCAAAACGTGATCAAACATAAAACAAAGGCATGACGAGGCATGGAACTCAAAACAAGAACATAAACTTACATGATGTAACAGGAAACATTCAATACTCGACAAAGACACAGGGCAAACATGAGGGCTAAATACACAAAAGACTAATGACAAGACAAGGGACACGTGAACAATTAAACAATGACCCAATGACATGACACAACAGACAAGGAAACACATGGCAGGATCACATGACTAGAACAGGGGATCACATGACAGACAAGAAGGAACAAGAAACAAAACCCACAATGTGACAAATACAGTGATATAAAAGACCAAACGCGCACCTTATTGGGGATGTAGGCTATACTAGATATAGGAACAGGCAAGCGGACTCAGAATATGAACGTAACGTGCAAAGTTTCACGCTAAGTGATTCCCAGTGAAAAACTGGCATAAAGTTGGCTTGACACTGACAGAGTGTCTGGCCACCAGGTGAGTGATAAATTGCACTGCTAAGAAGGAGGGATGCCTGTCACACACACATACACACACACAGTGTCCTGGCAGCTGATGTGTAAACACCTTAGTATAGAGACATCACTTCAAGGTCACCTGTGCCAGCTAATCAGGCGTGGATGTGTGTGACCTGAAAATCACATTCATTGTGTGGATCAGGCATTCATTATCACAAGGCTTAATAATGTACTAAATAATGTCTTACTAAAAATGTAAAACTGCAGAAAGGTTTGTGTGAGGGTTAGTTTTAGGGGTTGAGGGATAGAAAATATCATTATCTCAATATGAAAAAATATGTTAATGGAAAGTGTGTGTGTTGACTAAAAAGTTTAGGCTAATGCATGCAGGAACATGTCATTATTTAAATATAGTCTAACATCTATCATGTTATATAAACTTACTTTAAGCAAGCCTAAAGTGTACCCAGAAAATATTATTTAAAAGGGATAAAGGGTGAGTAAATAATGACAGAATTTTCATTTTGGGGTGAACTATTCCTTTAAGTTACACTATCTAAACAGTCATAAATTCAAGAAAAATCTAAGTCAAATTGCATAATAAATATACGGTTAAAAGATTTATTTGCATTCATTTTTGGTCATATGGACATAGTTATTGGTATTCACTGTGTGAGAAATATACAACTGACTATTTGATACTAGATTACAAAAGACTACTAAAGATTGACTACTAGATACAAAAGATTAACTGACTGGTGTCTAGGCCTGTCGCAGTCATCAATATGTTGACTTATTGCACAATTTATGTACATAACCTCAATATTTTTTTTGTTAATGCAATATATCGCCCATTATGTTTACATGATAATGAATGTCGCCAACATTTTGCCGATCGTACTGTCATCTTGTCTTTTCATCTCCATATCGGAGGCAAATGTGGGGCCTGGGAAGTTCCTTCATACACTTATAGTGTTATAGTGTTTTCCTGACAACTACAGACAGTTTGGAAGAATAAGTCCAAATGCACTGTTTCAAAGCTGCAATCCACTGTTCCGGTGCAAATTTAAACGTCACAGTGCAAAATGGTGAGCACTAACAGCTAGTGTTAACGCTGTTTCACACGGGACGCAGCAGTTTTGAGTGTATAGTTCATTTTCGAATTTCACAGAGATCGCGTTTTTTGCATTCCACTGCAGCAATGTTTTTCCACTGTTTTTCCACTGTTTTTCTATGTAAACGGACATGTTTGACCATTGCGCTCACACCTTTTGCAGCATCTCATGCATAGCGGTGTCATAATCATGTGGCGCTCAAGTTAAACGAAGTTCAACTTTTAAAAAAATACCCCTCTAGAAAAATTGTTTTAGCAGTAAATACTGCCTGTTGAGGCATTAATGCAATGCCTTTGTTCATATGGACATCTAACTGCTAAGTAGGGTTTGTGTTTTCAGCAGTATAGTGTGCACGCTTACTTTACAGTGAAAAGAAGGTCAGGGAAAAATCTGTAAATGGAAAATCTCCATAAGTGCCTTTTGTGCATTTGCAAGTGTTTTTTTCCCCCTACTTGTTAATTTGCACTCAAAATATTTATTTACTATTTATTCAAAAAAAAAAATTAGGATATTTTTTGACACTTCATTTCCATGATCTAAAGAATTAAAAGGTTGTTGTCATTTGAAAGTGTGTAGGCCTACTTGCATTATTATGCTGTTATATTATGATTATATATTTAGTGGCATAAAATGGTCTTGTGACAATAATTTCGTTTAGCGCAATTATTTCTGGGACAATATATCGCACAACAAAAAGTAGTTATCGTGACAGGCCTATACTGGTGTCCTCAGGTAAACTCTATTCTCTGTCTTAGTACAGCACAATAAATAAAGAATGATGTCCCATTTCAGATCATCTCAGATAAAGCTTCTCAGGTAAATCTCTCTCTGTTCTTTCTCGTCTCTTCGTCTAGCTGTCGCTCATTGTGTCACTGATGAGGCTGAAGTGTAAATAGAGACAGGGAGCGAGGAGATGTGACGGCAGTGTTCGCGTGTTAAACTCAATAGCGTCGTCTCAGATAACGCACTGCACTTCCTTTCCTGTTCCTTCACATCAGAAGATCAGAGACAGCAGAGGTGTATGTGTGTGAAAGTCGCCCCCTCTAAACCAGGCGAGCAATTGAATGCTTTGAATTGCATTCTAAAACAAATATGCGTGCAAAGTTTATGACAAATCTCTTTCACAAACTCTAAGGGTGGAGAATATGTTCACCTTATATGGAAATGAAGTGTGTGTGTGTGTGTGTGTGTGTGTGTGTGTGTGTTTACATAGTTACTTTAGGGACAAAAATGTTCAAAAACATCAACATTTATAATGTACAAAGATGAAAAGTAAGACTTCTGAATGAATTTTGTTTTGGTCAGAGTTGGAGTGTGGGTGAAATCTCTGTGGGAGTTCAAAACAAGCTCTTTAGCTCCATAGTGCGCAAAACTACTTCATGCAACTGAGTGAGTGTCAGACTTATTTAACGTTTCCGTGAGTGAGAGAGTGAGAGAGTGACAGAGAGAGAGAAAGAGAGAGAGAGAGTAATATTAATAATAATTGAGGGTTTTTGCAGTTCTTGGATGTAGAGAAAGTTCAAAGGCAACAATCACTCACCATTCACTCAAACTGACGTGATCTACGTGACAGGCTCTGCCAAATCTCTCCCTCACACACACACACACACACACACAGAGAAGTTAAAATAATCTCATTGCAGGTTGGTTCAGCTGTTTATTAAAACGAAACGCTGAATATTTATTTAACCCTCCACACATGCACCTTATACACACGTATAAGTAAACATAAGCATAATTATCCAATGATAATAATCCAATGATGATCATATGTTTAGTCATTTGTTGTCTTTCTGTATAACATGTTTGTCTATACAGTGGTCCCAAAATGTGTGTGGACACTTTTGGGCACAAAGTCAGACTTTCAAATATATGAATTCCTTTACAGAGATAAGAGAAAGTGGCATCTGAAAACCAGTGATGCAAAAGCTTTTCATTTTAGCAATTGGGTCAATGACATGATGCTAATTTATTTGATCTTATTCAATAATTTATTCAAAAATACATTAAACCAACAATTCATGCATACAAAGACTGGAATACACCTCATATAAGAAGCATTATTTATTATTTTTAGCATTATTGCTGTTCTGATATTATAATGAAGAAAAAGAAAGAAAACCCAAAGTACTTTGGCCTAATGTTTTATTATTATTTATTAGAAAACAATGTTTTAACAAAACTCTTATTACCGTTTGAAAAACTTTTTAGCCAAATTAGAGTCATGTGGTGTGACCAAAATAGTAATGTGATGCAACCAATATGCAAAAACGAAGAGCCCAATTTGCAGATATTTATGAATGAATAATTCCTGATATTAGTAAAAAAAATATAAATAATTTTTATCTTCAAATGTCTAAAAACGTTTTTTTTAATGATCGAGACATGTACACACATGTATTCAAGGCATCTTATACATTTTTTACTTGACATTTAGCTTCATTAAATTAAAGGAAAAAATTAGAAAGCCTGCATGATATCCAAAACATTTTAAAGAATATTTAAGAAAAATTTTGAAAAAACAAACAAAGAGCTCAGTGCATGTTTTCGATTATGAATAGTTTTGTTCTTACAAGTTTGTCTCTGTTTGGTACAAAGTATTAGACTACGTCAAATCTATATGAAACCTAAATGAACACAAAGCAATAACTTGGCATATGTGTTTTAAAATAGATAAAACTTAAAATGTGTTTTAAGATTTGTATTTATTTTCTTTATCATGGACACTTATTGACCCAGTTACCTTTAACTATGGTCAGTGTTTGACAATAAGAAATTAAAGAAGACAATCATATATTTTATAATTAAGTGTCCAAATACATTTTGGGCCCAATGTAAATGTGTGCTTTCTTTCTACCATATAACTAGTGGTGTGCATTCATATCAAATGACTCTATTGCTTATCTATTGCTTTGTTCATTTAATTTTGTTTCTTTATTCCCTGTAAACATGAGTTTTCTCCAAAAAGAAGTCCACCACCTCTTTATGCCAATTGCATTCACCTCTTATCTAATAATGTAGTTTGTGTGTGTGTGTGTGTGTGTATGTGTGTGTGTGTGTGTGTGTGTGAAGGGCATGAGATGCTGAGGATGTTTAGGATTGGACCGTCTCCTTTGATCAGCGTTTCACAAAATTGCCAAGGGCTGCCTACAAACTCCACCACTCTCTCTTTTCCTGACACAGATAGACATGCACGCAATAGAGTGACAGAGAGAGAAAGGGATGGAAAAGCAATAAAGCGAGGTAAATGAACAACGTTGCTAGGTTTATTTGTAGCATCATGTTTGATATGATAGGTACAGTGCATAATAGACACAATGTTCTCCCCAGTGTGTGAACTCCAACAATTTGCAATGTGTGCTAGACACAAAAGCCTGACGTAGGATATTTCAGTCTCATGTGTGGCAGCAACTTCTCCCAGATCTCATCAAACCGATTTGAAAACAGCTTTGAGTGTATAATAGATAGGGCGAGGGTGAAGAGGCGCCTCAGTTACTGTTAAAATTGGAAAAGGATGGCTCAGCACAATAGCACATGCATGAACCTTTATTTTGTGCTTCCCAAAAATAGGGATAATCATGTAAAAATATGGAAAAGTGAGTCTCTTTTGCCTGTTTTGAGCACACTTAGGCACTGTAAATATCGAACGCATTCTCATCCTAGGGCGTCATATACTGACGCTTTTGACATTTCGTCTACATCCAACGCACATGGCACCCTTTAGCGTCAATATGATAAGCACAGAGCTTTGTTCGGTTATGGTTAGGTTTAGGTCTGGGGTAGGGTTAGGGTTAGACCGCTAGGAGGCGCCTTCTGGCCCATATCTATCTGCGTCTCATATTGACACTAAAGGGTGCCATGTGCGTTGGATGTATACGAAATGTCAAAAGCGTCAGTATATGATGCCTTGGGATGAGATCGGGCTGAAATATCATTGCATTAGTGTGCTATTGTGTAGTGTGTTATTTTGCTTGAGTTACTAAGTAGTTTAAAGGGGTGGTTGATTATGATTTCACTTTTCTAATTTTAGTTAGTGTGTTGTTTTAGCATAAACAACATCTGCAAAGTTACAAAGCTCAAAGTTTAAAGCAAAGGGAGATATTTGCTTTTGAAGAAATCTTTTTTTAAGGACTACAACAAACGGCTGGTAGGGACTACACGACATTCCTCCCGGGTTAGTGACATCACTAACCCTAAAATTTACATAAACCCTGCCCCCAGGAACATGCAGTCCATGTTAAGAGGAAGAGTTGTTGTAGTAGAGCACATTTGTGAGTCTGCTCAAGCTGTCACATCCGTCTCTTCACATGCAATACAGTACGTAACACAAATGCAATAGCATGTCACTCTGTACACATCTTACAACAGCTCCCACACAAGCGATTTTATAGATTATCATGACAGAATATGCTAATCAAAGACTTGAAGATAGTTAACTCCACATCAGCAACATAAATTCATCAACTAACCATTCAGAAATGTCCTGTTGCATTCTACATGTTGTCACTTCTTCTTGAGTCTCTCAATCATTGTTCGACTCGTTTAAACATAAATGGCATAAAAGGCAGAACAGTTTCTGACATTTTAGTGCTTGTCTGCGTGAGGTAATCGGAGCTGCTAACACACACAAGCTCTTGACGCTCCGCCCACTGTGCCGGGAGCAGTAGCTCATTTGCATTTAAAGGACACACACTTAAACGACGCGCTTTTGCTCAGCCTCAAAAAGGGACAATTTTAAAGGAGAACTTGGTAGCTTTTTTAACTTAATAAAACTGTCTAGAAATCATTTGGATGGTTAAACAACCTGTTCTGGTGATATTGGTGACTTTCCCCGCTCCCCCCAGCGTTCCCAGGCGGAAAACCAACCTTGCAACTTGTTCACTACCGTCCCGGCAAGATAGAAATTGGAAGTCTCGTGAGAAGCGAAAGCGAGAACGAGAACGAGCGCGAAACACAAATTGCTTTATGGCAATTCGACATAAACACACAGGCATGTATGATGATATTACCAGATTACCCACCTCGGTAGACATATCTCCACGCGATACAGTTGGCTTGCTCCGATCAAAACAAACGCACATGAGCAGCGGTAGAGAAGGGGAGGAGGCCGCCGCAAGTGAGTTTTTTACGACTGTGTTGTGAAATATACGCCCCACCACAGCTGTAGGGGGAGCTCGTGGGGAAAACATGCGACAACAAAAGGGAAAATCAGCGAAGAAGTGACTAGAGTTCGCTAGAGTTGCCGAGTTCGGCTTTAACATGCTGTAAATAATGATATGTGGGGTATTTTGAGCTAAAACATCACATACACACTCTGGGGACATCAGAGACTTATTTTGCATCTTGTAAAAAGGGGCATTATACCAGCCCTTTAAAAAAATAAATTGTTTAACATGCATCTTGAGGGAGGTGCCACAGCTCTTCTATGGATTTATAATGTCTCCAATGCTTCTGTCTCTTCATGTAATCTCAGACGTACTCAATAATGGCGAGATCAGATTAGAGGTCTGCATTACCGCGGGACTCCCACAGGATAAGACTCCCACAGGACTCGACGCAACTTGTGGTGCAGTTTTGTATTGCTGAGTGTGGGTACATGAGATTGAGAATATACAAAATATATAAATATAATACAAAAATACAAAATATACAAATATATACATTTAAATACATAAATATCTAAAAATTAGGGCAGACCAAAGATTTTCCTAGTCGACCGGTAGTAATTTTTTTAGTTGACCAGGCGTATTTTTATGATGTTAAATACTTAAAATATATACGGGGGAAGGGCATCAGAAAATGGTTTGAGTTTCAGGGCTGAGAAAGAATATTATATGTAACATTGCTAACATTGTTCTACATTACAGAGAAATACTAAACCATAATAATGAGCCTTTAAAATAGAAATCAAGCACTCAAGCTCTTGCATAAAGCTTGCTGCAGTACACCAGCAAAAGTAATGATGATGAAAATGTCTGACAGAAAGAAGACTCTCTGAACAGTTCAATAATTTTTAAATAAACTAGTGTTTTCTGAGTCAGTGTCTGCTGCAAAGATGAAGTTGATGACTCTGACACATCTCCGCAGTACAGAGAATGTGAATCTACGTCACGCCGCATTGCATGCTGGGACAGTGCCTCCATCTTAAGTGGATTGCCCTCTACTACTGATACTGAAATTAATACCAATACCTGCACTTTTTGTTTTGTTTTTGCCTTTAAATTGCCTTTGAATACTGGCACACTAAAGCAAAGTATAACCGTCTTAAAACAAATGTTTCTGTGAAGCATCTAATACCTAAGACTTTGGCACAGTACTTTATTTTTGTGTGGCACTCACTTTTTTGTACATATTTGGATCACTTAAACACTGTAAATAAACATCATTACATTGGGTCTGTTTTGCTGAGCAAACTTTTCCAATTTTAAGAACCACTGAAGCAGGGGTTGTGCTAAGGGTCAGGCCTGAGACAGATTTGTGCTCTTCAGTCAGCAGACACATCAAATCAGTGCGGTCTCATTAACTCATCAGCTACAGCAAATATATCAGCTAATCTGACTCAGCTTTATTTAAGCTGCTGTCCCTCTCAAACACCCTATCTCTGTGTCTCACTTTCACCCTGTCTGTCACTGTCTTTCACCTATTGATTCAATGTCAGTTCAATTAAGTTTTATTAGAATGACTATTTACTTACTGTATTGCCTAGTCATTGCAATGCTAAATTTTATATAACACGATAAACAAAAATAAATAACTTAATTACATGTTTCTTCGGCTATGAGTTGCAAACATATATTTTGTAGCAAGCATTTCTGTGGTATTGTCCCTTCCAAATTCATAGGGGAGTTTTTCCTGTGTTTAGGTTTATTAAGTCTTATCAAGTCTGAAACAAATAATGGCATATTTCAAATTTATGAAAAAAGGACTCTCTACCAGTGTACAGTATTTGAGCAGCAGTGTCGCTGTTTGAAAGTTGGTCGGACCAACACAACCAGACACAACAACAAATGTTTAGCCAATCAGCACTAGGGAGCGTATGACGGTGGAAGAGAAAGAACGAATAAGAGGGAGATTTTAAGAAAGACTGTAGAAAGAGAGATAGCTGAGAGACATTACAAAAGAGAAAAGCTCATATGAATATCACTGGAAAATTAAGGGTTCTGATCAGGAAAGAGCTATAGGACCTGCGTTAATACTGTTGTGTATGTACAGTGTGTTCATTTTTTGTGTGTCCTTGTTATTCATTCATCATCTTCACTTTATTTTTCATGAAGCATTATTCTGTTGCGCTTCTGCTACAATAAATAGACATCCACTCTTGCATTGCATGTGTAACGGAGGCCAGCTAGTGAGAGTTGTGCAGGCTGATGACTGCTAGAAAATGCAGTGTTTATATATATTCATTCATTGTCACTGTAATTAACATAATTAATTATTGTTTAATTTAGAATGTTATGACTAGATACTTAGCAAGGTATTGTCAAGTTGTTTACCACGGGCTTTATTTTACTCATAAATTGAAAAACCCTTTTATAAAACCTCATATGAAAATTTCGAAGGAACCGGTGGTGAATTAAGACTTCCGGGTTCTGACGTCATCCCTGCACCACTCTATTCATGTGCTTTGGACAGTCACAAAAAAATGTGCAGCGTTGAGGGAGAAAATGTCAAATGGTGACAGAAAACGACAAATGAAGTGAAGATGAGGTTGATTCATTCTCACCTTTTTAGTCAAAAAAGTCCATATAGTATATGGCAAAGTATAGTCGGCAAAGTATAATATGAGGATGTGCCATCATTAAGCGTAGCGTCAGTTCTGGCAGGTCACGTTAGTCAACCCGCATCAGCTGACTCTCAGCTGATCCACGTCTACCTATAGGAATATGACGCCTATCATTGTATACATATATAAGCTCCTTCAGTATTATCAGCAGCTATCGCGTTTCTCAGGAGCTAATTACCCTCCTCCATCCCCAGCTCCTCCTCTCGTCAGTCAGGATTTGGCATTCTGATTACCCTTTGAATCAAAATAAATTCTCGAAATAGGTTGTACTTTAAAATCTTGAATTAATGATATCTGCAACACCTTCATGTTTGTTCTGTTCTGTTCACCCTGGGTTATTGCTGCTCTCCCTGCTCTTATCCATGCTAGGCTGCATGGATGCACAGGGAGTTCTTGCCCAGAACAGAATCATACCGCCAATCATAATTATGCTAATTGTCAATCATATATTTGACGATAGTGGTCCTGACAGTACTACAGCTTTTATGTAAACATATTGCATGTGGCGATCATCCAATCAGTGACACTGACAAAGTAAATAAGCAAGTAAGTACGTTTACCCAAAATTTAGGAATGCACAAAGTGAAATGACAGTTTAAGAATAACCTGGATTAATTGTTAACCCCTGTAAATTATGAGCAATGTGAAACATGAGGTAAGACAACCTTTAGAAGCTTTAGAAGGGTTAACTATTTCAAGCGTCAAAATACCTTTTGACTTTAATTGTATGTACAAAACATCTGGAACAGTAAATTACAATATTTTTTTATTCCAATAAGTTTTATTCCAATTTTGAGATTGTGACACATGATTACATGATTATTCCTTCTGTCCCTGTCTGTCTCTCACTCCATCTCCTTATCTCCCCTGCCTATCTTTGTGTCTTCGTCTATCAGCCTATCAATGTCTCTCTGTCTCTCAGGTATCATGTTATGTACATGAGTGTGTAATGAATAATACTGTAGTTCCTGTATAGAGTGTCAGGTCAGATCGATATCATCAACCTCTCACTGTCTGCCCACTGCAATACCAAACCGCTATGTGCCAGTGTATGTGTGTGTGTGTGTGTGTGTGTGTGTGTGTGTGTGTGAGAGAGAGAGAGAGAGAGAGCGTGCCAACTCCTGAATCATCTGATACACAGACGTTCTGATTTTAAAACATTGTCTAACACACATTTACACACAGACAGGAAGCAGGTCATCCTGAGATAAGATGACTTCTCTGACTCCCATTTCATGCAACAGTTTTTGAGCCTCTGAAAACATCCAGCACCTTCCTGTCAGCTCTTTTCCTTTCTAGCCTCTCCATCTCCCTTACAGGTGAATGGAATGGAAAATGCCGGAAACATGAAAGGTGATATCCACATACAGACCGTTTCATCTGCTGAGTGCAGCTAGACACCAAACTGCATAACATTTCATAACAGACACTGAGAGAGACTGCTGATGACAAAGACGGATATTTTCACATGAACACGTTTAGAGAACAGTTTAAAATGAACCAAAACTAGAAAGAGCGTTTCGTTTTCATAGGAAATAAACTCTTTCATGAGTTTAATAGACAAATTGGAATTGCTATTGATTTATAATAATAATAATTTATTTCTCACTACCTGGCAGTATTAGAAGTGTTCTCCATTTGAACGAGGGAAAAGCCAATTATGCTTAACGTTTGTTGTCTGACAACACAGACAACAGACAAGTCTAAATGCAAAAATCAAAGGCTTTGCATCTTATCCAGCTCTATATGGGCAGTGGTTCTCAATCCTGGAGTACAAACACTGCACATTTCTCCCTTATTAATGAACCTCAATTTATATTATCCCTATGTATTATCACTTATATCACTTTATATTAAAACTCAGGTGTGACCTACTTCTACCCGAGATCATCCGATGGTTTTATTCAAAAATATCAGGAAACATCGCTGATGCTGCAGGTCATGACAATGGCAACATAGCGAATATAGTATGTTCTTAGTATGATTACTAATATAACATACTTCATGAATGGTCAAGAACCACAATACCATTCAAAAGTTTGGGGTAAGTAAGATTTGTTTTATATTTTTGAAAGATGTCTCTGATGTTCACCAAGGCTGCATTTATTTGATTTAAAAAAAAAAAATTAAAATAATAAAATATATATATATATATATAAAATCATAGGGCAAAAGTCATAGTTAATAGCTAGTTAATGGTGAGAATTGGGTCCTAAACTAAAGTGTGACTGAAAGTTCAAAAGAACAGCATTTATCTGCTGATTAAAAGTACATACAAAATAATAATAATAATAATAATAATAATAATAATAATAATAATAATAATGGACCCCTTACCACCCTCTTGTGCCCCCCTGGAGGTTCCTAGATCCCAGTTAGATATCCTCTGGTATAAGAGACCCTATTCCGGTCACAAATCAATTTTGACCAAATATGCAATTTCTGCATTTTGTACTGAATTTTGCATGGCAGTTTTTTGTGTCAAGCTGACCTTTGCACCTAGAAGACTGTTCAAAATGTCTTGTAGGAGATGTCTCTGTACTTCTTTGTGTGCCAGCACAGGCGTGTTCTGGCAACGCTTGGTTGTATGTGTTTAGAGAGGAGTAGTGAGGCCAGAACTCGTGTTTCAGAGTGCTATGCCATTCCGCCACTACAAACAGGCAATTATTGCCTCAGTCAAACCCACCTTAACAACCCATCAAAGCTTCCAGGGGAAAAAAAAATTGCCAGTCACTTGAAGAATTACGATTTATTTTGCAAAGCTGTGACAAAAATAAATTGCGGAATAAATTCTGGGGAAGGGAGATGCCTCTCTCTCTCTCTTTCTGTTGCTCTCAATCTCCTCTCTCTCCATCCATCTCTGTTCTGACACTCAGTGCTGCAGGCTTTAAACTGATATAGTAGAGGAGATGTAATGAAAATAATATACATTGATTTTGCTGAGAAACTTATAGCAGTTCATTTGCATTTCTAAACAGTATGCTGAATCATACATTTAGATTTGTCAAAACTGAACACAGAGGAAATTCCCTTCCCACTGGACCACATAGCTGCTGTATCACAACACCTGTCTACACTCAAAGTGACCAATGATGCAAATCATGTCAGAATGTTCACAAACATGGACCATTCAACCGCAACTTCAGCAACAGTAAAATGGGTTAATAAATGTCTTTCAATAAATTGGATTCCTTCTTTAAAAACAGCATTGTCACGTGTCAGTGTATGTTTGGACTTTCAGTTTGTGTTTTGATTGGTTCCTGTTTTCCTTTGTTCTTTTCCCACCACTCCTTCGTTTCTATGGTTACTGTCATTATCAGTTCAGTTGTATCACCTGTTTAGTCAATCATCGTTATCTTTAACATCTGTGTTCTGTTAATCAGTGTCATCTGTGTTTGTATATAAGTTCAGTCTGTTCAGTCAGTCATTGTCTGATCTCTGTTATATTTAGTGTGTGTTGCTACCTGTTCTGCTGTCCTGTGTTTAATTAAATTAAACCTTAATTTTGAAAATATATCCTCGTCTCCGTGCAACCCACCGTGACAGAAGATCGGACCAGCCCATATGGACAACAGGGCTATATTTATCGCAATTGTTCAAGAGAGCACGGAATTTTTCTCCTTCGTGGAGAACTTTTGTTCGTCGAGCCGTCACTAGCCCCCTCGACGATGAAACCCTCAAGCTGCTCTTCTGGATTGGGGCCAATTTCCACCAGACCACCGACCTCCCAAACACCTATGGACTGAACTGGATGGAAGCCATCGGCAGGTGTTTGGTGAGCATCGCGTTCCGATCCAGAGAACAACCACCATCACCAGCAGCCGCCGAGACCACCCTTCCAGAGTCTCGTCTCGCCGAGACCACCCTTCTAAAGCCTCTTCACGTTAAGCCTATCAAGCCCGAATATCATCAAGTCATGCCTGTCGAGTCCTCAGCCACGATGGCTGCCGACGCCACACCGCCTGAGCCTTCAGCCAGGATGGCCGCCACCACATCAGAGCCTGTTCCTGTCCCAAGACCTGTTCCTGCCCCAAGAACTGTTCCTGTTCCCAGACCTGAGTCTGTCCCCAAGCCAGTATCTGTTCCTGAGCCTAAATCTGTTCCTGATCCTGAGTCTGTTCCAGAGCCTGAGCTTGTTCCCCAGCCTGAATCTGTTCCAGAACCTGAGCCTGAGATGGTTCCTGAGCCTGTTCCTGAACTCCCACCCAGCCTCCCTCTCCCACCTCCTCCCATCATCCAGTCCTCAACCACGCTGTCGCCACCTCCTGCTAGCCCCACAGCTCACCCACATTCCACCTTCAGTGAGGTGAGCTCTACGCGGGTCTACCAGTGTTCAGCTCCAGCATGGTCGGTGGATCCCCGGTCTCCACCTCCAACCTCTGCGACCAGGACTCCACCTAGGCCCATCGATCCATCAGCTCAACCTTGGCTCCTACCTACCTCATCTCCACCGTGTCCCATCAGTCCACCAGCTGCGCCGGGCTCCCTCGTCCCTCTGGCTCCGCCTTGGTTGTTCGTTGGCCTGCACTCGCCTCGGGACTACACTCCTCTGGCTCCGTTGGGCTCCTCACTCCCTCCAGCTCCACCTTGGTCCTCTGTCGCTCCGGCTCCACGCGGCCTTCTGGATCCCCGCCCCCCCCTCCCCGGATGCACCATCTACGGTGTGAGGATGTGCCTACCGGTAGGGGGGAGTACTGTCATGTGTCAGTGTATGTTTGGACTTTCAGTTTGTGTTTTGATTGGTTCCTGTTTTCCTTTGTTCTTTTCCCACCACTCCTTCGTTTCTATGGTTACTGTCATTATCAGTTGAGTTGTATCACCTGTTTAGTCCAATCATCGTTATCTGTATCACTTGTGTTCTGTTAATCAGTGTCATCTGTGTTTGTATTTAAGTTCCGTCTGTTCAGTCAGTCATTGTCCGATCTCCGTTATATTTAGTGTGTGTTGCTACCTGGTTGCAAACCTTTGTTTTGAAAATATATCCTTGTCTCCGTCTGCCTTCCTGCAACTCACCGTGACAAGCATGTTGATTGATTTTTGATTTTTTTTAATTACCATTATTCTAATATTAGTATATCTACAAATACAGTACTAGGGCCCTATCTTACACCCAGCGCAATTGACTTTGTGCACCGACGCATGTATCATTCCTATTTTGCACCCGACGCACAGCAGACTTTTCCCTCCACAGACGCACGTCAGTAAATTAGGGAGTGAACTTGTGCTCCCGGGGGCGGTTCAGCGAAAAAGGAGGCGTGTTCCGACGCAAAAGTTCCCTGGTGCTATTTTGCAGTTCCAGAAAACAATTCCGCCACAGACCAGGAAAAACCTAGTCTAAAGTCAGTGGCGCATTTTCAGTGGCGCGTTCAGATGCTATTTTAAGGGTGCATGCTAGGCCATAATGTAGTGTGTGCACAACGCGCATACACTTTGCTTCTCTCATCTACGCACAGACGCAGCAGTTTCCATTTTTGCAAACCATACATAATTACAAGGAAAAATATTCCACATGAGGGAAATCATTGTGGTGTCCATGAAGATGTAAAAAAATAGGCATAAATCTAGCTTACACATTTACCAAAATTATTATACGCCTGTTTAACCAAAGCTAATTTGGGTGGGTTTCTCCCATCCCCATACAATGTCACTCTTCTGTCTTTTACGGCCCTGACGAGAACGTCGGTCTCCTCAGCTGTGAACTGCTCCTGGCGTGTGCCTGGCAAATCCGCCATGGAAAAAGCGCGCCTGCTCTTAAAGGGAATGTGAGATGATGCTCTGATTGGTTTATTTCACATTACGCCCAAACCACACCTATGAGTAATGTAGCTACTTCAGACCACCCCATTTTCGATTTGCGCCGAGATCCGCCCACAAAGTTACTTGCGTTTCGCGTTTGATACTTGCATTTCAGATCGTTAAAATAGGGCCCCCTAGTATCAAAAGATGATTTAAAATAGTAGAGAGGCATGGGAAAGATATCTAGACATGTAAAGATATCTAAAAAAAATGTCTTGTCATCACTCTTTGGAAAAGTTGCCATACATAGAGTAAAATTTGACAAAAGTTCCGATCCAGAGAACAACCACCATCACCAGCAGCCGCCGAGACCACCCTTCCAGAGTCTCGTCTCGCCGAGACCACCCTTCTAAAGCCTCTTCACGTTAAGCCTATCAAGCCCGAATATCATCAAGTCATGCCTGTCGAGTCCTCAGCCACGATGGCTGCCGACGCCACACCGCCTGAGCCTTCAGCCAGATGATTTAAAATAGTAGAGAGGCATGGGAAAGATATCTAGACATGTAAAGATATCTAAAAAAAATGTCTTGTCATCACTCTTTGGAAAAGTTGCCATACATAGAGTAAAATTTGACAAGATACAGACCTTTTTGCAACTTATAACCACTTACACATGGCATTCGAGATCATTTGGGAGAATTCTAATTGTATGGTGATATACTGTATGGTTGAGGCTGAAAAGTAGTGCAGATGTTGTAGTAAAGATTACTTTTAAACCAGCAAAGTAGTGCAGATGTTATAGTAAAGATTACTTTTAAACCAGCAAAATTAAGTGACTGAGAAATAAAAAAAATTGTGATTAGCAGCATTTGATTTATACAATTTATATATTTGTATTTATTGTTATTTAATAATAATAATAATAATAATAATAATAGTTATTTTTTAAATAAATTAGCAGAGACTAGAAAAATGTAATGTCATAAGCTTGGACGTAAGGTGGAAATAAAATCAAATAAATTATCTGGAGAGTCTGTTTATCAGGTCAAAAATACAAATGAGGTGTCAACTGTACTGTAGCAATAGACACTTCCCGTGTAGACGCTAGACAGCTTTATTCGTTATAATTTGAACAGTTTAGTTTTGATTTCTGCTTCCAGTGTATTGTGGATCTGTGATCAGACAAGACATTAGGTGTCCATTATCCATTGCTTTAACACCTTTAACATCAAACTACTAACACAGGCCTGTTAGAAGTTGGACCTGAGACCATGGATGACTCACTGAATCTGTTTCAGACACACACACACACACACACACACACACACACACACACACACACACACACACACACACACACACACACACACACAGACACAGAGAGAGAGAAAATCTTCCTGCCCCTGCTTATTGATTAAAGCGTTGTAGTTCAGTACAGGGAGAAACAGGGAACATTATCCTAATTTGGTATTCAGTTAAAGTTATACATGATCCCACTAAATGCCTCTAATTATTTCTGCTCTAATAGGGTAGAGTTTGGAGAAAAGAGCTTGTTTAGAGTGTGTAGGTTAAGAGAGAGAAACACACACACACACACAGTCCAAACTTTTGAACAACATTACATGTACTTAGCTATAAATGAGGAATTTTAAAGGAAAAATTAATTAAGCCCTAAAACCTAGTAGTAAAATGCTGAAAGACCAGCTAAACACCTTAAAAACTATTTCTTTTTAAAGGGTTAGTTCACCCAAAAATGAAAATTCTGTCAGTAATTACTTACCCTCATGTTGTTCCAACCCCGTAAGACCTTCGTTCATCTTCGGAACACAAATTAAGATATTTTTGATTAAATCTGAGAGCTGGCTCACTCCTCAATAGGCTTCTAAAGACGTTATAACTTGCTGGCCCAGAAAATGCATTAAAGACATCGTTAATATAGTCCAAGTGACTACAGTGGCTCAATCTTAACTTTATAAAGCGACGAGAATACTTTTTGTGCGCAAAAACCCCACAAAAATAACGACTTTATTCCACTATTCATTTCCTTCTCTCTGGGCCTCGAGTTTTTTCACGTAGTGTTTTAGCGCAGCGCGTCTGTGTTGCACGTCACCACGTAGCCTCACTATTGGCCGACGCTGGTCATGTGTGTGATGCGTGTGACGTAATCTATCTACAATATATAAATATCTACAAACAACAGCACAAATAAATACAATAGAGCAAAGATACTAATAAAATAAACAGTGATTAATCAGGTAGGTCTAACATTAGTTCCCTTTCAGTCGCTCAAGTTCGACGTAGTCAACGTTACGACTGATTGGGATCATGCTTAGGGAACCTGTCATCTTCGAGTATTGTTAAAACGAGCCAATGCACATTGGCATGCGTGAATTGCATCACACGCTCCGCCTCGCAGTGCAGGTATAAATACGGAAGTGGATGCACGCACCAGTTGTCTTTCGCTTCGGAGCAGATCTGTGTTCTGATGTGTCTGAAGAGTGTTGTTTATACAACGAGCGAGTGTGTCGGTGTTCTTCTGGAAGACGCTCCCAGTGCTGGTGTTTCTACAGCAAGTGCGGCGGTGAATGCAAGCTTCTAGGCTCTCAACTGCTGTTTTAACAGCATCAAATTTCTAAGTGTTTTGTGTTGTTGACGGTTGGTTAGAGGGCATAGAAGTGAGTGCTTCACTGTTTCAGTTCACTGTTTCAGTGTTGCCGCGGTCATTCCCCTGTGTGCTCCGGCACTGGTGACGGGTCCCATTTCCTGAAAGAGCAACACGGGTGCGTGGATCCCTCACTCCTCTTTCACACCGCAACCGGTGGAGCTCCCCGAGGAACGCGCTGGTCCCTCTGTAGTGGACCGACCAGCCGTTTCATTCGGGGTCCCTCCAGAGGACAGAATGTCCATCGCAGCATCGGAGGAAGAGCTGGGCTCTGGAGATGACGACTTGGCTCCCCTCCAGTATCCCTCCAGTGGCTATCCCTCTAGTAGAGCGGTCTGTTGCGATGCAACTGTGTCCGGCAACCGCTACCTCATGGGGGGATCCTCGTCTCCCCTCTAAGGCCTGTAAGTTCTCGTCCGTCCTTACGGGCAAGGCTTACAAAGCCTGTGGGCAAGCCTCCTCCTCTCTGCATGCCATGGCGCTGCTTCAGATCCACCAGGCCCAAGCACTCATGAACATGCACGAGAGTAGCCCAGACCGTGAGCTCATGGGTGAGCTCCACACTGCAACAGACCTCGCCCTCCGTGGCACAAAGGTTACAGCTTTGTTTGTGTGCGTGTCTGTTCCATCACTGGCTCCCAAAAAAGCGGAGCCAGCGGTACCTACATTTTCAATGAAAGAGCAATTTCCTCTGTTCCTGGGTCCCAAGAGGGCCAGACTGGTGGTGTGCGACCCTATAAAGCCTTGCACCCCTCAGCCACCTATTGTGTCGCCAGCCGGCAGTTGGGTGCGGTTCGAGGATCCTGGGTCGCTGGGTCCATATGTTGTGATCCCTACGGCAATCCCATATGTGTATTCTTCCACGGTACGGCTCCCTGCGGCGAGCCCGTGTCTTCCCTTGGCAGAGCCTGCTCTGCCGTCACTGACTGTTTACGTCTCTCCCCGTTATAGGCTGGAGCCACCTCGGTGACATTCCATATGTTGTACTGCCGCTAATTCGCCCAGTCCATATGTGTTATTCTCCACGTTACCTCCCTACAGGCAGGATGTGGCTTCTGCAGCATATTCCTTCCAACGAAAGGTTAACGCTTTCCCAGTGGTATTGTGGAACAGCAGTGACTTCCCTGGCCTAAGCCCTGTCCTATCTCCACCTCAATATGCAGGAGGATCAGGAGGCTTTTTTCTAGGCACTGGAAGGTGGCAGCTCTAGTGGCGTTTTAATAGGGATCCCAATCAGTCGTAATATCGACTACCTCGAACGTGAGCTACTGAAAGGGAACATCTCGGTTACGTATGTAACCCTCGTTCCCTGAAGGAGGGAACGGAGACGTAGTCCCGTCGCCACTATTGCTGGACCACCACTGACTCCGGGCTCCGCTCGGATCCTCAGCGAACAAACAACTGGTGCGTGCATCCACCTACGTATTTATACCCGCGGCGAAGCGTGTGATGCAATTTACGCATGCCAATGTGCATTGGCTCGTTTTAACAATACTCGAAGATGACAGGCTCCCTTAGCGTCATCCCGACTACATCCCCGTTCCCTCCTTCAGGGAACGAGGGTTACATACGTAACTGAGACGTTTTCAGGTACAGAAATTAAATAAAGTAATCAAATGTAAAATAACATTGCATATTTGACTGTATAAATTAAAGATTAATCCTTATTAAAGTTACAAAAGCTATTCAATCCAGAGCCGTGAGTGATTTCCTTGTCTTTTGTTGTTTGATTAACATTAAAAACACAGACAGCAGGAATATTAGGCTACTGTCCCTTTAAAGGCCAATTCACACTGCACATACATTTTTGTGTGAATTTGTGCATTAAAGTAAAGACTTGAAAGAGAACTCAAAACTTGAATATTTGGCGCTGTCTGAGATGTCTGCACGCTTCTGATGAGTGCACACAAACACAAATCTTCTCACAGCGCACGCGAGTTCTCTTTCGCGTCTTGCTCTTTAATGTTTAAATTGGCAAAGCTTCAATGAGTTTAGTTTAAACACAGATAGCAACTTGTGCAGTTCAGGTCTCACCTGTGCTCGCGCGCTATGAACACCCGAGTGATGATGGCGTAAATGACTGGTCATGTTCGAGTTCATGTTCAAAGTTTACAAAGAGTATCGGTTTTGTTCACGTTTTATATTATTATCGCTGTTGTAATGTATTTTTGGGAGCCAGGATGTGAATCCATTGATAGAAACATACGTTAGCGGAACTGTTTGTTTTACGCGTTGTTATTTTCAACAAACCAGATTATAGATGGGTCATCAGATTTGAGATCGACCGCAGTGCAAGTGCGTGCCAAACCGTGGGGGCAGAACGGTACGGTTCAACTTTTAACAGAGAAACGCTACACCCCTAATGCCTTCACTTATTTACCACTTCTTTCCCCCTCTCTCTTTCAACCATCTCCTAACATGACACAAATCAGTGTCATGATTCAGGAACGAGAACTTTCAGGGATACCATAAGGTAGATGCATTTTCAAACCACTATGCTAAAAATATGTGTTGAGTGTGAAATGGAGTTTATGCCAGCTTATTTTAGCCAAATGTGACTTTACAAGAAACCAATTAAATTCACCTGCATTTAAATCTATAGCTAACATGTTTGGATGTGTGAGTATGTGCACAAGGGGAAAATATTCAATGTGATAAAAGCGTTTGGATTTATTTATTCATTCATTTATTTATTTAAAATATGCTCTGACACTTTTTCCTCTCATAAAAATTCATGATCATTTATCAAGCGTACTCCAGCCTGGAGCATCTTAGCTATTCAGACATATAAAGTGTCCAGTTTAAAAGACAGCTTCGAGCCTTTTTCTTCCCTTCTTTCAGAAATTGTGGTTTTACCCTGAGAGCATACTGGCAGTGAATTCATCTCCCAGACCTTTTCACAGAGCTCAAATGTTCAGATAATGGCCCACTTGGACACTGCATTAGCATACTGAAGTTACTGAAGGCATTGTCTAAATGAACTTACGCTACACTACAAATACACTCATGTTTCGCATACCATATAGCCAAACTGCGCATTTCAAAACTGCCACACGCACCATCTCACACACATTAACCCCTGCACTGCAAATGTAGCCTACTAACAGCTCTACTCTAAATGAACTCTTGGCTAGCATAAATGTGCTAGTATCTTATTATAAATGCACTTTGGGGTTACACTTTATTTCGATAGTCCATTTTAGACATTCTACTAACTATAAGTAACTTTTCAACTACATGTCAACTAACTCTCATTAGAGTATTAGTAGGCTGTAGTTGACTGTCAGTAGACTGGAAGGTTATGGTTAGGTGTTAGGGTTCGGGTTAGTAGAATAAGTTGACTTGTAGTTGCCAAGTTACTTATAGTTAGTAGAATATCTTTTGGGGGACCAACAAAATAAAGTGTTAGCAGATATTAAGCAGACAGTCTTCTAATACTCTAATGAGAGTTAGTTGACATGTAGTTGCAAAGTTACTTATAGTTAGTAGAATGTCTAAAATGGACTATCGAAATGAAGTGTTACCCACTTTGGAACTCACTCTTCATGCATTTACTCTTATAAGCACTAATGCCCTTACACTGAGAGTAAAGACACTACGAGTAAAATATGAGCAATGACTGTCAAATAACAATTACTGCATTTATAAGGCTAAGAATTATACTAATAGCGACTTGACTCCCTCTGACAAAAGCAAAATGATTCATAGTCTTAAATGCCCAGTGGCATAAATATCACATTAATTGCTGCACCATTCTAATGTGTGTGTGTGGCTGTTACAGTGACTGAGATCTCACACTCGACCTTACATGCCCATTAGCCGTATGCTAAATGCTTTAATTGTTTTGTAATGAGAGACTCTGGCAATATAGAAGAGAGAGAGTGTGTGTGTATATTTGCAGTACAGGTCCTCAGTTACAAACTAACTGGGATTATGTTGCCATGGAGAAAGCTTTATTGTTACAGATATTTTATTATCTTTTTTAGAAAACAAACCAGAATAACTCAAAATGCATAAGATTTATGTTGCATTGTGACTAACAAGCCTCTTTCTGTCATGCAATTTCTATCACTCTCAATCATATTCCAACCCGATCTCCTGGCACTGTGACTGCACTGACAAAAATGTCAAGATACTGATGTGCTTAAACAGTAAATAGTAATACACCAAAAAAGAAATAGAAAAGAAAAGAAAAGAGAATAGAAATAGAATAGAAATAAATAGAAATATAGCTGCGAGCAGCGATTGCGGGCCCAAGCCGGTGGCACCGCCACCCTGGTGCCTTTAGTTACACTAAAGCCACCGGGGTGGCGGTATCACCGGCTTGGGCCCTCCATCGCTGCTCGCAGCTATATTTATATATATATATATATATATATATGCCAGTTGGTGGCGCTATAACTTTGACTCCCAATAGTTACATCCATCTGATCGGCCTCTTACCACGAACACACTGCTGAAGTTTCATCAAGATCAGTTAACGTATGCAGAAGTTATATTACTTCGTGTTTCTCTTTTCTCGCCATTGTTTCCTCGCCACGGCCAAACCGTTCGAGATATCAAAAATCCGTCCGGAATTTATCATCCTCAATGTCTTGACTTAATGCTGACCGAGTTTGGAGGCGATTGGATGAATTCTCTAGGATGAGTACATCAAATTCCACAGCATGCGTTTTTCAAACAACCCATAATAGCCGACTTCCTGTTGGGCGGAGCTAATAACTTAGAGTGCGGAAGTTGTTCAGCCCCATGTGATCTATATGTGTACCGAGTTTCATATTAATTCATGCAAGCGTGTTTGATATATGGACCAAGTTTTTAGACCGTGTCCAAGGGGGCGCTGTTGAGCCCCCCTGCCACGCCCGGGTACCAGCTTCAGCCCGGCCCTGATGACCGTGGGTTCTGACCTGTGTGGAAAGTTTCAAGAGTTTTTGAGCACGTTAAGGGCCCCAAAAGCCCCTGAAACCTTGAAGAACAAAGATTAAATGGAATAGACAAATCCCCCCCCCCCCCCACACACACACAGACACACAGAGAGAGAGAGAAAATTCTCCAGAAAATCCACATTCAAACCAAAATATCTGACTTCTTGTGGGTCTGAGGTAATGACTGTAAATTAGAAAGGTGTCCTGCTTGATGAGAACAATACACCTACCAAGTTTTGTGATTCTAGGAAAAACTAAGCCCCCATTTTTGACTAAAGGTGGCGCTACTGAGCCATTCCACCACGCCCATTTCTGAAACTTTGCACATGTCTACTGTATAATAAATGTGATGTGTCTGTCGAGTTTCATTTGTTTTCAAGCATGTGAAGAGTCTCAAAAGCATCCGAAAAGAATATTAAAGTTTGATGCGTTGCCACGGCAACAGTATCTAAGATATCAATAATCCTTTCACAGGTCTACATCTGCCGTGTGTCTACATTATACACATAAAGTTTTATGCAAATCGGGTAAAAATAAGAAAGTGATTTCAAAGCATTTTGAAAGTGACACACTTCCTGTTGCCAGTTGGTGGCGCTATAACTTTGACTCACAATAGTCACATCCATGTGATCGGCCTCTTACAACGAACACACTGCTGAAGTTTCAGCAAGATCAGATAATGTATGCAGAAGTTATAACACACTTCCTGTGTCCCATTATTCGCCATAAATTCGTTTCCTCGCCACGGCCAAACCGTTCGAGATATCAAAAATCTGTTCGCAAGAATTCATCCTCAATGTCTTGACTTCATTCACACCGAGTTTGGCGGCGATCGGATGAATTCCCTAGGAGGAGTATTTCACATTCCATTGTATGCGTTTTCCAAACAACGTATAATAACCGACTTCCTGTTGGGCTTTTGTAAAACTTAGAGCACGAAAGTTGTTCGGCCCGATGAGATCTATATGTGTACTGAGTTTCATATTATTACATGCAAGCGTGTTTGATATATGGACCAAGATTTCGGACCCCATTCCAGGGGGCGCTGTCGAGCCCCCCTGCCACGCCCGGGTACCAGCTTCAGTCCGGTCCTGATGGGCGCGGGTTCTGACCTGTGTGCAAAGTTTCAAGAGTTTTTGAGCATGTTAAGGGCCCCAAAAGTGGCAAAAAGGCAAAAAAAAAAATAATGAAGAAAAAGAAAAAGAAAAAGAAAAAAAGAAAAAAAAATATAGCTGCGAGCAGCGATTACGGGCCCAAGCCGGTGGCGGTACCGTGGCGGTACCGCCGGCTTTGGCCCTTCATCGCTGCTCGCAGCTATATATATATATATATATATATATATATATATATATATGGCTATAATGAACAGGCTGCGATGTCAAGATTGCAATGCTGGAATGTGTGTGTGTGTGTGTGTGTGTGTGTGTGTGTGTGTGTGTGCGTGTGTGTTCATGTTTTTCTATCCCGGTGGGGACTTCAACCTGAATGCACACAGACTCATGGGGACTCGTGTCACAGTGGGGACCTAAATAGAGGTCCCCATGGGTAAACAAGCTTAGAAATCATACAGAATGAGTCTTTTTGGAAATGTAAAAATGCAGAAAGTTTTCTGTAATGGGTAGGTTTAGGGGTAGGGTTAGTGTGAGGAGATAGAATATACAGTTTGTAAAGTATAAAAACTATTAAGTCTATGGAGAGTCCCCACAAAGATAGTAAACCGTGTGTGTGTGTGTGTGTGTGTGTGTGTGTGTGTGTGTGTGTGTGTGTGTGTGTGTGTGGCGTGGGCGCGATGGAACAGTGGACACATAAAAACATACATCATTATACAGGACCACATTCAAACTGCAAAGTGTTAACTTATATTTGTGTACTGTCGCAATAAGACACAACATTGTGCTTTTGTAAAATAATTTCAAGCAATCCACCCCCCGAAAGGCGCTAATTTTAAAATTAAACTAAAATGCTCATGGCTGCACGGGCATTCATGGTGCGCATCCACGACAAGGAACGAGCAGAACAGAGTGAACGTTTTTCAGTTTATTCCTACTTCCATAGGAATTCATTTGAAACGCCCGCTCAACCGCTCACCCTGTGGTCTGTGTGAGTCCTAATGCCCCAGTGTAGTGACGGGGACACTATACTGCCAAAAGAGCACCGTCCTTCGGATGAGACGTTAAACCGAGGTCCTGACTCTCTGTGGTCATTAAAAATCCCAGGATGTCCTTCGAAAAAGAGTAGGGGTGTAACCCCGGCATCCTGGCCAAATTTGCCCCTTGGCCTCTATCCATCATGGCCTCCTAATCATCCCCATGTACTGATATACTGATTGGCTTCATCACTGTCTCCTCTCCACCAGTAAGCTGGTGTGTGGTGGGCGTTCTGGCGCAATATGGCTGCCGTCGCATCATCCAAGTGGATGCTGCACATTGGTGGTGGTTGAGGAGATTCCCCCCATCTATGTAAAGCGCTTTGAGGTCTCAGAAAAAGCGCTATATAAATGTAACAAATTATTATTATTATTATCAACCACTATCAATGTCAGTGCGGACGAAAATATTTTACTTTCGTTTTTAAGTTTGCGATTCAAAAGCCCCCAGCGGTGTCACACGTCGATTAACCGGTGGTAAAATATTCTCACCGTCACATACCTAGTATATTTTTATGTAAATACAATAGGCCTACCTGATTTTGAACACAAGAGGGCAGTATAGCCCTATGTATGACTTGACTTTTATGAGACTAAATAGTACAATTACTATTTTTAAACTTATAAATAATTATTAAATTAAAAAAAAAAAAAGAATAAAATGAGTTTGGTTGTGATATTTGTATACTTTTATAGAAATAAATGGTGTATAATTACATTTTTAGAAGATGAGGCTTTTAGTGTTTAATTTTTGTACATTACTTCAGTCCCTCACTATAGCAAAAACATTTGAGATGTTTAATATCCGTTCACAATTTAGCATCTTTAATGTATTTTCATCATTTTGAAAAAGTTTGGTGTGAATAAAATAAGCCAGTTTGGAAGAGTAGCTAAAAACTCAGAGTCTGAAATATCCAAAAAATCCACATTCAAACCAAAATATCTGACTTTCTTTTGCTCTGAGCTAATGACTGTTAATTAGAAAGTTGTCCGGCTCGGTGAGACCAATATATCGTCCCCTTGGAATTATAAGGTTCTATCTGACATTTTTGTTAAAATTTAGTTATTCACATATTCTTATTCTGTGACCACTTCTTTACATTATGTGATGTTGTTTTTTAAGTTGTGTACATTTTGGAACTTTTTATTTAGAAAATAAAAAGGTTCTTTCTACACAGTCGAATGGAATGCAAAAACTTTAAAGCTCAATATCTCAAAACTGCTCAGAACGCAGATAGAACCTTATAATTCCAAGGGGACGATATATACTCATGTTTGTAACTGTTGGTAAAACTAACCCCCCCACTTTTGTCAAAAGCATGTTGAAAGTGACACACTTCCTGCTGCCAGTTGGTGGCGCTATAACTTTGACTCACAATAGTTACATCCATCTGATCGGCCTCTTACCACAAACACACTGCTGAAGTTTCATCAAGATCAGTTAATGTATGCAGAAGTTATAACACTTCGTGTCTCTCTCTTCTCGCCATAAATTCATTTCCTCGCCACGGCCAAACCATTCAAGATATCAAAAATCCGTCCGCAATTTAGCATCCACAATGCCTTGACTTCACGCTGACCGAGTTTGGAGGCCAATCAATGTATTTCCTAGGAGGAGTACATTAAATTCCACAGCAAGCGTTTCCAAACAACCCTAAATAGCCGACTTCCTGTTGGGCTGGCGTAAAACTTAGAGCACGAAAGTTGTTCGGCCCGATGAGATCTATATGTGTACCGAGTTTCAAATTAATTCATGCAAGCGTGTTTGATATATGGACCAAGTTTTAGAACCCCGTTCAAGGGGGCGCTGTTGAGCCCCCCTGCCACGCCCGGCTACCAGATTCAGCCCCGCCCTGATGGCCGCGGGTTCTGACCTGTGTGCAAAGTTTCAAGAGTTTTCGAGCACGTTTAGGGACCCAAAAGCCCCAGAAACCTTGAAAAACAAATGAAAAAGTAAAATCTCACTCAACTGACAAATCACCCCCACCCCTCACACACTCCGAGACAGAGAGAGAGAGAAAATTCTCCCAAAAAATCACATTCAAACCAAAATATCTGACTTTCTGTTGCTTTGAGCTATTAAGTGTAAATTAGAAAGTTGTCCGGCTCGATGAGAACAATATACATACCGATTTTTGTGATTCTAGGAAAAACTAAGCCCCCATTTTTGACTAAAGGTGGCGCTACTGAGCCATTCCACCACGCCCGTTTTTGAAACTTTGCACATGTCTACTGGCTAATAAGTGTGATGTGTCTGTCGAGTTTCATGCAATTTCAAGTATGTTAAGAGTCTCAAAAGCATCAAAAAAGAATAATAAAGTTTGATGCGTTGCCACGGCAACAGTATCTAAGATATCAATAATCCTTTCACAGGTCTACATCTGCCGTGTGTCTACATTATACACATAAAGTTTGAAGCAAATCGGATAAAAATAAGAGGGTGATTTCAAAGCATTTTGAAAGTGACACACTTCCTGCTGCCAGTTGGTGGCGCTATAACTTTGACTCACAATAGTCACATCCATGTGATCGGCCTCTTACAACGAACACACTGCTGAAGTTTCATCAAGATCAGTTAATGTATGCAGAAGTTATAACACACTTCCTGTTTCCATTATTCGCCATAAATTCGTTTCCTCGCCACGGCCAAACCGTTCGAGATATCAAAAATCCCCTGGCAATTTTTCATCCTCAATGCCTTGACTTCATGCATACCGAGTTTGGTGGCGATCGGGTGAATTCCCTAGGAGAAGTGTTTAAAATACCAGACCATGCGTTTCCAAACAACCTTTAATAGCTGACTTCCTGTTGGGCTGGCGTAAAAAGTAAAAGTACGAAAGTTGTTCGGCCCGATAAGATCTATATATGAACCGAGTTTCATATTATTACATGCAAGCGTGTCTGATTTATGGACCAAGTTTTCGGACCCCGTTCAAGGGGGCGCTGTTGAGCCCCCCTGCCACGCCCGGGTACCAGCTTCAGCCCGGCCCTGATGGCCGCGGGTTCTGACCTGTGTGCAAAGTTTCAAGAGTTTTCGAGCAGGTTAAGGGTCTCAAAAGTGCCCGAAAGGTTGACAGAAAAATAATAATAATAATAATAATAAATATAGCTGCGAGCAGCGATTACGGGCCCAAGTCGGTGGCACCGCAACCCCGGTGCCTTTACCTAAAGGCACCGGGGTGGCGGTACCGCCGGCTTTGGCCCTTCATCGCTGCTCGCAGCTATATTTATATATATATATATATATATATATATATATATATATATATATATATATATATATATATATATATATATATATATATGGCTATAATGAACAGGCTGCGATGTCAAGATTGCAATGCTGGAATGTGTGTGTGTGTGTGTGTGTGTGTGTGTGTGTGCATGTGTGTTCATGTTTTTATATCCCGGTGGGGACTTCAACCTGAATGCACACAGACTCATGGGGACTCGTGTCACAGTGGGGACCTAAATAGAGGTCCCCATGGGTAAACAAGCTTAGAAATCATACAGAATGAGTCTTTTTGGAAATATAAAAAAATGCAGAAAGTTTTCTGTAATGGGTAGGTTTAGGGGTAGGGTTAGTGTGAGGAGATAGAATATACAGTTTGTAAAGTATAAAAACCATTAAGTCCATGGAGAGTCCCCACAAAGATAGTAAACCGTGTGTGTGTGTGTGTGTGTGTGGCGTGGGCGCGATGGAACAGTGGACACATAAAAACATACGTCATTATACAGGACCACATTCAAACTGCAAAGTGTTAACTTATATTTGTGTACTGTCGCAATAAAACACAACATTGTGCTTTTGTAAAATAATTTCAAGCAATCCACCCCCCGAAGGGCGCTAATTTTAAAATGAAACTAAAATGCTCATGGCTGCACGGGCATTCATGGTGCGCATCCACGACAAGGAACGAGCAGAACAGAGTGAACGTTTTTCAGTTTATTCCTACTTCCATAGGAATTCATTTGAAACGCCCGCTCAACCGCTCACCCTGTGGTCTGTGTGAGTCCTAATGCCCCAGTGTAGTGACGGGGACACTATACTGCCAAAAGAGCACCGTCCTTCGGATGAGACGTTAAACCGAGGTCCTGACTCTCTGTGGTCATTAAAAATCCCAGGATGTCCTTCGAAAAAGAGTAGGGGTGTAACCCCGGCATCCTGGCCAAATTTGCCCCTTGGCCTCTATCCATCATGGCCTCCTAATCATCCCCATGTACTGATATACTGATTGGCTTCATCACTGTCTCCTCTCCACCAGTAAGCTGGTGTGTGGTGGGCGTTCTGGCGCAATATGGCTGCCGTCGCATCATCCAAGTGGATGCTGCACATTGGTGGTGGTTGAGGAGATTCCCCCCATCTATGTAAAGCGCTTTGAGGTCTCAGAAAAAGCGCTATATAAATGTAACAAATTATTATTATTATTATCAACCACTATCAATATCAGTGCGGACGAAAATATTTTACTTTCGTTTTTAAGTTTGCGATTCAAAAGCCCCCAGCGGTGTCACACGTCGATTAACCGGTGGTAAAATATTCTCACCGTCACATACCTAGTATATTTTTATGTAAATACAATAGGCCTACCTGATTTTGAACACAAGAGGGCAGTATAGCCCTATGTATGACTTGACTTTTATGGGACTAAATAGTACAATTACTATTTTTAAACTTATAAATAATTATTAAATTTAAAAAAAAAAAAAAGAATAAAATGAGTTTGGTTGTGATATTTGTATACTTTTATAGAAATAAATGGTGTATAATTACATTTTTAGAAGATGAGGCTTTTAGTGTTTAATTTTTGTACATTACTTCAGTCCCTCACTATAGTAAAAACATTTGAGATGTTTAATATCCGTTCACAATTTAGCATCTTTAATGTATTTTCATCATTTTGAAAAAGTTTGGTGTGAATAAAATAAGCCAGTTTGGAAGAGTAGCTAAAAACTCAGAGTCTGAAATATCCAAAAAATCCACATTCAAACCAAAATATCGGACTTTCTTTTGCTCTGAGCTAATGACTGTTAATTAGAAAGTTGTCCGGCTCGGTGAGACCAATATATATACTCATGTTTGTAACTGTTGGTAAAACTAACCCCCCCACTTTGTCAAAAGCATGTTGAAAGTGACACACTTCCTGCTGCCAGTTGGTGGCGCTATAACTTTGACTCACAATAGTTACATCCATCTGATCTGCCTCTTATCACAAACACACTACTGAAGTTTCATCAAGATCAGTTAATGTATGCAGAAGTTATAACACTTCGTGTCTCTCTTTTCTCGCCATAAATTCGATTCCTCGCCGCGGCCAAACCATTCGAGATATCAAAAATCCGTCCGCAATTTAGCATCCTCAAACTCTTGACTACATGCACACCGAGTTTGGAGGGGACACGGTGAATTTTCTAGGAGGAGTATTTCACATTCCACAGCAAGCGTTTTCCAAACAACCCATAATAGCCGACTTCCTGTTGGGCTGGCGTAAAACTTGACCGGGGGAAAGTTGTTCGGCACGATGAGATCTATTTGTGTACCGAGTTTCATATTAATTCATGCAAGCGTGTTTGATATATGGACCAAGTTTTAGAACCCCGTTCAAGGGGGCGCTGTTGAGCCCCCCAGCCACGCCCAGGTACCAGCTTCTGCCCGTCCCTGATGGCAGGGGGTTCTGACTTGTGTGCAAAGTTTCAAGAGTTTTTGAGCACGTTAAGGACCCCAAAAGCCCCTGAAACCTTGATTAACAATATAAAAGCAATAGTCAAATCCCCCCCTCCCCTCACACACACAGAGACACAGAGAGAGGGAGAGAAAATTCTTCAGAAAATCCACATTCAAACCAAAATATCTCTCTTCCTGTTGGTCGGAGATAGTTAATGTCAATTAGAAAGTTGTCCGTCTTGATGAGAACAATACACATACCAAGTTTTGTTGCTGTTGATAAAACTAACCCCCCCACTTATGACTAAAGGTGGCGCTACTGAGCCCCTCACCACGCCTGTTTCTGAAACTTTGCACATGTCTACGGGCTAATAAATGTGATGTGTCTGTCGAGTTTCATTCAATTTCAAGTATGTTAAGAGTCTCAAAAGCATCAAAAAAGAATATTAAAGTTTGAAGCGTTGCCATGGCAACAGTATTAAAGATATCAAAAATCCTTTCACAGGTCTACATCTGCCGTGTGTCTACATTATACACATAAAATTTGAAGCAAATCGGGTAAAAATAAGAGGGTGATTTCAAAGCATTTTGAAAGTGACACACTTCCTGCTGCCAGTTGGTGGCGCTATAATTTTGACTCACAATAGTCACATCCATGTGATCGGCCTTTTACCACGAACACACTGCTGAAGTTTCATCAAGATCAGTTAATGTGTGCAGGAGTTATAACACACTTCCTGTTTTCATTATTCGCCATAAATTCGTTTCCTCGCCACGGCCAAACCGTTCGAGATATCAAAAATCCGTCCGCAATTTAGCATCCTCAATGTCTTGACTTCATGCTGACCGAGTTTGGAGGCGATTGGATCAATTCCCTAGGAGGAGTACATTAAATTCCACAGCATGCGTTTCCAAACAACCCATAATAGCCGACTTCCTGTTGGGCTGGCGTAAAAAGTAAAAGTACGAAAGTTGTTCGGCCCGATGAGATCTATATGTGTACTGAGTTTCCTATTATTACATGCAAGCGTGTCTGATTTATGGACCAAGTTTTCGGACCTCGTTCAAGGGGGCGCTGTTGAGCCCCCCTGCCACGCCCGGGTACCAGCTTCAGCTCAGCCCTGATGGCCGCGGGTTCTGACCCGTGTGCAAAGTTTCAAGAGTTTTCGAGCATGTTAAGGGCCCCAAAAGTGCCCGAAAGGTTGACAAAAAAATAATAATAAATATAGCTGCGAGCAGCGATTACGGGCCCAAGCCGGTGCATACACACACATACATACATATATATATATATATATATATATATATATATATATATATATATATATATATATATATATATATATTACCGTTCAAAAGTTTGGGGTCAGTAAGATTTTTAATGTTTTTAGGAGAAGTCTCTTCTGCTCACCAAGGCTGCATTTATTTGATTAAAAATACAAACAAAAACTGTAATATTGTGAAATATTATTCCAATTTAAAACAGCTGTTTTCAATTTTAAAATATTTTACATAGCAATTAATTTCTGTGATCAAAGTTGAGTTTTCAGCATCATTACTCCAGTCTTCAGTGTCACATGATCCTTCAGAAATCATTCTAATATGATGATTGATGCTCCGTCAATATTTCAATATTACTCCGTTGCGTTCCGTCAATATTACGTTATTAGAAAAATATTTTTTTAGAGAATCGATTTTTTGACATTTGTGAATTGATTCAGAATCGTCCACGTCCGCATCGCGATGCATCTAAGAATCAATTTTTTCTCCCACCCCTAGATTTCATACAACAGGTTAATAAACAGTTACAATTAAGTCACTTACATTTTAGATGCAGTATTGACTGTTTTTGTTCTGTTTCAGCAGCGAAAATAGTTAAAGATCACAGCAGAACCATCACGCATCACGTGTTTTCTCATAACTGAACGATTCAGCATTTTTAAGGAATCGGTTGACTCAAAGTTTGAATGATCAATCCATAAACATCTGTCTTAATCATGATCGACTCATTCGAACGAATCGTTTGAACGAATGAATCAATGACTCGCTTATTAAGATGGATGCCTGGCGACACCTAATGGCGGTTTAGTGTTGTTTAAAAGCATCATTCTTTCCAACTTGTGTGATTTGTGTGTGCAACATTATCAATGTCAGTGTGGAAGTCTGTATTTTTCTTTTACTTTTATATTAGCAATTTAAAAGCACCCGCTTGTGTCACACGTCGAATAACCGGTGGGAAAATATCCTCAGACACATACCTAATAAATGTATCTTTAAATAGAATATTGGCCTACCTGGTAAAAAGTTTTATATACTATTTTGATGTGCTTTTGGACACAAGAGGGCAGTATAGCCCTATGTATGACTTGTTTTTTTTTTTTTACTTTACTGTTTTTAATTTTAGAATAAAATTAGAATAAAATTATTTTTAAAAACAGGATAAAATGGGTTTAGTTGTGATATTTGTATACTTTTATATAGAAATAAATGGTATATAATTACATTTTTAGAAGATTTTAGGCTTTTAGTGTTTCCTTTTTGGACATTATTTTAATCCCTCGCCATAGCAAAACCGTTTGAGATATTTATTATTCTTTCACAATTTAGCATATTTAATGTATTTTCATCACGTTGAAAAAGTCTGGTGGGAATAAAATAAATAGTGTAAGAGGAGTGGCTAAAAATTCAGAGGCTGATTTTGCAAAAAAAATCCACATTCAGACCAAAATATCTGACTTCCTGATGGCCAGAGCTAATGAATGTAAATTAGAAAGTTGTCCGGCTTGATGAGAACAATATAAAAACAATTTTTTTTTTTACTGTACTTAAAACTAACCCCCCCACTTTTGTCAAAAGCATGTTGAAAGTGACATACTTCCTGCTGCCAGTTGGTGGCGCTATAACTTTGACTCACAATAGTGACATCCATCTGATCGGCCTCTTACCACGAACACACTGCTGAAGTTTCATCAAGATCAGTTAATGTATGCAGAAGTTATTCCACTTCGTGTTTCTCTTTACTCGCCATAAATTCGATTCCTCGCCACGGCCAAACCGTTCGAGATATCAAAAATCCGTCCACAATTTAGCATCCTCAAAGTCTTGACTACATGCACACCGAGTTTGGAGGGGACACGGTGAATTTTCTAGGAGGAGTATTTCACATTCCACAGCAAGCGTTTTCCAAACAACCCATAATAGCCGACTTCCTGTTGGGCTGGTGTAAAACTTGACCAGGGGAAAGTTGTTCGGCACGATGAGATCTATATGTGTACCGAGTTTCATATTAATTCATGCAAGCGTGTTTGATATATGGACCAAGTTTTAGAACCCCGTTCAAGGGGGCGCTGTTGAGCCCCCCAGCCATGCCCGGGTACCAGCTTCTGCCCGTCCCTGATGGCAGGGGGTTCTGACTTGTGTGCAAAGTTTCAAGAGTTTTTGAGCACGTTAAGGACCCCAAAAGCCCCTGAAACCTTGATTAACAATATAAAAGCAATAGTCAAATCCCCCCCTCCCCTCACACACACAGAGACACAGAGAGAGGGAGAGAAAATTCTTCAGAAAATCCACATTCAAACCAAAATATCTCTCTTCCTGTTGGTCGGACATAGTTAATGTCAATTAGAAAGTTGTCCGTCTTGATGAGAACAATACACATACCAAGTTTTGTTGCTGTTGATAAAACTAACCCCCCCACTTATGACTAAAGGTGGCGCTACTGAGCCCCTCACCACGCCCGTTTCTGAAACTTTGCACATGTCTACGGGCTAATAAATGTGATGTGTCTGTCGAGTTTCATCCAATTTCAAGTATGTTAAGAGTCTCAAAAGCATCAAAAAAGAATATTAAAGTTTGAAGCGTTGCCATGGCAACAGTATTAAAGATATCAAAAATCCTTTCACAGGTCTACATCTGCCGTGTGTTTACATTATACACATAAAGTTTGAAGCAAATCGGGTAAAAATAAGAGGGTGATTTCAAAGAATTTTTAAAGTAACACACTTCCTGCTGCCAGTTGGTGGCGCTATAACTTTGACTCACAATAGTCACATCAATGTGATCGGCCTCTGACAACGAACACACTGCTGAAGTTTCATCAAGATCAGTCAATTTATGCAGAAGTTATAACACATTTCCTGTTTCCATTATTCGCCATAAATTCGTTTCCTCGCCACGGCCAAACCGTTCGAGATATCAAAAATCCGTCCGCAATTTAGCATCCTCAATGTCTTGACTTCATGCTGACCGAGTTTGGAGGCGATTGGATGAATTCCCTAGGAGGAGTACATTAAATTCCACAGCATGCGTTTCCAAACAACCTATAATAGCCGACTTCCTGTTGGGCTGGCGTAAAACTTAGAGCACGAAAGTTGTTCGGCCCGATGAGATCTATATGTGTTCCGAGTTTCATATTATTACATGCAAGTGTGTTTGATTTATGGACAAGTGTTCGGATTCCGTTCCAGGGGGCGCTGTTGAGCCCCCCTGCCACGCCCGGGTACCATCTTCAGCCCGGCCCTAATGGCCGCGGGTTCTGGCCTGCGTGCAAAGTTTCATGAGTTTTTGAGCACGTTAAAGGCCCCAAAAGCCCCCGAACCCTTGAAGAACAATAATAATAATAATAATAATAATAATAAATATAGCTGCGAGCAGCGATTACGGGCCCAAGCCGGTGGCACCGCAATCCTGGTGCCAGGGTGGCGGTGCCGGCGGCTTTGGCCCTCCATCGCTGCTCGCAGCTATATTTATATTTATATATATATATATATATATATATATATATATATATATACACACACACACACACATACATATATATATATATATATATATATATATATATATATATATATATATATATATATATATATATATATATATATAAATTTAAGGGACAAGACACAGATAATTTTACTTGCCTGACCTAATTAGAACAAAGAAAAAAATAAAATAATAAGTAGGGGATCACTAAATCGAGAGAATTATTCTGATTTTATGATACACTCAAAATATTCCACAACAAATCCTTTAAATGTAATGATATTCAGAACGGAACAAGAATAAAAAATTAAAAATAAACTATAAACAAAGCCAAAACGAAAAAATAAATATAATAAAAAAAATTAATTTCAAGCAATCCATGGCATGATTTATTTATTTTTTGGACTAAAACATTCTGGCTTTTTTTAAACTCAAATATAATTCTTAAATTGAATAATAATAATAATAAAAGAATAAAATGGGTTTAGTTCTGATTTCGTTGAAATCGCTCGCTCTCCGTACCTAACTTTTCCTGAATACAATCACTATTGAAACTGTGACATTAATTTCATACAACAGGTTATTAACAGTTAAAATGAAGTCATTTACATTTTAGATGCAATATTGACTGTTTTTGTTCTGTTTCAGCAGCGGAAATAGTTAAACAAAGATCACAGAAGAACGCATCTCACAGGAACGTGTTTTCTCATAACTGAATGATTCAGCATTTTGAACGAATTGGTTGACTCAAAGATTGAATGATCAATCCATAAACATCTGTTTATGTTTATGGATTGGATGTTTATGGATCCATGTTTATGGATCTGTATGTTATGGATTACGAATCATTTGAACAAATGAATCAATGACTCGCTCATTAAGACGGTCACTTGGCGACATCTAATGGCGGTTTAGTGTTGTTTAAAAGCATAATTCTTTCCAACGTGTGTGTGATTTGTGTGTGCACCATTATAAATGTCCGTGCGGACGTCCGTATTTTTCTTTCACTTTTATATTAGCGATACAAAAGCACCCGCTCGTGTCACACACGTCGATTAACCGGTGGGAAAATATCCTCAGACACATACCTAATAAATGTATATTTAAATACATTATTGGCCTAGCTGGTAAAAAGTTTTATATATTATTTTGATGTCCTTTTGGACACAAGAGGGCAGTATAGCCCTATGTATGACTTGAATTTTTTTTTTACTTTACTGTTTTAAAATTTAGAATAAAATTAGAATAAAATTCTTTTTAAAAACAGAATAAAATGGGTTTAGTTGTGATATTTGTATACTTTTATATAGAAATAAATGGTATAAAATTACATTTTTAGAAGATTTGAGGCTTTTAGTGCCTTTTGGAGGCTGATTTTGCAAAAAATCCACATTCAAACCAAAATATCTGACTTCCTGATGGTCGGAGCTAATGACTTTAAATTAGAAAGTTGTCCGGGTCGATGAGATCAACATACGTACTGAGTTGTGCTACTGTAGGTAAAACAACCCCCCCAACTTTTGTCAAAAGCATTTTGAAAGTGACACATTTCCTGCTGCCAGTTGGTGGCGCTATAACTTTGACACACAATAGTTACATCCATCTGATCGGCCTCTTACCATGAACAAACTGCTGAAGTTTCATCAAGATCAGTTAATGTATGCATTAGTTATAACACTTCGTTTTTCTCTTTTCTCGCCATTAATTCGTTTCCTCGCCACAGCCAAACCGTTCGAGATATCAAAAATCCGTCCGCAATTTAGCATCATCAATGTCTTGACTTCACGCTGACCGAGTTTGGAGGCGAATCGATGTATTTCCTAGGAGGAGTACATTAAATTCCACAGCAAGCGTTTCCAAACAACCCTAAATAGCCGACTTCCTGTTGGGCTGGCGTAAAACTTAGAGCACGAAAGTTGTTCGGCCCGATGAGATCTATATGTGTACCGAGTTTCAAATTAATTCATGCAAGCGTGTTTGATATATGGACCAAGTTTTAGAACCCCGTTCGAGGGGGCGCTGTTGAGCCCCCCTGCCACGCCCGGCTACCAGATTCAGCCCCGCCCTGATGGCCGCGGGTTCTGACCTGTGTGCAAAGTTTCAAGAGTTTTCGAGCACGTTTAGGGACCCAAAAGCCCCAGAAACCTTGAAAAACAAATGAAAAAGTAAATCTCTCTCAACTGACAAATCACCCCCACCCCTCACACACTCAGAGACAGAGAGAGAGAGAAATTTCTCCAAAAAATCACATTCAAACCAAAATATCTGACTTTCTGTTGCTTTGAGCTAATAAGTGTAAATTAGAAAGTTGTCCGGCTCGATAAGAACAATATACATACCAAGTTTTGTGATTCTAGGTAAAACTAAGCCCCCATTTTTGACTAAAGGTGGCGCTACTGAGCCCCTCACCACGCCCGTTTCTGAAACTTTGCCCATGTCTACTGGATAATAAGTGTGATGTGTCTGTCGAGTTTCATGCAATTTCAAGTATGTTAAGAGTCTCAAAAGCATCAAAAAAGAATATTAAAGTTTGATGCGTTGCCATGGCAACAGTATCTAAGATATCAATAATCCTTTCACAGGTCTACATCTGCCGTGTGTCTACATCATACACATAAAGTTTGAAGCAAATCAGGTAAAAATAAGAGAGTGATTTCAAAGCATTTTGAAAGTGATGTACTTCCTGCTGCCTGTTGGTGGCGCTATAACTTTGACTCACAATAGTCACATCCATGTGATCGGCCTCTTACAACGAACACACTGCTGAAGTTTCATCAAGATCAGTTAATGTATGCAGAAGTTATAACACACTTCCTGTTTCATTTTTTCGCCATAAATTTGTTTCCTCGCCACGGCCAAACCGTTCGGGATATCAAAAATCCGTCCGCAATTTAGCATCCTCAATGTCTTGACTTCATGCACACCGAGTTTGGAGGCGAATCGATGAATTCCCTAGGAGGAGTACATTAAATTCCACAGCATGCGTTTCCAAACAACGCTAAATAGCCGACTTCCTGTTGGGCTGGCGTAAAACTTAGAGCACGAAAGTTGTTCGGCCCGATGAGATCTATATGTGTACCGAGTTTCATATTATTACATGCAAGCGTGTTTGATTTATGGACACGTGTTTGGATCCCGTTCCAGGGGGCGCTGTCGAGCCCCCCTGCCACGCCCGGGTACCAGCTTCAGTCCGGCCCTGATGGCCGCGGGTTCTGACGTGTGTGCAAAATTTCAAGAGTTTTTGAGCATGTTAAGAGCCCCAAAAGTGCCCGAAAGGTTGACAAAATAATAATAATAATAATAATAATAATAATAATAATAAATATAGCTGCGAGCAGCGATTACGGGCCCAAGCCGGTGGCACCGCAACCCTGTTGCCTTTAGTTACCTAAAGGCACCGGGGTGGCGGTGCCACCGGCTTTGGCCCTTCATCGCTGCTCGCAGCTATATTTATATATATATATATATATATATATATATATATATATATATATATAAAAGACAGAAACATTATTACCTTATTCTGATTTTATGATACACTCAAAATATTCCACAACAAATCTTTTAAATTTAATGTAAAAATAAAAACGAAAGTAAGCACTGTTGGGCTCACGTAACCCTCTCATTAGAATCAAAATGTTTCAGCATTTGCGATGTATTTGGATGCTAAACTATTCTTTATTATAGCCTTTGTTCTTCACTCGTGTTCCAATATCGACGGAAAAAATCATCCTCTTCACACGCGCAAAAATGTGCTTGAAACATCACAGTGGAGCGGTGCTTACTGTGAATGTACGAATTGTACTACTGACTATTTAGAGCAGTGTAATTTTTATATGTTAGGTTAACTATTTTATTATTATATTTTATTAAGGCTATAATGAACAGGCTGCGATGTCAAGATTGCAATGCTGGAATGTGTGTTTGTGTGTTTGTGTGTGTGTGTGTGTGTGTGTGTGTGTGTGTGTGTATATGTGTGTTCATGTTTTTCTATCCCGGTGGGGACTTCAACCTGAATGCACTCAGACTCATGGGGACTCGTGTCACAGTGGGGACCTAAATAGAGGTCCCCATGGGTAAACAAGCTTATAAATCATACAGAATGAGTTTTTTTGGAAATGTAAAAATGCAGAAAGTTTTCTGGGATAGGTAGGTTTAGGGGTAGGGTTAGTGTGAGGAGATAGAATATACAGTTTGTACAGTATAAAACCATTAAGTCTATGGAGTGTCCCCACAAAGATAGTAAACCGTGTGTGTGTGTGTGTGTGGCGTGGGCGCGATTGAACAGTGGACACATAAAAACATACTCCGTCATTATACAGGACGACATTCAAACTGCAAAGTGTTAACTTATATTTGTGTACAGTCGCAATAAAACACAACATTGTGCTTTTGTAAAATAATTTCAAGCAATCCACCCCCCGAAAGGCGCTCATTTTAAAATTAAACTAAAATGCTCATGGCTGCACGGGCATTCATAACGGTGCGCATCCACGGCGAGGAACGAGCAGAACAGAGTGAACGTTTTTCAGTTAATTCCTACTTCCATAGGAATTCATTTGAAAAGCTCGCTCAATCACTATCAATGTCAGTGCGGACGAGCATATTTTACTTTCGTTTTTAAGTTGGCGATTCAAAAGCCCCCAGCGGTGTCACACATAGATTAACCAGTGGTAAAATATTCTTAACGTCACAAACCTAGTATATTTTTATGTAGATACAATAGGCCTACCTGATTTTGAACACAAGAGGACAGTATAGCCATATGTATGACTTGACTTTTATGGGACTAAATAGTACAATTACTAATTTTAAACTTTTAAATAATTATTAAATTGAAAAAAAAAAAAGAATAAAATGGGTTTAGTTGTGATATTTGTATACTTTTATATATAAATAAATGTTTTTTAATTACATTTTTAGAAGATGAGGCTTTTAGTTTCCTTTTTGTACATTACTTTAGTCCCTCACTATAGCAAAACCGTTTGAGATGTTTAATGTATTTTCATCATTTTGAAAAAGTTTGGTGTGAATAAAATAAGCCAGTTTGGAAGAGTAGCTAAAAACTCAGAGTCTGAAATATCCAAAAAATCCACATTCAAACCAAAATATCTGACTTCCTTTTGCTCTGAGCTAATAACTGTAAATTAGAAAGTTGTCTGACTCGATGAGACCAATATATATACTGATTTTTGGAACTGTTGGTAAAACTAACCCCTCCACTTTTGTCAAAAGCATGTTGAAAGTGACACACTTCCTGCTGCCAGTTGGTGGCGCTATAACTTTGGCTCACAATAGTTACATCCATCTGATCGGACTCTTACCACGAACACACTGGTGAAGTTTCATGAAGATCAGTTAATGTATGCAGAAGTTATACCACTTCGTGTTTCTCTTTTCTCGCCATAATTTCGTTTCCTCGCCACGGCCAAACCGTTCGAGATATCAAAAATCCGTCGGCAATTTAGAATCCTCATTGTCTTGACTTCATGCACACCGAGTTTGGTGGGGATTGGATGAATTCTCTAGGAGGAGTACTTCGCATTCCACAGCAAGCGTTTTCCAAACAACCCATAATAGCCGACTTCCTGTTGGGCTGGCGTAAAACTTGACCGGGGGAAAGTTGTTCGGCCCGATGAGATCTATATGTGTACCGAGTTTCATATTAATTCATGCAAGCGTGTTTGATCTATGGACCAAGTTTTGGGACCCCTTTCAAGGGGGCGCTGTTGAGCCCCCCTGCCACGCCCGGGTACCAGCTTCAGCCCGTCCCTGATGGCAGGGGGTTCTGACTTGTGTGCAAAGTTTCAAGAGTTTTTGAGCATGTTAAGGACCCCAAAAGCCCCTGAAACCTTGATTAACAATATAAAAGCAATAGTCAAATCCCCCCTCCCCTCACACACACAGAGACACAGAGAGAGGGAGAGAAAATTCTTCAGAAAATCCACATTCAAACCAAAATATCTCTCTTCCTGTTGGTCGGAGATAGATCATGTAAATTAGAAAGTTGTCCGTCTTGATGAGAACAATACACATACCAAGTTTTGTTGCTGTTGATAAAACTAACCCCCCCACTTATGACTAAAGGTGGCGCTACTGAGCCCCTCACCACGCCCGTTTCTGAAACTTTGCACATGTCTACGGGCTAATAAATGTGATGTGTCTGTCGAGTTTCATGCAATTTCAAGTATGTTAAGAGTCTCAAAAGCATAAAAAAAATAATATTAAAGTTTGATGCGTTGCCACGGCAACAGTATCTAAGATATCAATAATCCTTTCACAGGTTTACATCTGCCGTGTGTCTACATTGTACACATAAAGTTTGAAGCAAATCTGGTAAAAATAAGACAGTGATTTCAAAGCATTTTAATAGTGATGTACTTCCTGCTGCCTGTTGGTGGCGCTATAACTTTGACTCACAATAGTCACATCTGTGCGATCGGCCTCTTACAACGAACACACTGCTGAAGTTTCATCAAGATCAGTTAATGTATGCAGAAGTTATAACACACTTCCTGTTTCATTTTTTCGCCATAAATTCGTTTCCTCGCCACGGCCAAACCGTTTGAGATATCAAAAATCCGTCCGCAATTTAGCATCCTCAATGTCTTGACTTCATGCTGACTGAGTTTGGAGGAGATTGGATGAATTCTCTAGGAGGAGTACATTAAATTCCACAGCATGCGTTTCCAAACAACCCTAAATAGCCAACTTCCTGTTGGGCTGGCGTAAAACTTAGAGCACGAAAGTTGTTCGGCCCGATGAGATCTATATGTGTACCGAGTTTCATATTATTACATGCAAGCGTGTTTGATTTATGGACACGTGTTCGGATCCCGTTCCAGGGGGCGCTGTCGAGCCCCCCTGCCACGCCCGAGTACCAGCCTCAGCCCGGCCCTGATGGCCGCGGGTTCTGACCTGTGTGCAAAGTTTCAAGAGTTTTCGAGCATGTTAAGGGCCCCAAAAGTGCCCGAAAGGTTGACAAAATAATAATAATAATAATAAATATAGCTGCGAGCAGCGATTACGGGCCCAAGCCGGTGGCACCGCAACCCCGGTGCCTTTAGTTACCTAAAGGCACCGGGGTGGCGGTACCGCCGGCTTTGGCCCTCCATCGCTGCTCGCAGCTATATTTATATATATATATATATATATATATATATATATACATACACACACATACATATATATATATATATATATATATATATATATTATTGTTCAAAAGTTTGGGGTCAGTAAGATTTTTAATGTTTTTAGGAGAAGTCTCTTCTGCTCACCAAGGCTGCATTTATTGATTAAAAATACAAACAAAAACAGTAATATTGTGAAATATTATTCCAATTTAAAACAGCTGTTTTCAATTTTTAAATATTTTACATAGTAATTCATTTCTGTGATCAAAGTTGAGTTTTCAGCATCATTACTCCACTCTTCAGTGTCACATGATCCTTCAGAAATCATACTAATATGATGATTGATGCTCAATAAATATTCATTATTATTTTCAATGTTGAAAACAGTTGTGTACAGATTTTTTTTTTTTCAAAATGCTTTGATGAATGTAAAGTTCAAAAGAACAGCATATATTTCAAATATATATATTTTTAACATTATAAATGTCTTTACTGTAACTGTTGATCAGTTTAACTCATCCTTCATAAATAAAAGTACTGATTTATTTTATTTATTTCCCCAAAAAATAAAATTTTAATTATTACTAACCCAAAACTTTTGAGCGGTAGTGTTTAACGTTACAAAAGCTTTAGATTTCAGATAAATGCTGTTCTTTTGAACTTTCTATTCATCAAAGACTGTACACAACTGTTTTCGACATTTAAAATAATAATGAATGTTTCTTGAGTATCAATCATCATATTAGAATAATTTCTGAAGGATCATGTGACAGTGACGACTGGAGTAATGATGCTGAAAACTCAGCTTTGATCACAGGAATAAATAACAGTTTAAAATATATTAAAATAGAAAGCAGCTGTTTTAAATTGGAATAATATTTTACAATATTACTGTTTTTGTTTGTATTTTTAATCAAATAAATGCAGCCTTGGTGAGCAGAAGAAACTTCTCTGTTATGTGCGCGCCACAGACTGCACGCACGTCCGCTTAGAGTTCCGCCTTTTGCCTTCCGTCAATATTACGTTATTAGAAAAATATTTTTTTAGAGAATCGATTTTTTGACATTTGTGAATCGATTCAGAATCGTCCACGTCCGCATCGCGATGCATCTAAGAATAAATTTTTTCTCCCACCCCTAGATTTCATACAACAGGTTAATAAACAGTTACAATTAAGTCACTTACATTTTAGATGCAATGTTGACTGTTTTTGTTCTGTTTCAGCAGCGAAAATAGTTAAACAAAGATCACGGCAGAACCATCACGCATCACGTGTTTTCTCATAACTGAACGATTCAGCATTTTTAACGAATCGGTTGACTCAAAGATTGAATGATCAATCCATAAACATCTGTCTTAATCATGATCGACTCATTCGAACGAATCGTTTGAACGAATGAATCAATGACTCACTTATTAAGATGGATGCCTGGCGACACCTAATGGCGGTTTAGTGTTGTTTAAAAGCATCATTCTTTCCCACATGTGTGTGATTTGTGTGTGCAACATTATCATTATTTTTCTTACACTATTATATTAGCGATTTAAAAGCACCCACTCGTGTCACACGTCGATTAACCGGTGGGAAAATATCCTCAGACACATACCTAATACATGTATATTTAAATACAATATTGGCCTACCTGGTAAAAAGTTTTATATACTATTTTGATGTCCTTTTGGACACAAGAGGGCAGTATAGCCCTATGTTTGCTTTTTTGTTGAACCAAATAGCACTAAATAGCCTGTTTTAACTTTTTCATTCTTCTTGAATTGCAAAAACAGAATAAAATGGGTTTAGTTGTGATATTTGTATACTTTTATATAGAAATAAATGGTATATAATTACATTTTTAGAAGATTTTTAGTGTTTCCTTTTTGGACATTATTTAATCCCTCGCCATAGCAAAACCGTTTGAGATATTTATTATCCATTCACAATTTAGCATATTTAATGTAGTTTCATCATGTTGAAAAAGTTTGGTATGAATAAAATAAATAGTTTAAGAGGAGTGGCTAAAAATTCAGAGGCTGATTTTGCAAAAAAATCCACATTCAGACCAAAATATCTGACTTCCTGATGGCCAGAGCTATTGAATGTAAATTAGAAAGTTGTCCGGCTTGATGAGAACAATATACAAACTATTTTTTCTTTACTGTAGTTAAAACTAACCCCCCCACTTTTGTCAAAAGCATGTTGAAAGTGACACACTTCCTGCTGCCAGTTGGTGGCGCTATAACTTTGACTCACAATAGCTACATCCATCTGATCGGCCTCTTACCACGAACACACTGCTGAAGTTTCATCAAGATCAGTTAATGTATGCAGAAGTTATTCCACTTCCGTGTTTCTCTTTTCTCGCCATAAATTCGATTCCTCGCCACAGCCAAACCGTTCGAGATATCAAAAATCCGTCCGCAATTTAGCATCCTCAATGTCTTGACTACATCCACACCGAGTTTGAAGGGGGCACGGTGAATTTTCTAGGAGGAGTATTTCACATTCCACAGCAAGCGTTTTCCAAACAACCCATAATAGCCGACTTCCTGTTGGGCTGGCGTAAAACTTGACCGGGGTAAAGTTGTTCGGCCCGATGAGATCTATATGTGTACCGAGTTTCATATTAATTCATGCGAGCGTGTTTGATATATGGATCAAGTTTTAGAACCCCGTTCAAGGGGGCGCTGTTGAGCCCCCCAGCCACGCCCGGGTACCAGCTTCAGCCCGGCCCTGATGGCCGTGGGTTCTGACCTGTGTGCAAAGTTTCAAGAGTTTTTGAGCACGTTAAGGACCCCAAAAGCCCCTGAAACCTTGATTAACAATATAAAAGCAATAGTCAAATCCCCCCCTCCCCTCACACACACACAGACACAGAGAGGGAGAGAAAATTCTTCAGAAAATCCACATTCAAACCAAAATATCTCTCTTCCTGTTGGTCAGAGATGGTTCATGTAAATTAGAAAGTTGTCCGTCTTGATGAGAACAATACACATACCAAGTTTTGTTGCTGTTGATAAAACTAACACCCCCACTTATGACTAAAGGTGGCGCTACTGAGCCCCTCACCACGCCCGTTTCTGAAACTTTGCACATGTCTACTGGATAATAAATGTGATGTGTCTGTCGAGTTTCATGCAATTTCAAGTATGTTAAGAGTCTCAAAAGCATAAAAAAAGAATATTAAAGTTTGATGCGTTGCCACGGCAACAGTATCTAAGATATCAATAATCCTTTCACAGGTTTACATCTGCCGTGTGTCTACATTGTACACATAAAGTTTGAAGCAAATCTGGTAAAAATAAGACAGTGATTTCAAAGCATTTTAATAGTGATGTACTTCCTGCTGCCTGTTGGTGGCGCTATAACTTTGACTCACAATAGTCACATCTGTGCGATCGGCCTCTTACAACGAACACACTGCTGAAGTGTCTTGACTTCATGCACACCGAGTTTGGAGGCGAATCGATGAATTCCCTAGGAGGAGTACATTAAATTCCACAGCATGCGTTTCCAAACAACCCTAAATAGCCGACTTCCTGTTGGGCTGGCGTAAAACTTAGAGCACGAAAGTTGTTCGGCCCGATGAGTTCTATATGTGTACCGAGTTTCATATTATTACATGCAAGCGTGTCTGATTTATGGACAAGTGTTCGGATCCCGTTCCAGGGGGCGCTGTTGAGCCCCCCTGGCACGCCCGTTTCTGAAACTTTTCACATGTCTACTGGCTAATAAATGGGATGTATCTGTCGAGTTTCATCCAATTTCATGCATGCTAAGAGTCTCAAACGCATCCGAAAAGAATATTAAAGTTTGATGTGTTGCCACGGCAACAGTATCTAAGATATCAATAATCCTTTCACAGGTCTACATCTGCCGTGTGTCTACATTATACACATAAAGTTTGAAGCAAATCGGGTAAACATAAGAGGGTGACTTCAAAGAATTTTGAAAGTGACACACTTCCTGCTGCCAGTTGGTGGCGCTATAACTTTGACTCACAATAGTCACATCAATGTAATCGGCCTCTGAAAACGAACACACTGCTGAAGTTTTATCAAGATCAGTTAATGTATGCAGAAGTTATAACACACTTCCTGTTTCTCTTTTCTCGCCATAAATTCGTTTCCTCGCCACGGCCAAACCGTTCAAGATATCAAAAATCCGTCCGCAATTTAGCATCTTCAATGTCTTGACTTCACGCTGAATGAGTTTGGTGGGGATCGGATGAATTCTGTAGGAGGAGTACATTAAATTCCACAGCATGCGTTTTTCAAACAACGCATAATAGCTGACTTCCTGTTGGGCGGAGCTAATAATATAGAGCGCGGAAGTTGTTCGGCCCGATGAGATCTATAAGTGTACCGAGTTTCATATTAATTCATCCAAGCGTGTTTGATATATGGACCAAGTTTTCGGACCCCATTCAAGGGGGCGCTGTTGAGCCCCCCTGCCACGCCCGGGTACCAGCTTCAGCCCGGCCCTGATGGCCGCGGGTTCTGACCTGTGTGCAAAGTTTGAAGAGTTTTCGAGCATGTTAAGGCCCCCAAAAGTGCCCGAGAAGTAGAAAAAAAATAATAAATATAGCTGCGAGCAGCGATTACGGGCCCAAGCCGGTGGCACCGCAACCCTGGTGCCTTTAGTTACCTAAAGGCACCGGGGTGGCGGTACCGCCGGCTTTGGCCCATCATCGCTGCTCGCAGCTATATTTATATATATATATATATATATATATATGTATATAAAAGACCAAAAATATTACTTGACTTACCTTATTCTGATTTTATGATACACTCAAAATATTCCACAACAAATCCTTTAAATTTAATGTAAAAATAAAAATGAAAGAAAGCAGTGTTGGGCTCACGTAACCCTCTCATTAGAATCAAAATGTTTCAACATTTGCGATGTATTTGGATGCTAAACTATTCTTTATTATAGGCTTTGTTCTTCACTCGTGTTCCAATATCGATGGAAAAAATCATCATCTTCACAAGCGCAAAAATGTGCTTGGAAACATCACAGTGGAGCCATCGCATGTATGAATGTATGAATTGTACTACTGACTATTTAGAGCAGTGTAATTTTTATATGTTAGGTTGACTATTTTATTATTATATTTTATGAAGGCTATAATGAACAGGCTGCGATGTCAAGATTACAATGCTGGAATGTGTGTGTGTGTGTGTGTGTGTGTGTGTGTGTGTGTGTGTGTGTGTGTGTGTGTGTGTGTGTGTGTGTGTGTGTGTTCATGTTTTTCCATCCCGGTGGGGACTTCAACCTGAATGCACACAGACTCATGGGGACTCGTGTCACAGTGGGGACCTAAATAGAGGTCCCCATGGGTAAACAAGCTTATAAATCATACAGAATGAGTTTTTTTGGAAATGTAAAAATGCAGAAAGTTTTCTGTGATAGGTAGGTTTAGGGCTAGGGTTAGTGTGAGGAGATAGAATATACAGTTTGTACAGTATAAAACCATTAATTCTATGGAGAGTCCCAACAAAGATAGTAAACCGTGTGTGTGTGTGTGTGTGTGTGTGTGTGTGTGTGTGTGTGTGTGTGTGTGGCGTGGGTGCGATTGAACAGTGGACACATAAAAACATACTCCGTCATTATACAGGACGACATTCAAACTGCAAAGTGTTAACTTATATTTGTGTACAGTCGCAATAAAACACAATATTGTGCTTTTGTAAAATAATTTCAAGCAATCCTCCGCCCAAAAGGTGCTAATTTTAAAATTAAACTAAAATGCTCATATTAGCGATTTAAAACGGTGCGCATCCACGGTGAGGAACGAGCAGAACAGAGTGAACGTTTTTCAGTTAATTCCTACTTCCATACGAATTCATTTGAAACGCTCGCTCAACCACTATCAATGTCAGTGCGGACGAACATATTTTACTTTCGTTTTTAAGTTGGCAATTCAAAAGCCCCCAGCGGTGTTACACGTCGATTAACCGGTGGGAAAATATCCTCAGACACATACCTAATAAATGTATATTTAAATACAATATTGGCCTACCTGGTAAAAAGTTTTATATACTATTTTGATGTCCTTTTGGACACAAGAGGGCAGTATAGCCCTATGTTTGCTTTTTTGTTTAACCAAATAGCACTAAATAGCCTGTTTTTAACTTTTTCATTCTTCTTGAATTGCAAAAACAGAATAAAATGGGTTTAGTTGTGATATTTGTATACTTTTATATAGAAATAAATGGTAGATAATTACATTTTTTAGAAGATTTTTAGTGTTTCCTTTTTGGACATTACTTTAATCCCTCGCCATAGCAAAACCGTTTGGGATATTTATTATCCATTCACAATTTAGCATATTTGATGTATTTTCATCATGTTGAAAAAGTTTGGTGGGAATAAAAGAAATAGTTTAAGAGGAGTGGCTAAAAACTCAGAGTCTGAAATATCCAAAAAATCCACATTCAGACCAAAATATCTGACTTCCAGATGGCCAGAACTAATGAATGTGAATTAGAAAGTTGTCCGGCTTGATGAGAACAATATACAAACAAATTTTTTTTTACTGTAGTTAAAACTAACCCCCCCACTTTTGTCAAAAGCATGTTGAAAGTGACACACTTCCTGCTGCCAGTTGGTGGCGCTATAACTTTGACTCACAATAGTTACATCCATCTGATCGGCCTCTTACCACGAACACACTGCTGAAGTTTCATCAAGATCAGTTAATGTATGCAGAAGTTATACCACTTCGTGTTTCTCTTTTCTCGCCATAATTTCGTTTCCTCGCCACGGCCAAACCGTTTGAGATATCAAAAATCCGTCCGCAATTTAGAATCCTCAATGTCTTGACTTCATGCAAACCGAGTTTGGTGGGGATTGGATGAATTCTCTAGGAGGAGTACTTCGCATTCCACAGCAAGCGTTTTCCAAACAACCCATAATAGCCGACTTCCTGTTGGGCTGGCGTAAAACTTGACCGGGGGAAAGTTGTTCGGCCCGATGAGATCTATATGTGTACCGAGTTTCATATTAATTCATGCAAGCGTGTTTGATCTATGGACCAAGTTTTGGGACCCCTTTCAAGGGGGCGCTGTTGAGCCCCCCCTGCCACGCCCGGGTACCAGCTTCAGCCCGTCCCAGATGGCCGCGGGTTCTGACTTGTGTGCAAAGTTTCAAGAGTTTTTGAGCATGTTAAGGACCCCAAAAGCCCCTGAAACCTTGATTAACAATATAAAAGCAATAGTCAAATCCCCCCCTCCCCTCACACACACAGAGACACAGAGAGAGGGAGAGAAAATTCTTCAGAAAATCCACATTCAAACCAAAATATCTCTCTTCCTGTTGGTCGGAAATAGATCATGTAAATTAGAAAGTTGTCCGTCTTGATGAGAACAATACACATACCAAGTTTTGTTGCTGTTGATAAAACTAACCCCCCCACTTATGACTAAAGGTGGCGCTACTGAGCCCCTCACCACGCCCGTTTCTGAAACTTTGCACATGTCTACGGGCTAATAAATGTGATGTGTCTGTCGAGGTTCATGCAATTTCAAGTATGTTAAGAGTCTCAAAAGCATAAAAAAAGAATATTAAAGTTTGATGCGTTGCCACGGCAACAGTATCTAAGATATCAATAATCCTTTCCCAGGTTTACATCTGCCGTGTGTCTACATTGTACACATAAAGTTTGAAGCAAATCTGGTAAAAATAAGACAGTGATTTCAAAGCATTTTAATAGTGATGTACTTCCTGCTGCCTGTTGGTGGCGCTATAACTTTGACTCACAATAGTCACATCTGTGCGATCGGCCTCTTACAACGAACACACTGCTGAAGTTTCATCAATATCAGTTAATGTATGCAGAAGTTATAACACACTTCCTGTTTCATTTTTTCGCCATAAATTCGTTTCCTCGCCACGGCCAAACCGTTCGAGATATCAAAAATCCGTCCGCAATTTAGCATCCTCAATGTCTTGACTTCATGCACACCGAGTTTGGAGGCGAATCGATGAATTCCCTAGGAGGAGTACATTAAATTCCACAGCATGCGTTTCCAAACAACCCTAAATAGCCGACTTCCTGTTGGGCTGGCGTAAAACTTAGAGCACGAAAGTTGTTCGGCCCGATGAGATCTATATGTGTACCGAGTTTCATATTATTACATGCAAGCGTGTTTGATTTATGGACACGTGTTCGGATCCCGTTCCAGGGGGCGCTGTTGAGCCCCCCTGCCACGCCCGGGTACCAGCCTCAGCCCGGCCCTGATGGCCGCGGGTTCTGACCTGTGTGCAAAGTTTCAAGAGTTTTCGAGCATGTTAAGGGCCCCAAAAGTGGCCGAAAGGTTGACAAAATAATAATAATAATAATAATAATAATAATCCTACCGAAAACAATAGGGCCTTCGCCCTTTCAGGGCTTGGGCCCTAATAATAAAAATAATCCTAACGAAAACAATAGGGCCTTCGCCCTTTCAGGGCTTGGGCCCTAATAATCCTACCGGAAACAATAGGGCCTTCGCCCTTTCAGGGCTTGGGCCCTAATAATCCTAACGAAAACAATAGGGCCTTCGCCCCTTCAGGGCTTGGGCCCTAATAAATAATCCTACCGAAAACAATAGGGCCTTCGCCCTTTCAGGGCTTGGGCCCTAATAATAATAATAATAATAATAAAATATAGCTGCGAGCAGCGATTACGGGCCCAAGCCGGTGGCACCGCCACCCCGGTGCCTTTAGTTACCTAAAGGCACCGGGGTGGCGGTGCCGCCGGCTTTGGCCCTTCATTGCTGCTCGCAGCTATATTTTTTATATATATATATATATATATATATATACACATACATTTATATATATATATATATATATATATATAAAAGACAGAAAATATTACTTGACTTACCTTGTTCTTATTTTATGATAAAAATATTCCACAACAAATCCTTTAAATTTAATGTAAAAATAAAAATGAAAGCAAGCATTGTTGGGCTCACATAACCCTCTCATTAGAATCAAATTGTTTCACCATTTACGATGTGTTTGAATGCTAATTTATTCTTTATTACATATTTTACTTTCGTTTTAAGTTAGCGATTCAAAAGCCCCCAGCGGTGTCACACGTCGATTAAACCCAGTGGTAAAATATTCTCACTGTCACATACCTAGTATATTTTATATATATATCATAGGCCTACCTGATTTTGAACACAAGAGGGCAGTATAGCCCTATGTATGACTTAATTGTTTTTTTACTAATACTGTTTTTAAACTTAGAATAAAATTAGAATAAAAATCTTTTTAAAAAAATAATAAAATGGGTTTAGTTGTGATATTTGTATACTTTTATATAGAAATAAATGGTGTATAATTATATTTTAAAAGATATGAGGCTTTTAGTGTTTCCTTTTGGGACATTACTTTAATCCCTCACTATATCAAAACCGTTTTAAATATTTAATATCCGTTCACAATTTAGCATCTTTAATGTATTTTCATCGTGTTAAAAAAGTTTGCTGTGAATAAAATAAACCAGTTAGGAGGAGTAGCTAAAAACTCAGAGTCTGAAATTAACAAAAAAATCCACATTAAGACCTAAATATCTGACTTCCTATTGGTCGAAGCTAATTACTGTAAATTAGAAAGTTGTCCGGCTCGATGAGACCAATGTACGTACTGATTTTTGTTACTGTATATACAACTAACCCCCCCACTTTTGTCAAAAGCATATTGAAAGTGACACACTTCCTGCTGCCAGTTGGTGGAGCTATAACTTTGACTCACAATAGTTACATCCATCTGATCGGCCTCTTAACACGAACACACTGGTGAAGTTTCATCAAGATCAGTTAATGTATGCAGAAGTTATACCACTTCGTGTTTCTCTTTTCTCGCCATGAATTCGTTTCCTCGCCACGGCCAAACCGTTCGAGATATCAAAAATCCGTCCGCAATTTAGCATCCTCAAAATCTTGACTACATGCACACCGAGTTTGGAGGGGACACGGTGAATTTTCTAGGAGGAGTATTTCACATTCCACAGCAAGCGTTTTCCAAACAACCCATAATAGCCGACTTCCTGTTGGGCTGGCGTAAAACTTGACCGGGGGAAAGTTGTTCGGCACGATGAGATCTATATGTGTACCGAGTTTCATATTAATTCATGCAAGCGTGTTTGATATATGGACCAAGTTTTAGAACCCCGTTCAAGGGGGCGCTGTTGAGCCCCCCAGCCACGCCCGGGTACCAGCTTCTGCCCGTCCCTGATGGCAGGGGGTTCTGACTTGTGTGCAAAGTTTCAAGAGTTTTTGAGCACGTTAAGGACCCCAAAAGCCCCTGAAACCTTAATTAACAATATAAAAGCAATAGTCAAATCCCCCCCTCCCCTCACACACACAGAGACACAGAGAGAGGGAGAGAAAATTCTTCAGAAAATCCACATTCAAACCAAAATATCTCTCTTCCTGTTGGTCGGAGATAGTTAATGTCAATTAGAAAGTTGTCCGTCTTGATGAGAACAATACACATATCAAGTTTTGTTGCTGTTGATAAAACTAACCCCCCCACTTATGACTAAAGGTGGCGCTACTGAGCCCCTCACCACGCCCGTTTCTGAAACTTTGCACATGTCTACGGGCTAATAAATGTGATGTGTCTGTCGAGTTTCATGCAATTTCAAGTATGTTAAGAGTCTCAAAAGCATCAAAAAAGAATATTAAAGTTTGATGTGTTGCCACGGCAACAGTATCTAAGATATCAATAATCCTTTCACAGGTCTACATCTGCCGTGTGTCTACATTGTACACATAAAGTTTGAAGCAAATCGGGTAAAAATAAGACAGTGATTTCAAAGAATTTTGAAAGTGATGTACTTCCTGCTGCCTGTTGGTGGCGCTATAACTTTGACTCACAATAGTCACATCTGTACGATCGGCCTCTTACAACGAACACACTGCTGAAGTTTCATCAAGATCAGTTAATGTATGCAGAAGTTATAACACACTTCCTGTTTCATTTTTTCGCCATAAATTTGTTTCCTCGCCACGGCCAAACCGTTAGAGATATCAAAAATCCCCTGGCAATTTTTCATCCTCAATGTCTTGACTTCATGCACACTGAGTTTGGTGGTGATCGGGTGAATTCTCTAGGAGAAGTGTTTCAAATACCAGACCATGCTTTTCCAAACAACCCTTAATAACCGACTTCCTGTTGGGCTGGCATAAAAAGTAAAAGTACGAAAGTTGTTCGGCCCGATGAGATCTATATGTGTACCGAGTTTCATATTATTACATGCAAGCGTGTCTGATTTATGGACCAAGTTTTCGGACCCCGTTCAAGGGGGCGCTATCGAGCCCCCCTGCCACGCCCGGGTACCAGCTTCAGCCCGGCCCTGATGGCCGCGGGTTCTGACCCGTGTGCAAAGTTTCAAGAGTTTTCGAGCACGTTAAGGGTCTCAAAAGTGCCCGAAAGGTTGACAGAAAAATAAGAATAATAATAATAAATATAGCTGCGAGCAGCGATTGCGGGCCCAAGCCGGTGGCACCGCCACCCTGGTGCCTTTAGTTACACTAAAGCCACCGGGGTGGCGGTGTCACCGGCTTGGGCCCTCCATCGCTGCTCGCAGCTATATTTATATATATTAGGGCTGTCACGATGTTAGATTTTTCACACCACGGTTATTGTGGCCAAAAGAATTCACGATATCGATATATTGCGATATCTATAGAATCTATGGGGGGGGTACTCAATCTATGGCAAATTTTTGTGAAGGAAGACAAGCATGTGAAGTTTATCTGGTTTCAAACTGAAGCCAAACACTGTCTGAAGGTTTCCTGAAGAACTGAAAAGCTCTTAAACCTGTTGTTGCACTGGCGCCAATAAAGTCATGCAGATAGCAGATTTTAATAAAAAAATCAAGTGCAAATACAAATACAAAAATAAGATGAGTAAAGAAAACGGGGTTCTTAATTTTAATAATCACCCTTTATTAAATGTATGAACACAGAAACCCCCTGTTAACAGTTAATGTCACGTTTCCCATTCCATGATGACTAGTAAAATAATAGCCGCGTCGCGTCTATGACAACTCGAGGTATTGCACACCGGACACGCACTTTCTCAGTTTATGGCCAGCAATATCATTATGTTTAAGGACATTATGGAATTGAGATAATGTCTGTACTATGTTATGATTATACTGTACAATTAAATACAATAGTTGCTGAGTCTGTGATCTGAACACTTTTTTCTGCGCTCTGTGTCGCGGCAGGATTTTGAACAAGGTCCTGAGCCGTTGCTGGGCGACGCGGACAGACGCCGAATAGAACCGTGCTGTGCTTCTCGTCCGGTGTGTGTACACTCATACAGAATGTGTTCGAATTTTAAAGACGTGGCGCTGCGCTTCTCGTCCGGTGTGCGACCACCTCTAAGGTGCTGTTTTCTTTGAAGCCGAAGAACTCTGTTGTTAATACTGGCGAGCTCAGCTTACTTTTTTCAGGTGTGGACAGAGTGTTTCACTCTAGCTGCGCGGGCGCGGACGAGCGCTGCGTCTAGAAAACGCCAATATCGCCAATACCGGTATATTGTATTGCTCTAAATTAACACGATGTCGATATTTCATGCTTTGAATATCACGATTATCGTCAGTACCGGTATATTGCGACACCCCTAATATATATATATATATATATATGTAAAAAATAAATAAATATATATATATATATATATATATATACATTATATATGTAACAAAAAAAATAAAATATATATATATATGGCGAGGCGAGGAACGGGCAGAGAAGAGCGAACGTTTTTGGACATTCATCATATTGCATTGGTTTTCATTTCTTGTCCACAAACCGAGCACTAATCTGTTTATTTTTAAGTCACACATTCTCCATTGATTAAAAAAGACAATCAAATGTATTTTTTAATGGTAATATTATTTTATACAGAAATAAATTATTTATAATTCAGATGAGAATAAAGTTAGTGTTAATTAAAATTGTAAGGAAAACAAATATATTGATCTAAAATCTACTATCATTTGCTGCAAATAGGTTGACTATTTATATTTATTATTATATTTTATTACGGCTGTAATGAACCAGCTGCGATGTCAAGATTGCAATGCTGGAATGCACAATATGTTGTTGTTGTTGTGTGTGTGTGTGTGTGTGTGTGTGAGGCGTGGGCACGATCGAACAGTGGAAACATAAAAACATAGGCTACTCCGTCGGTTTGTTCATACAGGACATCATTTAAACTGCACTGTGTTTACTTATATTTATGTACACTCGCAATAAAACACAACATTGTGCTTTTGTAAAAAAACATTCAAGCAATCCCACCCCCGAAATGGCGCTATTTTTTAAATTAAACTAAAATGCTCACGGCTGCACGGGCAATAACGCGTCTACAGCGAGGAACGAGCAGAACAGAGTGAATGTTTTTAGTTCATTCCTACTGGACGTCCGTATTTCACTTTCGCTTTTAAAGGGATACTCCACTTTAAAATTAAAATTCTGCCATCATATACTCACCCTCATGTTGTTTTAATCCTTTATGAATTTCTTTCTTCTGCTTAACAGAAAGGAAGATATTTAGGAGAATGTCAGTAACCAGACAGTTTCTGAGCCCATTGACTTCCATAGTAGGAAAAAATGTATACTATGGAAGTCAGTGAGACTAGAAACTGTCTGGTTACTGACATTCTTCTAAATATCTTCCTTTCTGTTCAGCAGAAGAAAGAAATTAATAAAGGATTGAAACAACATGAGGGTGAGTATATGATGACAGAATTTTCTATTTAAAGTGGAGTATCCCTTTAAGTTAGCGATTTAAAAGCCCCCGCCGCGGTGTCACACATCAATTAACCAGTGGGAAAAAATTCTCAGTCACATCGCTAATATATTTATATATAAATACAATGGGCCTACCTGATTTTGAACACAAGAGGGCAGTATAGCCCTATGTATGACTTTTTTTTTTTTCTGTTCAGTTCTGTTCTGTTTCGGCTTAGTTCTGATATTTGTATAATTTTATATAAAAATAAATGGTGTATAATACATTTTTTTAAAGATTTGAGATGTTTTCTGATTCCTTTTTTGACATTATTTTAATCCCTCGCCATGTCAAAACCGTTTGAGATATTCAATAACCGTTCACAATTTAGCATCTTTAATGTATTTTCATCATGTTGAAAAAGTTTGGTGTGAATAAAATAAACCACTTAGCAGGAGTGGGTAAAAATGCAGAGGCTGAATTTGCAAATAAATCCATATTCAGACCAAAATATCTGACTTCCTGTTGGTTGCAGCTAATGCCTGTAAATTAGAAAGTTGTCCGGCTCGATGAGGCCAATATACGTACTGATTTTTGTAATTGTGGGTAAAACTAACCCCCCCACTTTTGTCAAAAACATTTTGAAAGTGACACACTTCCTGCTGCCAGTTGGTGGCGCTATAACTTTGACTCACAATAGTCACATCCATCTGATCGGCCTCTTACCACGAACACACTGCTGAAGTTTCATCAAGATCAGTTAATGTGTGCAGAAGTTATAACACTTCGTGTTTCTCTTTTCTCGCCATAAATTCGTGTCCTCGCCACGGCCAAACCGTTTGAGATATCAAAAATCCCCTGGCAATTTTTCATCCTCAATGTCTTGACTTCATGCACACCGAGTTTGGTGGCGATTTAATTAATTCTCTAGGAGAAGTGTTTCAAATTCCACAGCAAGCGTTCTCCAAACAACCCATAATTGCCGACTTCCTGTTGGGCTGGTGTAAAACTTAGAGCACGAAAGTTGTTCGGCCCGATGAGATCTATATGTGTACCGAGTTTCATATCATTACATGCAAGTGTGTTTGATTTATGGACAAGTGTTCGGATCCCGTTCCAGGGGGCGCTGTTGAGCCCCCCTGCCACGCCCGGGTACCAGCTTCAGCCCGGCCCTGATGGCCGCAGGTTCTGACCTGTGTGCAAAGTTTCAAGAGTTTTCGAGCACGTTAAGGGCCCCAAAAGCCCCTGAAACCTTGAAACACACTGAAATCAATTGGAAATTCCCTCCCACCCCTCACACACACAGAGACAGAGAGAGAGAGAGAGAAAATTCTCCAAAAAATCACATTCAAACCAAAATATCTGACTTCCTGTTGCTCTCAGCTAATAAGTGTGAATTAGAAAGTTGTCCGGTTTAATGAGAACAATATACATAGCGAGTTTAGTGACTCTATGTAAAACTAAGCCCCCATTTTTGACTAAAGGTGGCGCTACTGAGCCCCTCACCACGCCCGTTTCTGAAACTTTGCACATGTCTACTGGCTAATAAATGTGATGTGTCTGTCGAGTTTCATGCAATTTCAAGTATGTTAAGAGTCTCAAAAGTATCAAAAAAGAATATTAAAGTTTGATGCGTTGCCACGGCAACAGTATCTAAGATATCAATAAACCTTTCACAGGTCTACATCTGCCGTGTGTCTACATTATTCACATAAAGTTTGAAGCAAATCGGGTAAAAATAAGAGGGTGATTTCAAAGCATTTTGAAAGTGACACACTTCCTGCTGCCAGTTGGTGGCGCTATAACTTTGACTCACAATAGTCACATCAATGTGATCAGCCTCTGAGCAAGAACACACTGCTGAAGTTTTATCAAGATCAGTCAATGTATGCAGAAGTTATAATACACTTCCTGTGTCCCATTATTCGCCATAAATTCGTTTCCTCGCCACAGCCAAACCGTTCGAGATATCAAAAATCCCCTGGCAATTTTTCATCCTCAATGTCTTGACTTCATGCACACCGAGTTTGGTGCTGACCGGGTGAATTCCCTAAGAGAAGTGTTTCAAATTCCTAAGCATGCGTTTCCAAACAACCCTAAATAGTCGACTTCCTGTTGGGCTGGCGTAAAACTTAGAGCATGAAAGTTGTGCGGCCCGATGAGATCTATATGTGTTCCGAGTTTCATATTATTACATGCAAGCGTGTTTGATTTATGGACCAAGTTTTCGGACCCCGTTCCAGGGGGCGCTGTCGAGACCCCCTGCCACGCCCGGGTACCAGCTTCAGCCCGGCCCTGATGGCCGCGGGTTCTGACCCGTGTGCAAAGTTTCAAGAGTTTTTGAGCATGTTAAGGGCCCCAAAAGTGCCCGAATAGTCGTAAGAAAAATAATAATAAATATAGCTGCGAGCAGCGATTACGGGCCCAAGCCGGTGGCACCGCAACCCCGGTGCCTTTAGTTACCTAAAGGCACCGGGGTGGCGGTACCGCCGGCTTGGGCCCTCCATCGCTGCTCGCAGCTATATTTATATATATATATATATATATATATATATATATATATATATATATATATATACATACATACATACACACACATACATATATATGTATATATATATATATATATATATATATATATATATATATATTATTGTTCAAAAGTTTGGGGTCAGTAAGATTTTTAATGTTTTTAGGAGAAGTCTCTTCTGCTCACCAAGGCTGCATTTATTGATTAAAAATACAAACAAAAACAGTAATATTGTGAAATATTATTCCAATTTAAAACAGCTGTTTTCAATTTTTAAATATTTTACATAGTAATTAATTTCTGTGATCAAAGTTGAGTTTTCAGCATCATTACTCCAGTCTTCAATGTCACATGATCCTTCAGAAATCATACTAATATGATGATTGATGCTCAATAAATATTCATTATTATTTTCAATGTTGAAAACAGTTGTGTACAGATTTTTTTTTTCAAAATGCTTTGATGAATGTTAAGTTCAAAAGAACAGCATATATTTCAAATATATATATTTTTAACATTATAAATGTCTTTACTGTAACTGTTGATCAGTTTAACTCATCCTTCATAAATAAAAGTACTGATTTATTTTATTTATTTCCCCCAAAAATAAAATTGTAATTATTACTAACCCAAAACTTTTGAGCGGTAGTGTTTAACGTTACAAAAGCTTTAGATTTCAGATAAATGCTGTTCTTTTGAACTTTCTATTCATCAAAGACTGTACACAACTGTTTTCGACATTTCAAATAATAATGAATGTTTCTTGAGTATCAATCATCATATTAGAATAATTTCTGAAGGATCATGTGACAGTGACGACTGGAGTAATGATGCTGAAAACTCAGCTTTGATCACAGGAATAAATAACAGTTTAAAATATATTAAAATAGAAAGCAGCCGTTTTAAATTGGAATAATATTTTACAATATTACTGTTTTTGTTTGTATTTTTAATCAAATAAATGCAGCCTTGGTGAGCAGAAGAAACTTCTCTGTTATGTGCGCGCCACAGACTGCACGCACGTCCGCTTAGAGTTCCGCCTTTTGCCTTCCGTCAATATTACGTTATTAGAAAAATATTTTTTTAGAGAATCGATTTTTTGACATTTGTGAATCGATTCAGAATCGTCCACGTCCGCATCGCGATGCATCCATAGGCGGAGTTTGACATTCGAGCCAGGGGGGGCAAAAAAAAAAAAAAAAATCATTCACCGCTTTATTACGAGTTTAAAAGAGTGCGAGCGTCATTAACGTGCCCAGACGCGACGCTTTGAATTTGCGCGTACAATGAATAACATCGCGTCGGGAGCTGACTAGTAAAAAAGCTACAAAATTAAATGACAACGTCTGTATTCTAAGTTAAAAAGCCAACACACTACAACATTTTAAAATGTTTCAAATAAAGGATCTCATATCTATGGGTCTATCTTTTAAATTCTGCTGATGATTAGATTATACCCTGACATTACGCCAATAATATCAGTTTATATATTTTTTCTGCTCAGTAGCGATCGTGTCTTTCTCTTCCACTTGATTTGTGTATAGCATATTTAAGGTAGCAATGCAATATAAAGCACTTATCTACTGAAGTGGGAATCTGGAACTGTGAATAAATTGAATAAAACAGCAAAATAACAACAACAACAATAACATCTTCATTAAACAAAAAAGAGATTACCTTAGATAAAGTTTGATTAATATGTACATACAGTACCGGTAAAAGTCTGGACCCATTACTATTTTTAATGTTTTCGAAAGAAGTTTATTATTATGCTCTACAAGCCTGCATTTATTTGATCAAAAATACAGAAAAAACATGAATATTCAGCAAAGATGTGTTAAATATATAAAAAGTGATAGTGAAGACTTTTTTAAAATAACTTTTTAATAATCAAAAATCCTGAAAAAAAGTATCACAGGTTATAAAATAAATATTAAGCACCATTTCTAACATTTGATAAAAAAAAATCAGAATATTATAAAGTTTTCTGAAGGATCACGTGACACTAAATTCAGCTTTGCATCACAGAAATATAAAATATAGTAAAATAGAAAACCATTATTTTAAATTTTAATAATATTTCACTATATTATTTTTCTGTATTTTTGATCAAATAAATCCAGGCTTGATGAACATAAGAGACTTCTTTCAAAAACATTAAAAATAGTAATGTGTCCAAACTTATGTACTGTGTAAGTAAAAATATACTGCTTTTAAAATTAAATGTTGTATAAATAAAAAGGTTAGGAATCATATTTGTTTCAAGTGTTTTTTTTATTGGGGGTGGGGGGCCTCCAACATGAATTTTGCCTAGGGCCTCCTGTCTAGAACCGGCCCTGGACCTAGACATTGCCCAGACTAGTGCAACAATAATTTTCGTTTTTTGCGTCCTGCATATGTGTCGATAATGGTCTCAGGTGAGAGCTTGGCCGTAATGTCGCTTTCGATGTGAAGGATTGCAAGAGAAGAAAACCTGGCTGCTCCCATCGTCAACCGCAGCCAGTTCCTTATCCTCCTCATTGCAGAGAAGCTTCTCTCAGAGGTTGATGATCCAATCGGCAGAGTGAGCGATAACTGTAAAAGTTTATAGAGATTTGGGTAGGTTGTTTTTTTTACAGCTTTTTTAAGATGCTCAATTGAAATTGGTCCGTTAGCAGAGGCTTTGACAAGCTTCATCTCGGCTGCAACAAGAAGGGGGTTAACTTTTAGTGCCAGAGGAGTGTATTTTTGTAATAGTGGATCAATTCCATTTTCGTCGCATGTCAAAACTGCGGCACACGCGCGTGCAAGCTCCATGGACTCTCCGGAGAACCTCCTTTCCAGCTCATTGATGAGAGTGTCCAGCACGGGGAAATATAGTTTCTGCTGATAGCCAGGACTCTCTGCTGTTTCTTCTTGGGTTGTTTCCCTTTGCCCTAAAGTACTGGTAATCAAGAAACCATCAAGGGAGGTGGGCGGATTTGAAACACGTTTCATTTTGGGTGCGGCGGGGCCTGCGGAGACGTGCATCTGACGATCAGTGTTTTCTTCGGGCACGGCAATGTTGTTGTCCAGGCAGAACTGTTTGACTGACTTCCACACATCGCTCCAGGAGTCTGCCTGCCTTTTAGACACGAAGTGTGCTTTCAGGCTGTCAGTAAGGGCTGCAGCTTCGGACAGTGTGCAGTTGGATGACTGTAGTGCCTTGTGCGTAACGTGGATCACACGCAGTAGCTCCTCAAACACAACAAGGCTTGTAATGAATGACATTTTCGACATGAAGTCATGGATACCACTGGCTTGCGCTGACCACTTCTCTCCCTCTTCACTAATTTCTCTCAAACACTCCATAATCGCAGAGTAGTGACTTTTCACTGATTTCACACATCTCCACTTGCATGCCCATCTCGTGTCACTGGGCTGAACTACTTCAGTTACTTTCACGTTCAAGGATTTTTGGAGTTCAATAAATCTCTGGTGGTTTGACGGTTCCGAAAACAGTGAATACACATTGTCAATAATGCTCAGGAATGATTTCACACATCGGTTCACGGAACAGCACTCCACAAGCACTAAATTTAATTTGTGCGCTAAGCAGTGTATGTAGGCTGCGTATGGGTGAGTCTCTTTGATGCGCTGCTGCACACCAGACACATGACCTGACATGACGGACGCACCGTCATAACTCTGTGCCACGATTGGGATGTTTTTAACACCACACATATCAAGCCCTTTGTAGATGGCCTCCACAATCCCAGCCGCGTTGCGAGATGCAGAACAGTCCATGAAACACAAAAAACGCTCCTTGATTTCCAATTCCTCGGCATATCGTATGCACACTGACAGCTGCTCAGTTTTGGAGGACCTGGCCTCGTCCGCAATTATGGAGAAAAAGCCAGTTTCCTGCACTTTTTCAGCAATGTTGTTGTAAAGCATGTGTGCACAGATGTCAATTATTTCGTTTTGAAAATCTGGGCTTGTGGCATTAAAATAATTGGATTGCATGTTTTCAAAATCAGCATCATATTTCGATAACAAGCGGCAAACCTCGAGGAAATTGCCACGCGATTCTGACTCTTCTCCCTCCTTGTGTCCACGAAAGGGCAATCCAAGTTTAGACAGTAGCCTCACAACATCAACTACTTTGCATAGATAACCTCTGTTCTTTTCTACTGTAGTTTTATGGCTTTCAGAAAGTTTAGCTGCAATAGATCCATTTGAAGATGAGCTGGCTGCTTGGAAGTTATTCCACTTAATCATACAGTTCAGATGGGCCTGGCTTTTCCCATGTTTCTCTAGTTTACTGCTCAGTTTTTTCCAGTCACTCATGCCCTTTCTAAATGTGTCCTCAATGCAGCTTTCAGTCTGGAAATGGCGACAAGCAAAACAGTAGACTGAATCATTTCTAACGGAATACTCAAGCCAAGGGTAATTCTTGTAGAAGTAAGTGGAAAACGATCGTTTTGTACTTCCAAAACATTTTGAGGGGAATTGGGGCAGAGAAGGTTGCTTGGGACAGCCGTGTTTTTCTCCAAGATCATCTTTGTTGGTGTTAACGTTACCTGCAGCTAGCGCATCTGTGGCTGTGGAGTGAACGTCAGGACTGCTAACGGTTGCTGCTGCTGATCCAGAGCTGCTGGGTGTTCCCTCCAATTTCACAGCAGTGTCTGTTTGGATATCGTCATCATCGGTTACTGTTGTTTGTGTTGTAGATCCCGATGACTGAATATTTGTGTCATTTGGAGCTCGACGTTTTAAAAATCTTCTTATGTCCATATTTTGGTGTAAGATAACTACAACGCTATTACATGCTAGCTGAGAATCGACACTTGTCACGTGACCCAGAGCCCTGATTTTTTTTTTTTTTTTTTACTAAAGCAGTATATGAAATCAGATGTATTACCTACCACCATTTAATTGTTTTGCGTTATTTAAAATATTTATAATATATATATTTTTTAAACAATGCATTTAAAAAAAATGCAATTACCCGTTTCAGCCACCAGGGGGGGCAATGCTCCCCCTGCCCCCCCCCGCAAACTCCGCGCCTGGATGCATCTAAGAATAAATTTTTTCTCCCACCCCTAGATTTCATACAACAGGTTAATAAACAGTTACAATTAAGTCACTTACATTTTAGATTCAATGTTGACTGTTTTTGTTCTGTTTCAGCAGCGAAAATAGTTAAACAAAGATCACGGCAGAACCATCACGTGTTTTCTCATAACTGAACGATTCAGCATTTTTAACGAATCGGTTGACTCAAAGATTGAATGATCAATCCATAAACATCTGTCTTAATCATGATCGACTCATTCGAACGAATCGTTTGAACGAATGAATCAATGACTCGCTTATTAAGATGGATGCCTGGCGACACCTAATGGCGGTTTAGTGTTGTTTAAAAGCATCATTCTTTCCCACATGTGTGTGATTTGTGTGTGCAACATTATCATTATTTTTCTTTCACTATTATATTAGCGATTTAAAAGCACCCACTCGTGTCACACGTCGATTAACCGGTGGGAAAATATCCTCAGACACATACCTAATAAATGTATATTTAAATACAATATTGGCCTACCTGGTAAAAAGTTTTATATACTATTTTGATGTCCTTTTGGACACAAGAGGGCAGTATAGCCCTATGTTTGCTTTTTTGTTGAACCAAATAGCACTAAATAGCCTGTTTTAACTTTTTCATTCTTCTTGAATTGCAAAAACAGAATAAAATGGGTTTAGTTGTGATATTTGTATTCTTTTATATAGAAATAAATGGTATATAATTACATTTTTAGAAGATTTTTAGTGTTTCCTTTTTGGACATTACTTTAATCCCTCGCCATAGCAAAACCATTTGAGATATTTATTATCCATTCACAATTTAGCATATTTAATGTAGTTTCATCATGTTGAAAAAGTTTGGTACGAATAAAATAAATAGTTTAAGAGGAGTGGCTAAAAATTCAGAGGCTGATTTTGCAAAAAAATTCACATTCAGACCAAAATATCTGACTTCCTGATGGCCAGAGCTATTGAATGTAAATTAGAAAGTTGTCCGGCTTGATGAGAACAATATACAAACTGTTTTTTCTTTACTGTAGTTAAAACTAACCCCCCCACTTTTGTCAAAAGCATGTTGAAAGTGACACACTTCCTGCTGCCAGTTGGTGGCGCTATAACTTTGACTCACAATAGCTACATCCATCTGATCGGCCTCTTACCACGAACACACTGCTGAAGTTTCATCAAGATCAGTTAATGTATGCAGAAGTTATTCCACTTCCGTGTTTCTCTTTTCTCGCCATAAATTCGATTCCTCGCCACAGCCAAACCGTTCGAGATATCAAAAATCCGTCCGCAATTTAGCATCCTCAAAGTCTTGACTACATGCACACCGAGTTTGAAGGGGACACGGTGAATTTTCTAGGAGGAGTATTTCACATTCCACAGCAAGCGTTTTCCAAACAACCCATAATAGCCGACTTCCTGTTGGGCTGGCGTAAAACTTGACCGGGGTAAAGTTGTTCGGCCCGATGAGATCTATATGTGTACCGAGTTTCATATTAATTCATGCGAGCGTGTTTGATATATGGATCAAGTTTTAGAACCCCGTTCAAGGGGGCGCTGTTGAGCCCCCCAGCCACGCCCGGGTACCAGCTTCAGCCCGGCCCTGATGGCCGTGGGTTCTGACCTGTGTGCAAAGTTTCAAGAGTTTTTGAGCACGTTAAGGACCCCAAAAGCCCCTGAAACCTTGATTAACAATATAAAAGCAATAGTCAAATCCCCCCCTCCCCTCACACACACACAGACACAGAGAGAGGGAGAGAAAATTCTTCAGAAAATCCACATTCAAACCAAAATATCTCTCTTCCTGTTGGTCGGAGATGGTTCATGTAAATTAGAAAGTTGTCCGTCTTGATGAGAACAATACACATACCAAGTTTTGTGATTCTAGGAAAAACTAAGCCCCCATTTTTGACTAAAGGTGGCGCTACTGAGCCATTCCACCACGCCCGTTTCTGAAACTTTGCACATGTCTACGGGCTAATAAATGTGATGTGTCTGTTGAGTTTCATGCAATTTCAAGTATGTTAAGAGTCTCAAAAGCATCAAAAAATAATATTAAAGTTTGATGCGTTGCCACGGCAACAGTATCTAAGATATCAATAATCCTTTCACAGGTTTACATCTGCCGTGTGTCTACATTGTACGCATAAAGTTTGAAGCAAATCGGGTAAAAATAAGACACTGATTTCAAAGCATTTTGAAAGTGATGTACTTCCTGCTGCCTGTTGGTGGCGCTATAACTTTGACTCACAATAGTCACATCCATGTGATCGGCCTCTTACAACGAACACACTGCTGAAGTTTCATCAAGATCAGTTAATGTATGCAGAAGTTATAACACACTTCCTGTTTCATGTTTTCGCCATAAATTTGTTTCCTCGCCACGGCCAAACCGTTCGAGATATCAAAAATCCGTCCGCAATTTAGCATCCTCAATGTCTTGACTTCATGCACACCGAGTTTGGAGGCGAATCGATGAATTCCCTAGGAGGAGTACATTAAATTCTACAGCATGCGTTTCCAAACAACGCTAAATAGCCAACTTCCTGTTTGGCTGGCGTAAAACTTAGAGCACGAAAGTTGTTCGGCCCAATGAGATCTATATGTGTACCGAGTTTCATATTATTACATGCAAGCGTGTTTGATTTATGGACACGTGTTTGGATCCCGTTCCAGGGGGCGCTGTCGAGCCCCCCTGCCACGCCCGGGTACCAGCTTCAGTCCGGCCCTGATGGCCGCGGGTTCTGACGTGTGTGCAAAATTTCAAGAGTTTTCGAGCATGTTAAGGGCCCCAAAAGTGCCCGAAAGGTTGACAAAATAATAATAATAATAATAAATATAGCTGCGAGCAGCGATTACGGGCCCAAGCCGGTGGCACCGCAACCCCGGTGCCTTTAGTTACCTAAAGGCACCGGGGTGGCGGTACCGCCGGCTTTGGCCCTCCATCGCTGCTCGCAGCTATATTTATATATATATATATATATATATATATATATATATATATATACATACACACACATACATATATATGTATATATATATATATATATATATATATTATTGTTCAAAAGTTTGGGGTCAGTAAGATTTTTAATGTTTTTAGGAGAAGTCTCTTCTGCTCACCAAGGCTGCATTTATTGATTAAAAATACAAACAAAAACAGTAATATTGTGAAATATTATTCCAATTTAAAACAGCTGTTTTCAATTTTTAAATATTTTACATAGTAATTCATTTCTGTGATCAAAGTTGAGTTTTCAGCATCATTACTCCACTCTTCAGTGTCACATGATCCTTCAGAAATCATACTAATATGATGATTGATGCTCAATAAATATTCATTATTATTTTCAATGTTGAAAACAGTTGTGTACAGATTTTTTTTTTTTTCAAAATGCTTTGATGAATGTAAAGTTCAAAAGAACAGCATATATTTCAAATATATATATTTTTAACATTATAAATGTCTTTACTGTAACTGTTGATCAGTTTAACTCATCCTTCATAAATAAAAGTACTGATTTATTTTATTTATTTCCCCAAAAAATAAAATTTTAATTATTACTAACCCAAAACTTTTGAGCGGTAGTGTTTAACGTTACAAAAGCTTTAGATTTCAGATAAATGCTGTTCTTTTGAACTTTCTATTCATCAAAGACTGTACACAACTGTTTTCGACATTTAAAATAATAATGAATGTTTCTTGAGTATCAATCATCATATTAGAATAATTTCTGAAGGATCATGTGACAGTGACGACTGGAGTAATGATGCTGAAAACTCAGCTTTGATCACAGGAATAAATAACAGTTTAAAATATATTAAAATAGAAAGCAGCTGTTTTAAATTGGAATAATATTTTACAATATTACTGTTTTTGTTTGTATTTTTAATCAAATAAATGCAGCCTTGGTGAGCAGAAGAAACTTCTCTGGTATGTGCGCGCCACAGACTGCACGCACGTCCGCTTAGAGTTCCGCCTTTTGCCGTCCGTCAATATTACGTTATTAGAAAAATATTTTTTTAGAGAATCGATTTTTTGACATTTGTGAATCGATTCAGAATCGTCCACGTCCGCATCGCGATGCATCTAAGAATAATTTTTTTCTCCCACCCCTAGATTTCATACAACAGGTTAATAAACAGTTACAATTAAGTCACTTACATTTTAGATGCAATGTTGACTGTTTTTGTTCTGTTTCAGCAGCGAAAATAGTTAAACAAAGATCACGGCAGAACCATCACGCATCACGTGTTTTCTCATAACTGAACGATTCAGCATTTTTAACGAATCGGTTGACTCAAAGATTGAATGATCAATCCATAAACATCTGTCTTAATCATGATCGACTCATTCGAACGAATCGTTTGAACGAATGAATCAATGACTCGCTTATTAAGATGGATGCCTGGCGACACCTAATGGCGGTTTAGTGTTGTTTAAAAGCATCATTCTTTCCCACATGTGTGTGATTTGTGTGTGCAACATTATCATTATTTTTCTTACACTATTATATTAGCGATTTAAAAGCACCCACTCGTGTCACACGTCGATTAACCGGTGGGAAAATATCCTCAGACACATACCTAATACATGTATATTTAAATACAATATTGGCCTACCTGGTAAAAAGTTTTATATACTATTTTGATGTCCTTTTGGACACAAGAGGGCAGTATAGCCCTATGTTTGCTTTTTTGTTGAACCAAATAGCACTAAATAGCCTGTTTTAACTTTTTCATTCTTCTTGAATTGCAAAAACAGAATAAAATGGGTTTAGTTGTGATATTTGTATACTTTTATATAGAAATAAATGGTATATAATTACATTTTTAGAAGATTTTTAGTGTTTCCTTTTTGGACATTATTTAATCCCTCGCCATAGCAAAACCGTTTGAGATATTTATTATCCATTCACAATTTAGCATATTTAATGTAGTTTCATCATGTTGAAAAAGTTTGGTACGAATAAAATAAATAGTTTAAGAGGAGTGGCTAAAAATTCAGAGGCTGATTTTGCAAAAAAATCCACATTCAGACCAAAATATCTGACTTCCTGATGGCCAGAGCTATTGAATGTAAATTAGAAAGTTGTCCGGCTTGATGAGAACAATATACAAACTATTTTTTCTTTACTGTAGTTAAAACTAACCCCCCCACTTTTGTCAAAAGCATGTTGAAAGTGACACACTTCCTGCTGCCAGTTGGTGGCGCTATAACTTTGACTCACAATAGCTACATCCATCTGATCGGCCTCTTACCACGAACACACTGCTGAAGTTTCATCAAGATCAGTTAATGTATGCAGAAGTTATTCCACTTCCGTGTTTCTCTTTTCTCGCCATAAATTCGATTCCTCGCCACAGCCAAACCGTTCGAGATATCAAAAATCCGTCCGCAATTTAGCATCCTCAATGTCTTGACTACATCCACACCGAGTTTGAAGGGGGCACGGTGAATTTTCTAGGAGGAGTATTTCACATTCCACAGCAAGCGTTTTCCAAACAACCCATAATAGCCGACTTCCTGTTGGGCTGGCGTAAAACTTGACTGGGGTAAAGTTGTTCGGCCCGATGAGATCTATATGTGTACCGAGTTTCATATTAATTCATGCGAGCGTGTTTGATATATGGATCAAGTTTTAGAACCCCGTTCAAGGGGGCGCTGTTGAGCCCCCCAGCCACGCCCGGGTCCCAGCTTCAGCCCGGCCCTGATGGCCGTGGGTTCTGACCTGTGTGCAAAGTTTCAAGAGTTTTTGAGCACGTTAAGGACCCCAAAAGCCCCTGAAACCTTGATTAACAATATAAAAGCAATAGTCAAATCCCCCCCTCCCCTCACACACACACAGACACAGAGAGGGAGAGAAAATTCTTCAGAAAATCCACATTCAAACCAAAATATCTCTCTTCCTGTTGGTCAGAGATGGTTCATGTAAATTAGAAAGTTGTCCGTCTTGATGAGAACAATACACATACCAAGTTTTGTTGCTGTTGATAAAACTAACACCCCCACTTATGACTAAAGGTGGCGCTACTGAGCCCCTCACCACGCCCGTTTCTGAAACTTTGCACATGTCTACTGGATAATAAATGTGATGTGTCTGTCGAGTTTCATGCAATTTCAAGTATGTTAAGAGTCTCAAAAGCATAAAAAAAGAATATTAAAGTTTGATGCGTTGCCACGGCAACAGTATCTAAGATATCAATAATCCTTTCACAGGTTTACATCTGCCGTGTGTCTACATTGTACACATAAAGTTTGAAGCAAATCTGGTAAAAATAAGACAGTGATTTCAAAGCATTTTAATAGTGATGTACTTCCTGCTGCCTGTTGGTGGCGCTATAACTTTGACTCACAATAGTCACATCTGTGCGATCGGCCTCTTACAACGAACACACTGCTGAAGTTTCATCAAGATCAGTTAATGTATGCAGAAGTTATAACACACTTCCTGTTTCATTTTTTCGCCATAAATTCGTTTCCTCGCCACGGCCAAACCGTTCGAGATATCAAAAATCCGTCCGCAATTTAGCATCCTCAATGTCTTGACTTCATGCACACCGAGTTTGGAGGCGAATCGATGAATTCCCTAGGAGGAGTACATTAAATTCCACAGCATGCGTTTCCAAACAACCCTAAATAGCCGACTTCCTGTTGGGCTGGCGTAAAACTTAGAGCACGAAAGTTGTTCGGCCCGATGAGTTCTATATGTGTACCGAGTTTCATATTATTACATGCAAGCGTGTCTGATTTATGGACAAGTGTTCGGATCCCGTTCCAGGGGGCGCTGTCGAGCCCCCCTGCCACGCCCGGGTACCAGCTTCAGTCCGGCCCTGATGGCCGCGGGTTCTGACCTGTGTGCAAAATTTCAAGAGTTTTCGAGCATGTTAAGGGCCCCAAAAGTGGCCGAAAGGTTGACAAAATAATAATAATAATAATAATAATAATAATAATAATAATAATAATAATAATCCTACCGAAAACAATAGGGCCTTCGCCCTTTCAGGGCTTGGGCCCTAATAATAATAATCCTACCGAAAACAATAGGGCCTTCGCCCTTTCAGGGCTTGGGCCCTAAATATAGCTGCGAGCAGCGATGGAGGGCCCAAGCCGGTGGCACCGCAACCCCGATGCCTTTAGTTACCTAAAGGCACCGGGGTGGCGGTGCCGCCGGCTTGGGCCCTCCATCGCTGCTCGCAGCTATATTTATATATATATATATATATATATATATATATATATATATATATATATATATATATACAGTATATATATAACAAAAGATATATACATTATATATCAGACAAGTAATATTCTCTGTCTTGTCACTTCACAAATTTTTTTTACAAATTGTACTACTGACTATTTAAACAGAGCAGTGTAATTTTGATAAGTTAGGTTGACTATTTTATAATTATATTTTATTAGGGCTATAATGAACAGGCTGCGATGTCAAGATTGCAATGCTGGTGTGTGTGTGTGTGTGTGTGTGTGTGTGTGTGTGTGTGTGTGTCGTGGGCGTGATTGAACAGTGGAGACATAAAAATATACTTTATGGTGCTAACTTTAAAATTGAAATAAAATGCTCACGGCTGCACGGGAATTCATTCCTACTTCCATAGGAATTCATTGAAAAAGCTCGCTCTGCTCCCAACCATAATCAATGTCAGTGCGGACGAACATATTTTACTTTCGTTTTTAAGTTAGCGATTCAAAAGCCCCCAGCGGTGTCACACGTCAATTAACCGGTGGTAAAATGATATTCTCACTGTCACATACATAGTATAGGCCGCCTACCTGAAAGAGAGTTTAGCTTGCCCGACCATAGTAGCCTGATTAGAACGTCAATGACAAAAAAATAACTTGGGAATCACTAAAACAAGAGATTATTCTAATTATATTACATTAATTTTAAGTTGCAATCAACAGTTGATAATAAATGTATTACTGATCAATGGTAACAAGGTTGCGCTGCTGAGGCTCGTGCAGCTTCTCCAGGAGAAACGTAAACAACTGAGCGCAGCACACAAAAAAGAAACCCAGTTAACAACATACTGACTATAAAAATTACAAATATGGAGTTTTTATATATTTTATAACATATGATAAGAGCAACCTCACTTGACGAGTAGGCTGTGTTTCCTATCACGATTGAAAATGCGACATTGATTTCATCAACAGGTTAATAAACAGTTACAATTAAGTCACTTACATTTAAGATGCAATATTGACTGTTTTTGTTCTGTTTCAGCAGCAAAAATAGTTAAACCAAGATCACAGCAGAACAATCGCGCATCTCACAGCAACTTGTTTTCTCATTTCTGAATGATTCAGCATTTTGAACGAATCGGTTGACTCAAAGATTCAATGACCAATCCATAAACATCTGTCTCAATCATGAATGACTCAGTCATTCGAACGAATCGTCTGAACGAATTAATTAATGACTCGCTCATTAAGACGATCGCCTGGCGACACCTAATGGCGGTTTAGTGTTATGTTTAAAAGTATCATTCTTTCCAACGTGTGTGCACCATTATCAATGTCTGTGCGGACGTCTTTACTTTCACTTTTATATTAGCGATTTAAAAGCACCCGCTCGTGTCACACATCGATTAACCAATGGGAAAATATCCTCACAGTCATATACATAATAAATTTATATTTAAATACAATAGGCCTACCTAGTAAAACGTTTTATATACTATTTGGATATCCTTTTGGACACAAGAGGGCAGTATAGCCCTATGTTTGCTTTTTTGTTGAACCAAATAGCACTAAATAGCCTGTTCATAACTTTTTCATACTTCTTGAATTGCAAAAACAGAATAAAATGGGTTTAGTTCTAATATTTGTATAATTTTATATAAAAATAAATGGTGTATAATTACATTTTTAGAAGTTATGAGATGTTTCCTGCTTCCTTTTTGACATTAATTTAATCCCTCGCCATAGCAAAACCGTTTGAGATATTCAATATCCGTTCACAATTTAGCATCTTTAATGTATTTTCATCATGTTGAAAAATTTTGGTGGGAATAAAATAAATATTTTAAGAGGAGTGGCTAAAAATTCAGAGGCTGATTTTGCAAAAAAATCCACATTCAGACCAAAATATCTGACTTCCTCATGGCCGGAGCTAATGAATGTAAATTAGAAAGTTGTCCGGCTTGATGAGAACAATATACAAACTATTTTTTTTTACTGTAGTTAAAACTAACCCCCCCACTTTTGTCAAAAGCATGTTGAAAGTGACACACTTCCTGCTGCCAGGTGGTGGCGCTATAACTTTGACTCACAATAGTTACATCCATCTGATCGGCCTCTTACCACAAACACACTGCTGAAGTTTCATCAAGATCAGTTAATGTATGCAGAAGTTATAACACTTCGTGTCTCTCTTTTCTCGCCATAAATTCATTTCCTCGCCACGGCCAAACCGTTCAAGATATCAAAGATCCGTCCGCAATTTAGCATCCTCAATGTCTTGACTTCATGCACACCGAGTTTGGTGGGGATGGGATGAATTTTCTAGGAGGAGTATTTCACATTCCACAGCAAGCATTTTCCAAACAACCCATAATAGCTGACTTCCTGTTGGGCTGGCGTGAAACTTGACAGAGGGAAAGTTGTTCGGCCCGATGAGATCTATATGTGTACAGAGTTTCATATTAATTCATGCAAGCGTGTTTGATATATGGACCAAGTTTTCAGACCCCGTTCAAGGGGGCGCTGTTGAGCCCCCCTGCCACGCCCGTTTCTGAAACTTTTCACATGTCTACTGGCTAATAAATGGGATGTATCTGTCGAGTTTCATCCAATTTCAAGCATGTTAAAAGTCTCAAACGCATCCGAAAAGAATATTAAAGTTTGATGCGTTGCCACGGCAACAGTATCGAAGATATCAATAATCCTTTCACAGGTCTACATCTGCCCTGTGTCTACATTATACACCTAAAGTTTGAAGCAAATCGGGTAAACATAAGAGGGTGACTTCAAAGAATTTTGAAAGTGACACTCTTTCTGCTGCCAGTTGGTGGCGCTATAACTTTGACTCACAATAGTCACATCAATGTGATCGGCCTCTGAAAACGAACACACTGCTGAAGTTTTATCAAGATCAGTTATTTGTATGCAGAAGTTATAACACACTTCCTGTTTCTCTTTACTCGCCATAAATTCGTTTCCTCGCCACGGCCAAACCGTTCGAGATATCAAAAATCCGTCCGCAATTTAGCATCCTCAATGTCTTGACTTCACGCTGACCGAGTTTGGTGGGGATCGGATGAATTCTGTAGGAGGAGTACATTAAATTCCACAGCATGAGTTTTTCAAACAACGCATAATAGCTGACTTCCTGTTGGGCGGAGCTAATAACATAGAGTGCGGAAGTTGTTCGGCCCGATGAGATCTATATGTGTACCGAGTTTCATATTAATTCATCCAAGCCTGTTTGATATATGGACCAAGTTTTCTGACCCCATTCAAGGGGGCGCTGTTGAGCCCCCCTGCCACGCCCGGGTACCAGCTTCAGCCCGGCCCTGATGGCCGCGGGTTCTGACCTGTGTGCAAAGTTTCAAGAGTTTTCGAGCATGTTAAGGCCCCCAAAAGTGCCCGAGAAGTAGAAAAAAAAAAATAATAATAAAAAATATAGCTGCGAGCAGCGATTGCGGGCCCAAGCCGGTGGCACCACCACCCTGGTGCCTTTAGTTACACTAAAGGCACCGGGGTGGCGGTGTCACCGGCTTGGGCCCTCCATCGCTGCTCGCAGCTATATTTATATATATATATATATTTATATATACGGTATATGTATATGTATATATATATATATATATATATATATATACACACACACACTTCAAAAAATAAATAAAGGTGTACAAAAAGCTATATTTATATATATATATATATATATATATATATATATATATATATATATATATATATATACACACACACTTTAAAAAAAAAAAAATATATATATTTATATATATATATATAATTAAATTTTTTGGATGCTAAACATTTGTGTATTAAAGGCTTTGTACTTCACTCACGTTCCACTATTGAAGGGAAAAATTATCCTCTTCACATGCGCAAAAATGTGCTTGGAAACATCACAGTGGAGCGGTGATTACTGTGAATAGTATGAATTGTACTACTGACTATTTAAACAGAGCAGTGTAATTTTTATATGTTAGGTTGACTATTTTATTATTATATTTTATTAAGGCTATAATGAACAGACTGCGATGTCAAGACTGCAATGCTGGAGTGTGTGTGTGTGTGTGTGTGTGTGTGTGTGTGTGTGTTCATGTTTTTCTATCCCGGTGGGGACTTCAACCTGAATGCACACAGACTCCTGGGGACTCGTGTCACAGTGGGGACCTAAATAGAGGTCCCCATGGGTAAACAAGCTTATAAACCATACAGAATGAGTTTTTTTGGATATGTAAAAATGCAGAAAGTTTTCTTTGATGGGTAGGTTTAGGGGTAGGGTTGGTGTTAGGAGATAGAATATACAGTTTGTACAGTATAAAAACCATTAAGTCTATGGAGAGTCCCCACAAAGATAGTAAACCCTGTGTGGCGTGGGAGCGATTGAACAGTGGACACATAAAAACATACTCCGTCATTATACAGGACGACATTCAAACTGCAAAGTTTTAACTTATATTTGTGTACAGTCGCAATAAAACACAACATTGAGCTTTTGTAAAATAATTTCAAGCAATCCACCCCCCGAAAGGCGCTAATTTTAAAATTAAACTAAAATGTACACGGCTGCACAGGCATTCATAACAGTGCGCGTCCACGGCGAGGAACGAGCAGAACAGAGTGAACGTTTTTCAGATAATTCCTACTTCCATAGGAATTCATTTGAAACGCTCGCTCAACCACTATCAATGTCAGTGCGGACGAACATATATTACTTTCCTTTTTAAGTTAGCGATTCGAAAGCCCCCAGCGGTGTCACACGTCGATTAACCGGTGGTAAAATATTCTCACCGTCACATACCTAGTATATTTTTATTTAGATACAATAGGCCTACCTGATTTTGAACACACGAGGGCAGTATAGCCCTATGTATGACTTGACATTTATGGGACTAAAGAGTACAATTGCTATTTTTAAATGTATAAGTAATTCTTAAATTGAAAAAGAAAAAAGAATAAAATGGGTTTAGTTGTGATATTTGTATACTTTTATATAGAAATAAATGGTGTATAATTACATTATTAGAAGATGAGGCTTTTAGCAGTTCCTTTTTGTACATTACTTTAATCCCTCACTATATCAAAACCGTTTGAAATATTTAATATCCGTTCACAATTTAGCATCTTTAATGTATTTTCATCGTGTTGAAAAAGTTTGGTGTGAAAAAAATAAACCAGTTAGGAGTAGCTAAAAACTCAGAGTCTGAAATATCCCAAAAATCCACATTCAGACCTAAATATCTGACTTTCTGTTGGTCGGAGCTAATTACTTTAAATTAGAAAGTTGTCCGGCTCGATGAGACCAATGTACGTACTGATTTTTGTTACTGTATATACAACTACCCCCCCCCACTTTTGTCAAAAGCATTTTGAAAGTGACACACTTCCTGCTACCAGTTGGTGGCGCTATAACTTTGACTCACAATAGTTACATCCATCTGATCGGCCTCTTACCACGAACACATTGGTGAAGTTCCATCAAGATCAGTTAATGTGTGCAGAAGTTATAACACTTCGTGTTTCTCTTTTCTCGCCATAAATTCGTGTCCTCGCCACAGCCAAACCGTTCGAGATATCAAAAATCCGTCCGCAATTTAGCATCCTCAATGTCTTGACTTCACGCTGACCGAGTTTGGAGGCGATTGGATGAATTCTCTAGGATGAGTACATCAAATTCCACAGCATGCGTTTTTCAAACAACCCATAATAGCCGACTTCCTGTTGGGCGGAGCTAATAACTTAGAGTGCGGAAATTGTTCGGCCCGATGAGATCTATATGTGTACCGAGTTTCATATTAATTCATGCAAGCGTGTTTGATATATGGACCAAGTTTTCAGACCGTGTTCAAGGGGGCGCTGTTGAGCCCCCCTGCCACGCCCGGGTACCAGCTTCAGCCTGGCCCTGATGACCGTGGGTTCTGACCTGTGTGAAAAGTTTCAAGAGTTTTTGAGCACGTTAAGGGCCCCAAAAGCCCCTGAAACCTTGAAAAACAAAGATTAAATGGAACAGACAAATCCCCCCCACCCCCTCCACTCACACACACACACACACACAGAGAGAGAGAGAAAATTCTCCAGAAAATCCACATTCAAACCAAAATATCTGACTTCCTGTTGGTCTGAGCTAATGACAATAAATTAGAAAGTTGTCCGGCCTGATGAGAACAATATACATACCAAGTTTTGTGATTCTAGGAAAAACTAAGCCCCCATTTTTGGCTAAAGGTGGCGCTACTGAGCCATTCCACCACGCCCATTTCTGAAACTTTGCACATGTCTACTGGATAATAAATGTGATGTGTCTGTCGAGTTTCATGCAATTTCAAGTATGTTAAGAGTCTCAAAAGCTTAAAAAAAGAATATTAAAGTTTGAAGCATTGCCACGGCAACAGTATCTAAGATATCAATAATCCTTTCACAGGTCTACATCTGCCGTGTGTCTACATTATACACATAAAGTTTGAAGCAAATCGGGTAAAAATAAGAGAGTGATTTCAAAGCATTTTGAAAGTGACAAACTTCCTGCTGCCAATTGGTGGCGCTATAACTTTGACTCACAATAGTCACATCCATGTCATCGGCCTCTTACAACGAACACACTGCTGAAGTTTCATCAAGATCAGTTAATGTATGCAGAAGTTATAACACACTTCCTGTTTCCATTATTCGCCATAAATTCGTTTCCTCGCCACGGCCAAACCGTTCGAGATATCAAAAATCCGTTCGCAATTTAGCATCCTCAATGTCTTGACTTCATGCTGACCGAGTTTGGAGGTGAATGGATGAATTCCCTAGGAGGAGTACATCAAATTCCACAGCATGCGTTTCCAAACAACCCATAATAGCCGACTTCCTGTTGGGCTGGCGTAAAAAGTAAAAGTACGAAAGTTGTTCGGCCCGATGAGATCTATATGTGTACTGAGTTTCCTATTATTACATGCAAGCGTGTCTGATTTATGGACCAAGTTTTCGGACCTCGTTCAAGGGGGCGCTGTTGAGCCCCCCTGCCACGCCCGGGTACCAGCTTCAGCTCAGCCCTGATGGCCGCGGGTTCTGACCCTTGTGCAAAGTTTCAAGAGTTTTCGAGCATGTTAAGGGCCCCAAAAGTGCCCGAAAGGTTGACAAAAAAATAATAATAAATATAGCTGCGAGCAGCGATTACGGGCCCAAGCCGGTGGCACCGCAACCCCGGTGCCTTTAGTTACCTAAAGGCACCGGGGTGGCGGTACCGCCGGCTTGGGCCCTCCATCGCTGCTCGCAGCTATATTTATATATATATATATATATATATATATATATACATACATACATACATACATACACACACATACATATATATGTATATATATATATATATATATATATATATATATATATATATATATATATATATATATATATATATATATTATTGTTCAAAAGTTTGGGGTCAGTAAGATTTTTAATGTTTTTAGGAGAAGTCTCTTCTGCTCACCAAGGCTGCATTTATTGATTAAAAATACAAACAAAAACAATAATATTGTGAAATATTATTCCAATTTAAAACAGCTGTTTTCAATTTTTAAATATTTTACATAGTAATTAATTTCTGTGATCAAAGTTGAGTTTTCAGCATCATTACTCCAGTCTTCAGTGTCACATGATCCTTCAGAAATCATACTAATATGATGATTGATGCTCAATAAATATTCATTATTATTTTCAATGTTGAAAACAGTTGTGTACAGATTTTTTTTTTCAAAATGCTTTGATGAATGTTAAGTTCAAAAGAACAGCATATATTTCAAATATATATATTTTTAACATTATAAATGTCTTTACTGTAACTGTTGATCAGTTTAACTCATCCTTCATAAATAAAAGTACTGATTTATTTTATTTATTTCCCCCAAAAATAAAATTGTAATTATTACTAACCCAAAACTTTTGAGCGGTAGTGTTTAACGTTACAAAAGCTTTAGATTTCAGATAAATGCTGTTCTTTTGAACTTTCTATTCATCAAAGACTGTACACAACTGTTTTCGACATTTAAAATAATAATGAATGTTTCTTGAGTATCAATCATCATATTAGAATAATTTCTGAAGGATCATGTGACAGTGACGACTGGAGTAATGATGCTGAAAACTCAGCTTTGATCACAGGAATAAATAACAGTTTAAAATATATTAAAATAGAAAGCAGCCGTTTTAAATTGGAATAATATTTTACAATATTACTGTTTTTGTTTGTATTTTTAATCAAATAAATGCAGCCTTGGTGAGCAGAAGAAACTTCTCTGTTATGTGCGCGCCACAGACTGCACGCACGTCCGCTTAGAGTTCCGCCTTTTGCCTTCCGTCAATATTACGTTATTAGAAAAATATTTTTTTAGAGAATCGATTTTTTGACATTTGTGAATCGATTCAGAATCGTCCACGTCCGCATCGCGATGCATCTAAGAATACATTTTTTCTCCCACCCCTAGATTTCATACAACAGGTTAATAAACAGTTACAATTAAGTCACTTACATTTTAGATTCAATGTTGACTGTTTTTGTTCTGTTTCAGCAGCGAAAATAGTTAAACAAAGATCACGGCAGAACCATCACGTGTTTTCTCATAACTGAACGATTCAGCATTTTTAACGAATCGGTTGACTCAAAGATTGAATGATCAATCCATAAACATCTGTCTTAATCATGATCGACTCATTCGAACGAATCGTTTGAACGAATGAATCAATGACTCGCTTATTAAGATGGATGCCTGGCGACACCTAATGGCGGTTTAGTGTTGTTTAAAAGCATCATTCTTTCCCACATGTGTGTGATTTGTGTGTGCAACATTATCATTATTTTTCTTTCACTATTATATTAGCGATTTAAAAGCACCCACTCGTGTCACACGTCGATTAACCGGTGGGAAAATATCCTCAGACACATACCTAATAAATGTATATTTAAATACAATATTGGCCTACCTGGTAAAAAGTTTTATATACTATTTTGATGTCCTTTTGGACACAAGAGGGCAGTATAGCCCTATGTTTGCTTTTTTGTTGAACCAAATAGCACTAAATAGCCTGTTTTAACTTTTTCATTCTTCTTGAATTGCAAAAACAGAATAAAATGGGTTTAGTTGTGATATTTGTATTCTTTTATATAGAAATAAATGGTATATAATTACATTTTTAGAAGATTTTTAGTGTTTCCTTTTTGGACATTACTTTAATCCCTCGCCATAGCAAAACCATTTGAGATATTTATTATCCATTCACAATTTAGCATATTTAATGTAGTTTCATCATGTTGAAAAAGTTTGGTACGAATAAAATAAATAGTTTAAGAGGAGTGGCTAAAAATTCAGAGGCTGATTTTGCAAAAAAATTCACATTCAGACCAAAATATCTGACTTCCTGATGGCCAGAGCTATTGAATGTAAATTAGAAAGTTGTCCGGCTTGATGAGAACAATATACAAACTGTTTTTTCTTTACTGTAGTTAAAACTAACCCCCCCACTTTTGTCAAAAGCATGTTGAAAGTGACACACTTCCTGCTGCCAGTTGGTGGCGCTATAACTTTGACTCACAATAGCTACATCCATCTGATCGGCCTCTTACCACGAACACACTGCTGAAGTTTCATCAAGATCAGTTAATGTATGCAGAAGTTATTCCACTTCCGTGTTTCTCTTTTCTCGCCATAAATTCGATTCCTCGCCACAGCCAAACCGTTCGAGATATCAAAAATCCGTCCGCAATTTAGCATCCTCAAAGTCTTGACTACATGCACACCGAGTTTGAAGGGGACACGGTGAATTTTCTAGGAGGAGTATTTCACATTCCACAGCAAGCGTTTTCCAAACAACCCATAATAGCCGACTTCCTGTTGGGCTGGCGTAAAACTTGACCGGGGTAAAGTTGTTCGGCCCGATGAGATCTATATGTGTACCGAGTTTCATATTAATTCATGCGAGCGTGTTTGATATATGGATCAAGTTTTAGAACCCCGTTCAAGGGGGCGCTGTTGAGCCCCCCAGCCACGCCCGGGTACCAGCTTCAGCCCGGCCCTGATGGCCGTGGGTTCTGACCTGTGTGCAAAGTTTCAAGAGTTTTTGAGCACGTTAAGGACCCCAAAAGCCCCTGAAACCTTGATTAACAATATAAAAGCAATAGTCAAATCCCCCCCTCCCCTCACACACACACAGACACAGAGAGAGGGAGAGAAAATTCTTCCGAAAATCCACATTCAAACCAAAATATCTCTCTTCCTGTTGGTCGGAGATGGTTCATGTAAATTAGAAAGTTGTCCGTCTTGATGAGAACAATACACATACCAAGTTTTGTGATTCTAGGAAAAACTAAGCCCCCATTTTTGACTAAAGGTGGCGCTACTGAGCCATTCCACCACGCCCGTTTCTGAAACTTTGCACATGTCTACGGGCTAATAAATGTGATGTGTCTGTTGAGTTTCATGCAATTTCAAGTATGTTAAGAGTCTCAAAAGCATCAAAAAATAATATTAAAGTTTGATGCGTTGCCACGGCAACAGTATCTAAGATATCAATAATCCTTTCACAGGTTTACATCTGCCGTGTGTCTACATTGTACGCATAAAGTTTGAAGCAAATCGGGTAAAAATAAGACACTGATTTCAAAGCATTTTGAAAGTGATGTACTTCCTGCTGCCTGTTGGTGGCGCTATAACTTTGACTCACAATAGTCACATCCATGTGATCGGCCTCTTACAACGAACACACTGCTGAAGTTTCATCAAGATCAGTTAATGTATGCAGAAGTTATAACACACTTCCTGTTTCATTTTTTCGCCATAAATTTGTTTCCTCGCCACGGCCAAACCGTTCGAGATATCAAAAATCCGTCCGCAATTTAGCATCCTCAATGTCTTGACTTCATGCACACCGAGTTTGGAGGCGAATCGATGAATTCCCTAGGAGGAGTACATTAAATTCCACAGCATGCGTTTCCAAACAACGCTAAATAGCCAACTTCCTGTTTGGCTGGCGTAAAACTTAGAGCACGAAAGTTGTTCGGCCCAATGAGATCTATATGTGTACCGAGTTTCATATTATTACATGCAAGCGTGTTTGATTTATGGACACGTGTTTGGATCCCGTTCCAGGGGGCGCTGTCGAGCCCCCCTGCCACGCCCGGGTACCAGCTTCAGTCCGGCCCTGATGGCCGCGGGTTCTGATGTGTGTGCAAAATTTCAAGAGTTTTCGAGCATGTTAAGGGCCCCAAAAGTGCCCGAAAGGTTGACAAAATAATAATAATAATAATAATAATAATAATAATAATAATAATCCTACCGAAAACAATAGGGCCTTCGCCCTTTCAGGGCTTGGGCCCTAATAATAATAATAATCCTACCGAAAACAATAGGGCCTTCGCCCTTTCAGGGCTTGGGCCCTAATAAATAATCCTACCGAAAACAATAGGGCCTTCGCCCTTTCAGGGCTTGGGCCCTAATAATCCTAACGAAAACAATAGGGCCTTCGCCCTTTCAGGGCTTGGGCCCTAATAATAATCCTACCGAAAACAATAGGGCCTTCGCCCTTTCAGGGCTTGGGCCCTAATAATCCTACCGAAAACAATAGGGCCTTCGCCCTTTCAGGGCTTGGGCCCTAATAATCCTTACGAAAACAATAGGGCCTTCGCCCTTTCAGGGCTTGGGCCCTAATAAATAGAAAAGAGTTCTATTTCTGTCTTTTTTTGTTAAGAAGTCAACAATGTCAAGACCACAATCATTGCAGATTTCACATGCTTTACCTGAAATAACTTCTACCTGGAGCATGTTTGAACAAATGTCTTTACATATCTGTCTAAGATATTATTGAACATTTGAAAACTACTTCTTGTTTGCATGATTTTATTCCTTCACACTTTTTTAAGCAAATTGTTGATATCATAGGGCCTGAACCTCCTGGGTTTCATCAACATGTGTTTGAGTTCTGGTACGATGCCTGACTGCCTATGCTTCAGTTAATCCAATTTTGAATAAACCAAACTTTAGACCAATTTCTAATCTTCCATTTATTTCTACATTTTTGGAAAAGGTGGTACCCATTCAATTACAATCTTTTTTGAGTTTAAATTCTTTATATGATACTTTCCAGTCAGGATTTAGAAAACTACACATCTGCTTTACTGAAAGTCACCAATGACATCATGCTGGCTACGGATAATGGGAGTGCTGTTGCTTTGGTCCTCTTAGATCTCAGCTCAGCATTTGATATGGTCAATCATAAAATTCGTATCTCTCGATTGGAAAATGATGTAGGCATTCAGGGCACTGTTTTGAATTGGTTTCAATCATTCTTAACAAATAAGAAGTTTTCTGTATGTACTGGAAATATTTCCTGTGGTGTTCCGCAGGGTTCTATTCTTGCTCTAACACTGTTTTTATTTTACTTACTGCCATTGGGTTTCATCTTTTCCAAATATCGAGTATCATTTCACTTATATGCTGATGACACCCACTTGTACATCCCATTTAAACACAATGATTTAAATTCTATAGTGGTCCTGCTAGCGTGTTTACAGGAAGCGAAATCATGGCTTACACAGAAGTTTTTGGCCTTAAATGAGAACAAAACCGAAGTAGTAAGTGATTTTTATGACTTTGGTGTTCTGGACCTTGGAGACTTAAGTTCACATGTTACTCCATGTGCAAAAAATCTAGGTGTTTGGTTTGATTCAGCTCTTAAGTTTGATAAACAAATTAATTATGTTGTTAAATCATGTTTCTTTCATCTATGACGTCTCACAAAAGTTAAAACCTTTCTTTCTCTAAAGAACTTTGAGATAGTTATCCATGCGTTCATTACTTCACGCCTTGATTACTTCTGTTAACCACTCATCTATCAAGCATCTACAAATGGTTCAAAATGTTGCGGCCAGGCTGTTGACTGGTAGTCGAAAATTCGATTCCATTACTCCCATTTTAACAAAAATTGTAGTCTTTGTTTTTAAATCATTACACGGCTTAGCACCTGCATATCTATCTGACATACTACGTTCTCATAACCCATCTAGGTCACTTAGGTCACTTAGGAGCAATCCAACCTTGGCTCTCTGTCCGTAGATCTAGGCTAAAACATCGAGGAGACCGAGCTTTTGCGATAGAGGGCCCTACACTCTGTAAAAGCCTACCGGTATCGATCCGATCAGTGCCATCACTCTCCATTTTTAAATCAAAGCTTAAAACGTATTTTCTTAATGTTGGTTTTCAATGAATTATTCAGTTTTGTGTTCGTTATTTTATAGATTATAATCTGTTGTGTTTTTATTTGAGTATAATGATCTGTACAGCACTTTGGTCAACCCTGCATTGTTTTTAAATATGCTTTATAAATAAATAATGAAATGAAATAATACAGTAATCACACAAAAAAATTTTGTAATTTAAATTTACAGCAATGTCACCCTTTGAAGATTGTTGCACTCAGGTCAGCAGCTGCAGATGGGATAGCTATGGATCTTAAGATAAAAATATGAAAATATGAAAAATATGATTTATTGTGCATGTGCAACGTTAATAATGTCTAGTTTGTACTATTTTCTGTTTATTTTGATAAATAAAAGAATTCTTTGTTCAATAAATATACTGTCATTATGCCCCTTTTCACAAGCTGTAATATAAATCTATGGTGTCCCCAGAATGTTTCTGTGAAATTTCAGCTCAAAATACCCCCCAGATCAGCTTGTCAAATTTGCCCCTTTTTGGGTGTGAGCAAAAACATGCCGTTTTTGTGTGTGTCCTTTAAATGCAAATGAGCTGCTGCTCCCGATCCTTTACACGAGCTTTGGATACTCCGGCAATAACAAAACATGTGAATCTCACTCATCCGAAATCTCATAAATAACCAGTAGTGGAGTGGAGCCTTACGGAGAGACTCAGGAAGAGGTTGCAACTTTTAGACTAACCATTCAGAAACGTCCAGGTGCAGTGGATACATACATTTATGTAGTTGAAGTGGAGTTACATTGATTCATCTCATCGACATCTGTACTGTCATGTTTAACTTTTACACAAGTTGACTCAGTTCCCAGAGGTCTTTATAAGACAGCTGTGACATTTTTTGTTCAAATAGTGTTCTGTGCTCATCTGTGCAGCCTATGACAGAACAGTTTGCATGCTTTGCTTTAACTTTTGCCATTGCATTAGAACTGGTTACACTGTTGTCGCTTGTGAAAACCAAATGGCGGCACCGTGGGTGGAAACCTGCAGATTAAGGGGCGGTAATATTATAATAAGATCCCCTTCCTACGTCAGAAGGGGAGCGAAATCTGATCGGCTTATTTTTTGACATGCTTGCAGAGAAAGGCTTACCAAAACAAAGTTACTGGGTTGTCACTTTTCACGTTTTCTGGGTTGGTAGATGCACCGGGGACCCAATAATAGCACTTAAACATGGAAAAAGTCAGATTTTCATGATATGTCCCCTTTAATATAAATATATATTTTACAGAAACAAAATAATTTTTAAAAGTATAGATTCTGAAAGCACTGAATGAGATCCCATATTAATTTAATATAGATTTTCAGTAGTAACAATAAATTATATTTTAGTATATGATATGATATGATTCATATAATTTATTTATTTTTTAAATATGATGGTTTCATTATAAATATGGTGATTATTTCTAAGGTGGACGCCCAACTTAATATATTATATTTACAATCTAAATCAAATCATGTCATGTCAAGTCAGCCGGCTGTTAATTATCAGGTTAGCCTATTATTGTGCCTTTAGCCCCAACAGCAGGGGTGCCTTTTACCCCAAATATCATACTTTTACATATTTTTCCATAATTGAAAATCATTAAGACCTTTGTCTCAAAATGTATTCAATAATTTTAACGATTCTCATTTGCTATTTTAGTCTACAACATTTAAAAAAAACACATTAAATATTAGATCAAATTAGCACAGAATCAACTTTGCGCTGCTACCCGTGATCGATTCAAGGATCAGTCAAATTTCCAAGTGCATCTTGAAATGTGGATGTTGTGGAAAGTACTGTGTCCAGGTTTTGTGCCATCTAGTGGTTTAGAGAAAAAATAAATAATCAAAAGCGCCTTTTACCCCGGTGCACCTTTAGCCCCGTTGTACCCTACTTTTAGCATAATGATTGATTTACAAGTGTGTAGGCAGTGATTGGCTGCTGTTCGGGACACAATCAGGATTAGTTACAATTGAACATTGGTTTTCAAAATGTTTTGGACCCTGTTTCCACCTGGTACTGAGCACTTGAGACTGGATCACCCGAGAGAGACTTTTTATTTTTATTAAAAAAAAAAAATAATAAAAAAATAATAATTATAATAATAATTCGATCATTGATCATTTTGGAACATGGTGTTCCAAAAACTTGTATGACTTTCTTCTTTGGAACATGAAAGAACATATTTTTTAAACATTTTTGTCCATACAATGGACTCTTTGGTTACCAATATTCTTCAAAATGTCTTCTTTTATGTTCCACAGAAGAAAGAATGTCATATGGTTTTGGAACTAATACATGTTTTTTGTTTCTTGTTTTCGTTATTTGGACTTTTATTTTTAAGTGTATTTTCTGTTCCCATTATTCACTTCCTGTGTTTAGTTCCTGTTTTGCTTTGTTCCCATTGTTACCCTTGTTAATTGATATAGTTACCCTCATTTGTTACCTTAGCGATTCATTACTTTCACCTGTACCTTGTCAAATGTCAAGCCCTTTGTTATCCTGTGTATTTTACACCCCAGTGTTTCCCTTGTTCAGTGCCTGGTGTTGTCCATTGTGAATGTATAGTGTGTTGTTTTCAGTTCTGTTTTTGCCAGCTTTTACCTGTGTTTGGATGTACTCTGTTTTTTTGCCTTTGCCTAGATTTACTTTTGTTATTTTGTGGTTAAACTTTTAGAACTGCCTTATAAATCTGTCATCTCTGAGTCGATCCACGTTATCGGAATGGCATGAGGAAAAGTAAATGATGAAAGACTTTTTGGGTGATTTTTTTGGGTGAACTATCCCTTTAATACAAGGTGCAAACTGGACCTTTGAGTGACGTTCTAAGTCTTGTTCTCTCTTTTTGTGTTTCTCTCTGTTACACAAACACACATTATATACACAACTGCCACTTGCTAGACTGCTGGTGGAAAAACTCACACACACATATTTCTGAAAAACTGTAAACTCATCATTGCACGCTATGGTTTTCATGTTGTTAATGGAAAGATTGAAAAATATCACAAAAGTATTTACAGCTCTTACACAAATGCTCACACACACACATACTGTGTGATTGCAATTGTGCTGGTTTCATTTAGGGGTGTTATCCATTGCAGCACTCTGATGGACGTGATCTGAAATGTAACAGCAAGTCGCAGCCACCACATACACCAAGATTGACCCCCAAATATTCTGACATTTACTGGTTCGAAAAAACAAAATGGCTACCTCAACTCCATCATAAAATAGCTTTCGATGGGAGCAGGGACGAACAGATCATAAGTAGCATGTGCATGAAAAGACGCTCAGTAATGGTGAACATGGTCATAAAAAAGTGCTAAAAATGACCTCAGCTCAGGGCTTGACATTTGATCAATCTGAGGCATTAAGAACAGAATGTGTGAACACTGGGAAAAGCTTCGCAAGAGCGAGTGTATGTCTTTTACCAACCAAAAACATGGTTCAAAGTCTTTTCTGACCACACATTAACACAGATAATGATGAAAATGTTTAATAAAAACTAACAAATAACAACATATTTCATCTAAATTTTGTGTACATCAGTGAAGAATTAAGAGCGACTTGTGTGTGATGGTAAACTGAGTGAAGTCCTTGCCGTGTGCTCTAGAGATTGCTAAAAGTGCTCTTATTTTAGACAAGTCTGATCTCTGAAGACCCATCGGCATGCTATATGAAACCCTGCTAATGGATAACACATTGTCAGCCTGAGTGAGTGTGTGTGTGAGTGAGTGTAAGGAGGGCAGATACATCCATATCTATGTGCTTGTACTCAGCGGGCGTACCAACATTGATTTCCAACACTCATTTCTCTCATCTTAATATATTTTCCAGCAAGTGAGTCAGTGAGCATATTCATGTACGAATAGCTTAAGTTTAAAGTAAAAAATAGTTACAAATTCTCATATGGTTGATGATTCACCTTATTTCTCAGGGTGCAGTAGATAGTCTGCATAGTGATTACAGTATGTGATAATATTCCAAAAATATAATCACTCACCCCTTGCCAATTTCTCCAGGAACATTCCAATTTTTGCCACGAACACATTAAAACGAGCAAAAGCTCTACACTAATATTGTTGCTACTATTAAATTATGTGTAAGCTCATTTTTTCTGTGTTTATAGCATGGTTTCACAGACATGGCCAGGATTAGCCCTTAGCTCAATTAGGACATTTAAGTAATTTTTATAAATGTACCTTTGAAAAAACATTATTGATGTGCATCTTAAGACAAAGTCTGGGACTAGCTTAAGTTTCGTCTGTGAAATCGGGGGTAGGTGGTTTAAAGGTTGCTTGGCAATATATGCACTGTAGTGTCATTAGGACTAATGGCTCACTTAAAAAGCTAAATTAATTCAGAGTATGGGCTACGAGGAGTCAATTTTATTTAACACCACAGTATACAGGCAGCAGTGGTCACAGGTTATAAAAAAACAAAAAAACACTTGCAAATTAAAAATTACAGTGGATTCAAGTCATACAGTAGGTAGCGAGAAATATGAGGTTGTTTTAGTGAGTTAATTGGACATTCTTAAAGGGATAGTTCATCTCAAAATGAGAAATGTTCTACACACTTTCAAAGATCTATGCACTTTCATTTAATTCAAAATTTGTAAGGGTTTTCTTTCTAGATCATGGAACACAAAATTATGTTGTTATAATATAGTAGGGCTCCCAAACTTTCATGCAAATTTTTTGTCATCTTTTTTTATTTTCCTTGTAATAGTAGGCCATTTATTTACATTGTCATAAGGCGTATTGTATGCTATAAAAATGAAGATAGCCATAAGCAAAAAAATGACTAAGGTACATCTCACAGAATATATTTTTCTTTCTTGGTGGAGCGTTCTAGCTAACAAGAGTTTCAAAATTACCTGTATATAGAGCATTTATGGTACCTTTTTGTCCTTTTTAGAGCTTGACAGACTGTTCACAAATAAAAATTGTGTTTTACAGAAAAAAAGAATACAGGTTTTAAACAACATGAGAGTAAGTAGTTCATTTTAAACTAATTTTTTGCTAAACTACTGCTTTAAGCTGATAAAGTGCTTTTCTGCTTGTCTGATAACAATAACTGAGTGAATAGGTCTTCTGAACCTACTGTGAGGTTAATGTTAAAATATAATAGTGCCATTAACACTGTGATCTGTTCTTTACCAGTTTCACACACATTTACACTTTTAAATCAAAGGAAAGGTGTCTTTATTCATTATGTTCAGCTAAAAATACACCAAAGACAAAAACTAATCAACATTTTCAAAACAGCATCTGAGAGATTCTTGCGATGGTGCACTCTTAATGCAGGTGTGCGTGTGTGTGCGTGTGTTGGTGTGTGTGAGAGCACTAAAACAGAGATTGGCCATCTGTTGTTGTTATGGTGTTGACTATAGGCCAGGCATGCACAGCTGTAATTTGCTGATGTCTTAAGACATATGGTGGACATGATAACATTATCTCTGCAGCTGAATTCACAAACCTGGGTGCAGAGACATGCACACAGATGAAGTTCAGCATCTGTTGTATAAAGAAAATACATGCACACTCAGATGTATAAGCGTATACATATGCAACCGTGGGTCTCATTTCCCTTAAGCACCTCTAGTAGATATGGTTCACAACACCAACATACGTTTCAAAGCGTGAGCATGCATGTTTACAGTTTATGTGATTTATTGATTCCTCTGATATGGGGCTGCTGCAATACTGTCCTACTGTATATAATACTGATCTGAGCCCTCATATCAACCTCATGGACAGACCTCATTCGACTCTTACTCAGATCAGACATTTGTATCCCATAACTATGATATTCAGTGCATCTATAATTCATCTGTCCACATGCATGGCAGCCAGTGACAGCAAAGTTGCAGTATGAATAAAAAATAACAGGAAATATTTTCTTGATGTACTTTGATGTAGCATCTGACATAGTGAAATCAGAGTGAAGTACTTCATAAAACATAAACATGTCGCTAAGGCACTTACATAAAACCAATATTTATCTCACAGCCGACACGTTAAAAACATGCGCATGAGGAACTGCAACAATAACACTACATAAAACGCTTGAAATTTCAATCTGTAACAACTGTATCCAATTTTCATATGGGAAGCACTGAAAAAGAAAAATGGTCTTATGAGTCTCATAATTTTAAAGTAAAGCGAAGACAGAAACAGAGGACACAGTAACATACTTAAGAAAGTGTTTACTGCATAAGGAAGCATCGCTTAACTCTGTATGACTGGTGTGCTTGGTGGAAAGAGTTTCTTTGCTCATGCTATTCTCTTGGGTCCAGGCTAATGTTCTGTTATTGTAGTTGTGAGTATTTACTACAACTTCTGTGTCTAACGATCAATAGACCAAAAAGAAGACTATAATCAATCTCTTTTTTTTCTTTCCATTTGTAAGTGCGGATGGAGGAGAGGGCAAACAAGTTCAGGTTTCAACAACCCACACACAGACTCCCATGTGTGTACCCAAACCTGAGATTGGGAGCTCACCAAAATTAATAATGTATTGGCCCTGTTGCTTTACAGTGTCCTCTCTTCTGGTTGCAATGGATGCTTACATGACAGAGTTTCATGAGCTAAGACATGCTAATGTTAACAACAATAACATAAGTCTAGCCGCAGGTAATCTTAAGTCAATATTTAAACAAACAGCACGATTGCGAGTGTGATACTGATTAAAGTTTAAAAATGAAAGGGGTCATGAATTGAGAAATAAAATTTTCCTTGAGCTTTTGACATATATGAGGTTATAGTACTATAATAATATCCTGTAAATTTCAGAACTGAAAACTTCCTTGTTAGTCCAAAAACAGCTTTTATTGAACGACTCGTTGTGGAATGTGCCTATTTATGACGTCATAGATAGGTGAAAGACTGCCTCTGCATCATTGCAACTTTGGCCCCGTTTTTCAACAATGTGAATGTCTCAGTTAGGGCTGCACGATTCATCGAAATGAAACCGCACGCGATTTGGCAAAGGCTGCGATTATTTTCTGCAGCTTGTCAGTGCAGAGCGGCTGATCGGTAGTAAATGCTGCTCCATCTGAACGGCAGAGGGCGCTCTCATGCAGACACGCCAAATATGCCCCGCCACAGAATTAGACAACACACGGACACAAATCCCAATGGGCATCATCACTGTAGCTGAATAAACAGAAGATTGAAACGCTTTGATTAAACATGACTAAAAAACACACACAACTGCCTTTTTCTGTGCAAGAAGCCACATCATCTCACAGAAGGATGCTCAACTGTCGTTATGAAGTGAGTTTGGAGTAAAAGCATGATATTAAATGTTGTTTTTTGTTGGACAAGAGGTTCATAAATGCCTCATGTTTGGAAAGATGTTTGACGCGTGTTGCTTTTTCAAATGCACGTTATAAGTTACTCAAACTCACAGTGCTTTCAGATGGATGCTTTCATAATACCGATAAGCCAAATCGGTTAAAGTGCGATTTCATGTAAATTGCGATTAATCGTGCAGCCCTATTCTCAGTTAAGCATTATTTATTTGTATTCTGTACATTTCACTGCGGATTCTTTAGTGAATCAGTCGCAATTTCGGCACAGGCTTTGCAAACAGACTTTTACGATATGGACTCGACAGCCATGTAAGTAACTGTGTTAATTCTAATGCCTGATCTGTGACCAGTGATTTCTGATATGTAATGATTCATGTACAGTCAGATGTTCTTCGTTTAGTCACTTGTTTGATTTACTGACACATAGACAGTCAACTTCATTTTGTTTTTCTTAGCAGGTTGAAAATTATCTGTTATTTAAGACCGCTTCCTTTACAATAGCTGGAGCTGTCAATCAAACAGCGCAAATTTATCAGTGACTGAGTTCTGGACTCTCTCCAAAACTCCTGTTATAATCAATGGCGAATCTCTTATTTACATTGTGCTTGCACTGTTAGTTATGATGAAAGCATTCGCAGAAATCGAGTTACATTGACAAAAAAAATTGACTTTGAGTGTGTATGTGTGTGTGTGTGTGTGTGTGTGTGTATAAATAACAGAAAGGGGAAGTGAAACTAGACAGATTACTAGTTCTCAAACCTTGTGATAAGTAATCGCAAAAACAGAGTTTGCTTGTGCCAGTGACAGAGAGAAAAGGTTGGAGCTTTTGAACCAATTGAACCAATTATATTGAAGGTGACATGTTAGTCTTATTTGTTTTCTCGTTTCTATAAAAACTGTTGTATCCGTATTTTCTGGTGGGATTCTCAATGGAATTTGTCTGAGATCCTCCGGCCTTGCTTCTTGGGAGAGATTCCCTGAGAACTGCTCGGGAAGATCTCCTGGCCGTGATTAAAGCATTTAAAGGACATTTCGTGAGCTTAGAATTATAAGGTTCTATCTCCGTTTAGGGTAGTTCTGAGATATTGAGCATCAAAGTTTTTACATCCCAGCTGGCAATGGAGAGATGGAACCTTTTTATTTTATTAATAACGACTAACAAAACATTTTTCTACAAAAATAACACCACACATGCAGATTATGTCAAAAACTCAATTTCGACCAAAAGTGGAGATAGAACCTTATAATTCTAAGCTCACGCGATTATTCCTGCGCAGGAAGCTAGTTTAGGAAGTGAGCTAGTTTAGAGAAGCAAGTTAGAGTAAGAAACTCGTCCAGTTGTCGACTGAAGACGCAAGAGCTAGAGTATAAAGGTATTGGGTGTCGATTATTAGGCGCCCCAGTTTAAGGAATTGGGTGTCGATTTGGAGACGCCCCAGATAAAGGTATTGGTGTCGATTTGGAGACGCCTCAGGTAATAAGATCAATTGGGTGTCGATTTGGAGACACCCCAGATAGTTAGGTTTAGGGAAAAATCTACCACATCGGCTACAATGCTCATCACTGCAACCTTTCATGCCACAATCTAAATATAGTTCTATACATCTAAATATAATGCTATAATCAGTACTTTTCAGAATTAGTTAACCTTGAGCGCTGTAATAGTAAAAACATGCTAAAGGTTTTCGAGAGAGTTCCACATGTAATACTTAGCGATTTCATATGCAAAGATGTTAGCCAATCACAGCAGTGGGCAAGCAGACAAGCCCCTTCAAAGAGAGCGTTCAAATCAGAAGGCTAAAATCAGGGAAAAATGCCTTTTATTTCTAAATTATGAAAAAAAGTATGTAAAAAATCATGTGCCCCAGGAAACATTATAAAACAATGCAGTACATTAACCCTTTAATGTATAATAGTTAACATTTTAGAGACTTGCCTTTTACTTTTACTGAATGAATCAGTGTCTTGAATGAATTTGGTTGAGTAAATGATTCAATGACTCACTCATAAGACAGTCACTTATCTGGCAGCCTGTCTGGAACAAGCAAATACATTCTTGTCCATACCTGGTCTTGAAGCTTAGTAAAGGAATTTCTCACCAAAAAAATTTAATTAGAACACAAATGGTGGCTTACTGAATTTAATTAAGGAAATAACTACAAATCACAATGTAAAAAAAAAAAAATGTTAATATATATATATATATATACATATACACACACACATGTATTGCAAAATATGCATGCATTTAATTAGTTTGAGAGTGTAAGGAAAAGTGACTACATCATACACAGTTCTTCATGGGAGTGGGCAGGCACTAAAGTGTGATAGCTATTCTCTGATTGGTGGACATTTATTTGCAGATATATGGGTAATATAGTTTTTCATCAGGAATTATGTAGGTTATATTTTTAAAGGTTTCTTATTTATCATTCAAAATCAATTCTCCTATGGGGAAACTGGATACATTTTTACTTCTGGAACAAGACTGCAGCACTATGAGGTTGGTTGTTCACTGAAACAGATCAAAGCACTTGGAAAATGTATTAAAAAAAATAAAAAAAATTGCTGACATGCTTGGGTGCTTTAATTAGCACTAAAGTGAGTCATGATGTACAGCAGTTGTATCAAATTCACCCAACCAGATATTCATTAAATTATCTTAATCTTTAAATAATGTATTATTTTATCTTGAATTACAGCTATTATTTTTAGGTGACCTATCCATTTAAGATAAGCTGTTGAAGTTGAGAAAAATAGCAATGGGCTCATACTGTGTGCATTTTTATAAACATACGTTTCACAGACAGGAGTGGATGTATGACAGCTTTACATATTCATTTCTGTCAGTGCTTGATTTCGGAAATCTTGCTGGGTTTTTCCCCCCTCCAACTTCACCTTGACTGCCTGTGTAGGACAAAACAGCCCTCAAAACCCTAGTGGATAGCATTTTCACAGGAATATGTGTGTGTGGTAATGATAGGACTGTGTGAGTGTGTGTTATTGGCAGGTAAGGGGCTTGTCTTGCCCCTAGGGTCTCTGACATCTTCATCTTGATATTTCCTAATCTTCAGCTCAAATCCCAGACAAGGACAGAGACAGATTACCTTTAAAACTCTCTCTCACACTCACTCACTCACTCACTCACTCACTCACTCACTCACTCACACACACACACATTTAGGGGAGTACAAACATTCTTTCCTTTTTCATATTTGGGTAAACTGCACACATCTAAATGGTTTGACCTTAATGGAAGGATCACACCAGTTCAGCTACAATTTTTAAAACAAACTACAGACAAAAATATTATTAATATTACTACTATTAATGCTTAATAATCTTTTCAATTTGGGATGGATGTTAATATTGAAAGCAGAGCTACTTTTAAACCCGGATTAAAATCCAGGCATATGAAGGAATAGGTATAGAGTAACTAAATGATAGTTTACCAAACTAGAGAAAACGTTTACATTTCCAGGTGCAGTTTCTCAGGTAAAATTTGTATGGAGGGTTTAAATGTGGAAGGAAAAAATTGATTTAAATTCTGTTTAAAAATGCTTGCATTTTTATATATAAACATATACATTTCATTGTATTATATTGCACATTATAGTTTGCTATTCAATGCAGTAAAACCTTTTGACTAAGAAATGGCATGTATTTTAAATTATCCATACATCTTTTATTGAAATTTTGTTAGGCTTAACTTGTGATCGGATAGCTTATTAAAACACCATAATGTTGATTTTGGACTTTATTAACTTGAGAGGAGCATGTGTCGTGCTATAAAACAAATGTGTCATGGTTGTTGTAGGAATCGCTCGACGAAGGAGAACTTTATTATAATCCACAAAAGTACACATCGACACAAACACGTAACTTAAACAATAATGGACAAAGAACTACTAATTACACAACAGTTGAATGAAGTCAGTAACTCTGGGAACTAACTAGAGCGTGAATGAGCCAAAAGAACTAATAAGAACAGGCAAACAGGAACAGAGCAAACAGAGAGAAAACTAAACTAAAACAGAACATGCGTTACATCGTGTTTAGTTCAAATTTAAAATGAATTTGACACCCTGATATTGATGACCAAAATATTGACCAGCAGAATATAGCAATGACCTAGATAAAATCACAAAAGAACTATTTGGCAATAGTCAATCTTATATACAAGAGCATTCTCAAGCTCTCCTTGGCCTTTGTGAGCTTTGAAGCATTGTAATACTGTTATGGTGATGCGGAGGAGATGAACCCAAATGCAGACAGTATGCAATATACACGGTTTATTGATACAACTAGACAGAATAAACAGGAAAACAAAACCCACGAGGGGGCAAAACAAGACAGGCTAGACTTAGACTCAGACAAAAAACTAACAGCTAAGACAGGATCAAACTCTTCGTTCTAGACAAGACTTTCAACAGGTTACTCACGGATTGTTTCACACAATGAATGACAATGAACCGGCCCAGGACAGCAAACACAAGGGGATTAAATAGGGAGAAACTAGTGAGGGAAACAGGGGACAAGGGTAAAGCAATGATGACTAAACGAGGATAACAAGGGGGCGGGGCGAGGAACGAGACAACACAAGCACATGGCCCAAACAAAAGGCCATGTGCTTGCACACAAAACATGGGTCTGTCATGATCCTGCCTCAAGAATTAAAGAATGACAAGGACTAGATGGCAGAATCATGACAAATACAAGCGTTGTTATAAGATAGGATAAAATGCTCTGTCAATAGTGAGAAAGTATGGGATGGCATGCACTGTAAAGATTTTAAAAGGTCTATGCGACAACATAAAGACATTTCTGACATTTTTTTTTTTTGGCTGCCATAGAAAAAAATTGTTTGATGGGTGAAAGAATTTGTTCAATATAAGGTCTAGAGCTTACTCTTTTGAAGCCTACATCCAGAGTGGTATTGAAGGTTGAGCACATTTATTCAATGACAACTAATTTTGAATCAGTTGAAGTTGATTAGCAGTCTGAATTGGCTAAAAGTAAGCAAAGGTTGCAAATCTCATCTCCAGGTCAGCATGTGTGGCACCCTCCAGCCTCTGGCTCTCTGAGACTCTTCATGACCATCAGACCAAGCTCAGGGTTGTTGAATCGAAATGGCACAAGTCAACAGACCCGGCTGACCTGAGCAAATATCAATCTCTCCTCTCCACTTTCTCCTCTAATGTTTCCGATGCCAATGTCACCTACTACCAAAACAGGATCAACGGCATTTCAGTAACCCACAGACTGTTCACAACATTCACCTCTCTTCCTCTGTCCTCCTCCCCCTCTTCCCACCACCTTTCTGACTGCTTCTGACTTCCACTGATAAGGTGGTCAGCATCAACCAGTTCTCTACATTCACAACCACTCACATGCAATCCTCTGTTTTTCCTCTTTTTCTCTTCTCAAGGACACTGAATTCTTCTCTTCAGCTGTCCTACTACCTGTCCTCTAGACTCGATTCACTCCCATCTTCTATAAGCTTTTTCTCCAATACTCTTGCTAAATTCAACATACATATCCCGTGCCCCATGGTTCAGTGCTTGGTCCCCTTTTCTTCTTGACATACACTACCTCACTGAGCTCAATCATAGGCATATTGTTTCTTGTATAAACTGTTAATGACAAGACAGTAGATTTATGCAACAGTCCTGTTTGTCCTCTTACTCACACAAAACACAGGACCCATCAGCAATTATCACGTCTATCCCATCAGCATGAGAGGAGGCATATATATATATATATAAACACAGTATATATACACACACAAGTCGACTCACCTACATTCCTCGACAGTTTTCAGCATCCCTCCACCACCCCACCTCCTCACTCTTGGTTGGTTCCTACCACAGCCAGGAATACGGGGGAGTACTCTGGATTCGGGCCAAACACAGAGACCAGAGCCCTCTTCCCGGACAGCACACCAAATACGCATACCATTTACTCTGATACACGTGAAACAATGTATTAAATTATCATAATTTAAACACCCCACCTTATTTCATTTCATATGTTTCTTTAAAAATCACTTCATCACTTTACTGATAAACAGGAACACATCTGACTGCTGCGAACACATACAGTACACTAACACCTGTGCTGCCACTTTTATGCTTCTCAATATGTCCTTCTTTAGACACACTGAACAAAGCAAATCCATTATAATGCCCTATTAGGTAAAATCATAAAACGTAATTAACACATTCACACTGACAATGCAAATTTTATCTCTATATTGTGAATAAAAAAAATATGTATTTTGTTGCATGACTCGTTTTTACGAGAGGCATAGTATTATCAGAGTTTATTATGGCCTCTCCTCTACACTTGTGTATTAATGATTAAGCTTACATACCCACTCTTATAGATGAGAGAAAGGGATTTATAATAGACAATTACAATTAACATACATCATTTGTGCGTGTGCGGGGGGTGGAAGAGAGAGCATAAAGCATATGTGCCTGTGTTAAATCTGAGAACACCAGGACACATGGGGATCACACTCTATAATTATGTTCCAAGTGTACAAATCATGCTTTCTCTCCCTCAATCTTGTGAGGATTTCAAATTGGTGTAATATTTATGCTTTTGTTATTATGATTGAATAATTTTTTTTATTAAAAATCAAAAACTCACTCACTCACTCACTCACTCACTCACTCACTCACTCACCCACTGCTTCTCGTCTCATTTTCTTTTTCATATATTAGAAATGAGAGACCTACTTTGGCACATCAACGTGCAACTCTACCATGTTAGGCACACTTTGCCCACAGGGTCACGCTAACATTTTCCATTTGACACGCATATTGAAAACTCCTGAACAGTAAATAACACTATCCATAAAACAAACCATGATGATCCTTCATGCTGCCACTCGGTCAATACTTTTTAGTCATGCACACAAAACTAGATTAGTTCAAATCAAATTAACTCAGGCCATGAAAAAGCTTGGATTTTAGGTTTGGAGTTGAGATGTAGAGACGTTTACTGCAGAGGAATTGTGTAGGGAATGTTTCCCTGGATCTCTAGCTGGTGTACTTTTGCCATTGCATTTTTGTTTTACTGTAACATTGACCAAGATAAAATGTTATAATAAAATGATGGGTTCACCCTAAATGGCAAATTCTGTCACCATTTGCTCATCCTCATGCTGTTCAAAATTCATTTGATTGTCATATGTCAAACACAAAAGGAGATTTTAGGTAAGATGTTCACACTGTTTTTTTCATAAAATTAAAGTGAACGGTGACAGCTCCAAAAGTACACTCTCACAAATCTGTAAGTTGAGGCAAATCAAAAAATAATTATGTAAAAAAATAAAAAAATAAATATCTACTCCTTTAAGGGAAAAAATTAGGTTACATTCTTATCTAATCAACTTCTTAATGTTTAAAGAAAGCAGTAGCTGGTGGTTAATTGAGAAAAAGCTACAGTATGAATAAGCACTGAGAACATATTCTGAATTGATCTCTGCATCTCTCATCTTCTTTTGCAACAACATCGGCAACAACTGCCACTGTCAAAAAGAATGATTTGGTTACACTTTATTTTAAGATGTCATTTTTACGTGTATGTGTAATTGCATATTTAAGTACTGAGTTATATTAACTACAACATGTACTTACTATAGGGTTAGGGGTAGGATTTGGGTTTGGTTGAAGGTTATTTGCATCATGTAATTGTGCATCATTTACTGTTATTACTATGGTAAGTACATGTAACATATGTAACAAGGACACTGTAAAATAAAGTGTTACCAATCATTCATTTTGAAAATGTTTCAGAAGGACAATGTGACATTACAGGTTAATGGATAATGGTCAGTGTGTTTTGGTAGTTTTGTAAATATCACAATCTCAGCTCTTACAAACTGTAATTTTTAGGGAGAGCATTGTCACAATCATTCTGGTATTGCTTACTGTTAATCTTACAATATTCAGTGCCTATGACACAACCCGGTCCTAATCACCTTCTACTGTTATTATTGTTTCATTCTTGTACAGCCTCTTTTGAACATATTATTGTCATCTATTTTCTCACACTTTAGTGAGTCTGTATCTTTTCACAAGCAAACATTGCCTTTTAGGAGAGGAGCCTTCAGTCAGTATTTGTCAGGACAATGGAGAACTTTGTTGTCTCAACACAAATTGAATTTGTGGGCCTGACAAGCCCACTCACTCAGCAGTAAACAGAGGCTCAGTTGGAGAGGGGCCACCATATTTGGTGTGGACTTTAGAAACAGATACTTTGAAAAGGAGAGACAAATAAATTGCAGTTTACTTCATGAAAACTTTATTCATTGGTGCAAGCGGTCTTTCAAATATTTAATTGTTGGGCCACCAAGTCTATCTTGGAAAGATTGACAAACTATGGATTTATGATGATTGCAGGCCTGTGATAAGATATAGACAATCAAAATATTGCCTTCTTTTTGTCATTTCAATTCACTGATTTACATATTTGCCACAATTATGTAATTTGGAATTATCTTCATTTGGGTTTTTTTATAAGATAATTTGCTTCCAGTCATGCAATTAAATCAATTACATTTTTAATCAATTGACAGCACTTTTAATCTTTATTGCGAATACAATTATAAGCTTACAACGTATAGGAGGGAAGTACTGTTCAAAAATAAAACAAAATATAGGAATTTAAAAGTTCAAAAGTAGACTGAGTAATAAATGCACATAATATTCATATTTTCAGGCTGTCTGTGTCCATTTCTGCCTATATCCATTACGGTCAAGCTACTGTATGTCAGAATTCAGACTTGTGCTTCATACGCCTTCGGTAATCTGTAATCTTTACAGAGGTTTACCAGTTTCATCTTGGATAGAAACCGAAATAAGACTGGGTTTTAATGCTGTAGTCATGCTCTCAGGGGAATTCACACAACGCTCAGTTCTCGGAGTCAAAAATACCCGTTTTCTGTAATTGGCATTTGGAGTCAAACCAAAGTTCTCTTAGCATTCAAACTTTTTTGATCAACACATTCATCTTGCTCATCTCTGGTGTCATAGCAACACTTGTCCTTGCCATGGGCTTGGTTTGATGTGCTGTATTATCATTAGTGTATTTTGTTTTTTTATTAGCACAGCTCTGAAAAAGAACAGTGGGCTATTTTCATGCCATTAAGCTTTGAAATATTTCACAGGTGATGGGGGGAATAGCTTTGTTTTCTGAAACACAAACTATGCAGATTGCAGCCGCATTGTTATTAAATTAGCTTTTTTAATTATTTCCACACAATAACATTTTAAATAGCACATGAAGAGACATATTTAGTTACCTTATATTTCGGTCTGCCTGAAAAGACCGCCAGATGACTAAAACCTGTGGGCAGAGCTCCTTCAGATGAGCCCCCTGACTGAGAAATTCTTTATGAATGGGAAACACAGGGGGGCTCGAATGGCACTTATTATTAAAAGAAATGAATAATGAAATCTGTGATTCAGTGCAGATGGAGAAAATCTCTCAATTAGTGTTGCTCTAATAGCAGTATAGGGGGAAAGACAGAGTGAGCAAGGCTGGAGGGAGTGCAGAGAGAAAATAGGAGAGAAGAAGGTTTAGTGGCACGATGGAGAGAAAGAGAAATGGAAACACAAAAGAGACATTAAAAAGACTAGAAAAATCATTGTTTAATTACACTAAACTGCTCTTGTGTGTAAACTAATAGTCCCTTGTGATAAATATTATGCTCATTCTCTCTATCTCTTGCCTCTCTCTCCGAAGCACAGGCCAATTTCAGCTTATTTTACAACCAATTACAGAGGATTAATCTATTCTTCCAGAGAGCAGCTCTAAAGAGGGGAGCATGACTATGTGCCCTATATCAGACAAAGAAAACAGGTCAGTGAAGCACTAGAACAACTTCACTTGGAACAATTACAGCCAAAAATGTCATTCTGCAGCTGCAATCTTAACCTTTGATGCTTTGAAATAAATAGTGTTGTTCATTTAAATGAAAATTTATACAAACATGTGTGCCATTATTTAGGCTACTCGCCCTCCATTACAAACCTATGCTTTTGCTTTTCTGTGGCCATTTGAACTAGAATCATTTAGAAACTAATGATGTATAAATGTGTCCACCACAATCATCTCTTGTTAATTTGGTGGCAAAATGATTTATGAGGTCATTGATTACATTAAACATCACCAATCAATAAACTCTTGCTGATACACTTATCACAGCCAAGTCCAGCACATACCCTTCCAAAGCTGACCAGCTCACTGCCTGTCATAAAATGACAACAATACAATTTCAACACATCCTTATTAGGTCTAGGACAAATAATTAACTCCTCATATTGGCTAATCACCAGGGGATACACTGACTGGACAACTACAGAAGACACAATGACATTATGTAGTTGAAGAGATAAATAACCAACCCGATCTCACAGCAATTCGTACGTATTTTACGAGGTGGCTAATTCGTATGAATTCGTACGAATGACCTATCCCTTGTGTGTAAACTAATAGTTTACACACAAGGGTTGGGCTCGGTTGGGCTCCAAGCTCTGAGTTCGGCCCGAACCCAGAGTACTCCCCCCGTATGTAAGTGTTTAGGACTAGAAGCGTGGAGAAGGGGTGGTGGGGGGATGCTGCAAAACTGTCAATGGATTGAGGTGAGACTGTATATATACACCTCTTACCACTGATTGCTGAGTGCTCTCCACTTGTGTTAATTAACTGAACGTGCTCCTCCCGAACTTTGTTAATAAAACCTCATTTAAATCTTACAATTGCAACTTTATTACTTTTGACTTAAGTTGCATAGTGACTATATCACAATGCGATCGTAAATCTCACATCTTGTGACTTTGTTTCTCATAATTGCTTTATATCGGAAAATTAGAAATTTTGCATTGAGACATTATGGGCCAGATTTAAAAAAACAAGGCAAATTAGGGTGAGAGAAAGCACCGATGGAAAGTTCTGAATTTGATTAGAGAGGTGTGATGTTTGTGTGTGTCTAACACGTTTGGACTACAGCTCCCAGTGTTGCTATAGCGACAGTGCCGTGTGGTCAGATGCTATGAAAAGATGAAGAGAAGGATCTGAGTCTTAAACAAACATTACCATGAGGAAGATAAGAGACACTTGCAAACACAAAGGAACAAAACAGAAATATAATTACTTGTTAACTCAGAATAATTGTACACTCCGATACACAATGTTTAAACTTAAATACAGAAAGAGGCGCTCAAATGAAACAAGACACACACGCCTAAATGAACAGGTTGCCATTAGTGCATAATTAATGATGAAGAGCACATGTAACGTTTAAATGAAGACAGAAGATGCAAGTGCAAGAACTCAGGTTTATTGAATGAACACGAAGGAGATATAAGGCACACAGTCCAATAGTCCCTGGTAGCGCAGGATGGCAGATGGGCAACCCGAATCCCGTGGTGTGAAGAGGTATGATATCCTTGATGAGACAAGCTGACGGGAACACAACACGAGTCCGTAGTGTGAAGAGAGACAGGATCCTTGGAAGACGACAGGCAGAACGAACTCGACACGAACACCAAACCGGGAAATCAGGAACACCAACAAAGACCACACTGCACAGGGGAAAATCTCACAATGATTTGACAAACACAAGACGAAAGACAATGAGCTTAGAGATCGCTGATCAGAATCAGTTGGCGCTGATGACAATCAGCGGCTGATCAGCGACCACGCCCACACGAACACAGCGCGAGAAAGAGTCAGTGAATTCATGAACCGTGACATTACCCCTCCCCCTAGGAGCGCCCCCTGGCGCTCCCAGGAGGACCTACCTGTTGATTGTAATCATCAATAAGGGAGTGATCCAGAATGTCTCTAGCAGGAACCCAACTTCTCTCCTCCGGACCGTAACCCTCCCAGTCCACCAGATACTGAAATCCACGTCCCCTCCGTCTCGAGTCCAGAATACGATTTACCAAATACGTAGGTTCCCCATCTACGAGTCGCGGCGGTGGGGGAACCGGGACTGGCGGATTAAGATGAGAACGAAAAACGGGCTTTAATTTGGAAACATGAAAAGCGGGATGAATTCTCCTGTATGCTGGAGGAAGTTTGAGGCAGACTGTCACCGGACTAATGATCTTGGTGACAGTGAATGGGCCAATGAATTTAGGAGCAAGTTTATTAGACACGGAGCGGAATATTTCTAGTAGAAAGCCACACTTTTTGACCCACGACGTATACGGGAGGCCTTGACCGGTGGCGATCGGCCTTAGCCTTGGTGCGTGCCCTCACCTGGAGCAGAGTCTCACGGGCTCTGGTCCATGTGCGACAGCACCTCTGGACGAAGGCGTGAGCGGAGGGGACCACGACTTCGGATTCCAGGCTAGAAAAAACCGGTGGCTGGTACCCTAAGCTACACTGAAACGGAGATAGGCCCATGGATGACACTGGTAACAAGTTATGGGCGTACTCCACCAATGAAAGTTGCTGACTCCAGGAGGAAGGATTCTTGGACACCAAACATCGCAACATTCTCTCAAGATCTTGGTTGGCCCTCTCGGTTTGCCCATTGCTTTGGGGATGGTAACCCGAAGACAGACTGACAGTCGCGCCCAGTAATCTACAAAACTCCTGCCAAAATTTGGACACAAATTGGGACCCTCTGTCAGAAACCACGTCAGTCGGGAGGCCATGTAACCGAAAGACTTGATCTATGACAGCCACTGCTGTCTCCTTGGCTGAAGGTAATTTGGGCAAGGGAATGAAATGAGCCGCCTTCGAGAACCGGTCCACTACGGTCAAAACGACCGTCTTACCCTGGGAGGGCGGGAGGGCGGTTATAAAATCTAGCACAATATGGGACCAGGGTCTCGAAGGGACAGACAGCGGTTGGAGTAACCCATCTGGGGGTCGATTGGAAGTCTTACCAGTGGCACAAACCGAGCAAGCCAAAACAAAACTCTGAATGTCGCGAGCCATTAATGGCCACCAGAATCGTTTCTTGACCAAAAAACTGGTGCGATTTACGCCTGGATGACATGCTACGCTGGAACAGTGACCCCATCGAATAACGTCGGACCGGACCGCCGTCTTGACCTTCGATTCGACCTCCCATGTGAGTGTGGAGATAACTACTTTCTCAGGTAAGATGCACTCGGGAGACACCGGGCGTTCGGATGGATCAAAATTATGAGATAAACAGTCGGGTTTGATGTTTTTGGAAACCGGGCGGTATGAGAGAACAAAGTCAAAACGTCTGAAAAAAAGTGCCCATCGAGCCTGCCTGGAGTTGAGTCTTTTGGCAGATCTAATATATTCCAGGTTCTTATGATCGGTCCAAACGATAAAAGGTACCCCCGACCCCTCTAACCAATGACGCCACTCTTCCAGCGCTAACTTGACTGCCAACAACTCTATGTTACCAATGTCATAGTTACGTTCGGCAGGAGATAAACGATGGGACATAAACGATGGGACAAAAACGCGCAAGGGTGCATCTTGTCATCTGAGGAAGAACACTGGGATAGAACTGCACCTACCCCCACCTCTGACGCGTCGACCTCCACCACAAACTGACGTGATGGATCAGGGGCAATCAGAATGGGAGCAGAACTGAAGCGGCTCTTGAGGTTAGCGAATACAGCCTCGGCTGTATCGGACCACCTGAACGTCATTCTGGGGGAGGTCAAGGCAGTCAGAGGAGTGGCTAGTTGGCTGAAGTTGCGAATAAAACGGCGATAGAAATTGGCAAACCCCAGAAACCTCTGTAGGGCCTTACGGGAATCTGGACTTGGCCAATCCATCACAGCCTTAACCTTGTCAGGGTCCATGCGTATTCCCTTAGAAGAGATGATGTAACCTAAGAAAGGAACAGACTGTGCATGAAAAGCGCATTTCTCCGCCTTGACAAAAAGCCCATTCTCTAGCAACCTCTGAAGCACTCGTCTGACGTGCTGAACGTGTTCCTGGAGAGAAGACGAAAAAATCAATATGTCATCCAGGTAAACATATGAATTGGTCTACCATATCTCTCAACACGTCATTGACGAGTGCCTGGAAAACCTCTGGGGAGTTGGACAGCCCGAAGGGCATGACCAAATATTCAAAATGACCCCTGGGGGTATTAAAAGAGGTTTTCCATTCATCCCCCTTCCTGATGCGAACCAAATGATATGCATTGCGTAAGTCCAACTTTGTGAAGACAGAGGCTCCCTGCAACCGCTCGAAGGCTGAAGACATCAACGGCAAAGGATAAGTATTCTTTACCGTGATGTTGTTCAACCCTCTGTAATCAATACACGGTCGCAGAGATCCATCCTTCTTACCAGCAAAAAAGAACCCCGCCCCCGCCGGAGAAGAGGAAGGACGAATGAATTCGGAAGCTAGAGAATCAGAAATGCATTTCTCCATGGCCTCTCTCTCCGGAATAGAAAGAGAGTATAACTTGCCCTTAGGCGGAGACGTACCTGGCATAAGATCTATAGCACAGTCATAGGGACGATGCGGAGTAAGAGAAGCAGCCCGAGACTTACTGAACACTTCCTTCAGGTCGAGGTACTCCGCGGGCACGTTAGACAAATTCACCGACTCCTCCTGCAAAACAGAACTGGACACCGAAGAACAGGCAGACATTAAACAAGACGCATAACACTTAGTGCTCCAAGCAGACACTGAATTGTGACCCCAGTCAACCCTGGGATTGTGCTGGGTGAGCCAGGGATGACCGAGGACCACAGGAGTATGAGGAGAGTCCAGGAGTAGAAATGAGAGTTCTTCTGTGTGGTTGCCTGAGGTTATGAGTGTCAGTGAATCAGTGGTGAATTTAATGACAGGTAGTTCTTGTCCGTTGAGTGCATTGACAGAAATCGGGTTCGTGAGTGGTATGATAGGAATCTGCAGCTTACGTGCCAAAGACAAGTCCATGAAATTCCCCTCGGCCCCAGAATCCAGAAGTGCATGACAGTTGTAGAATCGGGTTGCCCATTGCAGTCTCACCGGGAGGAGGGTGGAGGAGGTCTTGCTGGTGGAGATCCCGCCCGACAGTAGCCTCCTGCTTACTGCTGAGCTCGATCTTTTACGGGGCAGGTGTTGATGAAATGGCCAGTGCCTCCGCAGTAAAGGCACAAACCCCGGGATCTCCGTCGTTCTCTCTCCTCCCGGGAGAGCCGAGCTCTACCCACCTGCATGGGCTCGTGATCGAAGGTTGGGCTGACCGTATCGCTGCCACTGGCTTGAGGTGCTGTGAAGGTCTCCGGAACCAGGGTCCTGCGGGAATGTTGTTCCACTCGCTGTAGTCGAGCATCCACCCGCAGGGCCAACTCGATGAGTCCGTTAAGATCCTTCGGAAGATCCAAGGCGTAAATTTCTCCCTGGATACGGTCAGCCAGCCCATGCAGGAATCTATCCCACTGCGCCTCCTCGTTCCAGTTACACTCCGCGGCGAGGGTGTGGAACTCGATCGAATAATCGGTAACCGATCGGCTTCCCTGGCGAAGATCAGCTAGTTGACGTGCAGCTTCTCTTCCGGCCACCGCTCGATCGAAAACCCTCTTTATCTCAGCCGCGAGTGACAGCATGGATCTCGATTCTCCCACACTGCCGTTCCCCACTGTGCCGCACGTCCAGACAGTAGAGTAAGAACCAGAGCCACCTTGGCTTCCTCTGAAGCGAAAGTCTGCAGTTGCAGAGCAAAAAACATGGAACATTTGGTTAGAAATGCTCTACACAGTTGTGGTTCACCATTGTACCTCTCAGGCGCAGGTAATCTCGGTTCCGGTGGATGGTTAGTCAGCGGCAGCGGGGGTGGCGTTGGTGGTGTGGGTGGCGCAGTGGGAGGCGTTAGGTTTTGAATCCGCTGGGTGAGCTCGGACACCTGCGCTACCAAGGCTTGTACCGCGCGTCCAGTCAGGGCTAAGTTTTCCTCCTGCTGGTCCACCCTCGTAGCGCTTCTGGACAGGAATTCGGCCAGGTCTGAGTCTCTTGCTGCATCCATGATGGTCAGATCGTTCTGTAACGTTTAAATGAAGACAGAAGATGCAAGTGCAAGAACTCAGGATTATTGAATGAACACGTAGAAGGAGATATAAGGCACACAGTCCAATAGTCCTTGGTAGCGCAGGATGGCAGATGGGCAACCACTGACAAACACAAGATGAAAGACAATGAGCTTAAATAGAGATCGCTGATCAGAATCAGCTGGCGCTGATGACAATCAGCAGCTGATCAGCGACCACGCCCACACACACACACAGCGCGAGAAAGAGTCAGTGAATTCATGAACCGTGACAGCACAACACATACTAGAATTTAATTATTAGATATTAAATATTAAGGTATTAAATAAATAGAAATTATTACCATCATTTTTTTTTTCCTGCTGAATGATAAAAACACTGACAGCCAATCAAAATCTTTTTTTAACTTTAAAGAGAGAGTACAGAATGTTATTGTTGGTCAGGATGCTAATATAGTTTTTATTATCATTAACTTTATAGTAAAAATAGTTCTTGATAAGAATTAGGATATATGCTTAATTTTTAAATACATTTTGCCTCAAACATTTTCGAAATTTTTGTCAGCCATGTCAAACAAATGTGTAAACTTATTCAAATCAGATAATATTAAACTAAAAGTTCACTAAGAAAGAAATAATTGTGACATTGTAACAGTTGGAAAACGAATGAGCTCCATAATGACTATATAAATATATATCTTCATACCCTAGTCACATCCTCGGATTATGAAGCACAGGCTTTATTATTTATGACCTCAGAGTATATGTAAACATGCAGCAAAAAAGATAAACAACTGGAACTGGAAGTACAAAATTTAATCAACTTTAAACCCTAAATATAACTGCAAGCAGCAATATTCAGTGTCCAAAAAGAGCAGAAAAAAGTAGAAAATGAAATGCACAGATGTAATCCAACTGACATCAAGGTGAGTAAATTAACTAAAGACACCACATTTAAAGACAATATTGAACAGGGGATATCATGAGACAATATACAGAAATTTCCAATCGATTCAGGACTTTTACCTTTATAGTAGTAAAATAAAATATGAATATATATAACAACGGTTGCAGTAGATGTGTAACTGTTGTGTTTCTTATCAGCCTTGTTAGTCACATGTCTTTTGTTTTCCTGCCACTCATCCGTTGCCATATCTACCATCATTAGTTCATTATCATCACCTGTGTCTTGTCTATCATTTTCATCTGTGTTACCTGGTTTGTGTTCATCAGTGTCTGTATTTAGTTCCCTCTGTTCAGTCAGTCTTGGTCCGTTCTCGTCTATGTAACGTCACAACCTGTGTGTGTGTATATCCTGCTATTTTGTATCGCTTGAGTTATATTTGTAAGTAAACACTTTGTACTGGAGCCTTCTGCCTTCCTCTGCCTGCACACACCCTGACAAGATGACTGTCTACTTCAGTTTTTATTAGGAAGATCCCTTTCTTTCTTTCTCTCTCTCTCACATACATCTCATGTAGAATAAAAATAATTTAAAACATCTCTTGGCTTACAATTCCACTGATCTGAGAGCCAAGCGATAAAGTAACTGACTACTGCATGTTACTGCACAACCTGCCTTTGTTTACAGGTTTATGAGTTTTCAAAACATATTAAATCATGCTAAGGTGTGGACAGTTTTTTTTTTTAAATAAATAACTGCGTTGATCGGCAGAGCATGGCACTATAGGTACAATAAGGTTGTGAATTAATGCCCAGAAAACAGCTGATAAATGGATAGCGTGAAAGCCCTATAAATCATTTTGGTGAAAGCATCACAGATGTTATAGTTAGAGCGTTAGCGTTACATACCATTAGATACACTACCGTTTAAAAGTTTGGGGTCATTAATATTTTATTTAAATCTTTTGTTAAAGAAATTAATCGTTTTATTCAGCGAGGATGCATTAAAATGGTTCATAATAAATCAAAGGTGACAGTAAAGAATTTTATATTGTTACACAAGATTTCTATTTCAAATAAATGCTGTTCTTTTGAACTTTATCAAATATTATTTAAAAAAAAAGCGTTCTGGTCTCCATAAAAAAATCAAGCAGCACAAATGTTTTCAACATTGATAATAACAAGAAATGTTATGTGAACACCAAATCAGCATATAATAATGATTTCTGAAGGATCACGTGAAGACTGGAGTAATGGCTGCTGAAAATTTAGCTTTGCCATGTCAGGAATAAATGACATGTTAAAGGCACACTGTGTAGAAATTGTGTTTTTGTCAAACAGCGACCCCTAGAGTCGCTGTGGAATACTTGCACTGTCGTAAATACCCCCCCACCTCCCACCCTGTACACCGGTACCTGCGTCGGGCATGGAACAGGCACAGATAGACTCCGAAGACAATTTATTGCAATTTATCATAATAGTTTGCAAATTGTGCTCGTTTACACTATTTACAACCTCTACGTTAGGCTTATTTATGTCCTGATAATTATGTGAGATATTGAAAACTGTTCTCATGATAATCGCAAGAATCAACGTCAACAGCGTCGTCTGATATCCCTCAGGACTACGTGATAAATACACCTCACAACAACTGAGTTCAGCTGGCAAACTAGTTCGTGAGGCAAGCTAGGCAATAAAACATAACGCAAAAAACACGTAAGAGACGAGTGTTTGTTAGCAAGTCTGTTAACAGCTCTGATAATCGAAAGCTAGCTAGACATATGTGGAAAGTTTTTGGACTGGTCCAATTATCAGCAATGGATGAATGAACAGCATGTAAAAAAATGACATACTACAAGCAAGCGCAACAACATACAACATAGAATGCAAACAAGTTTACAAATAAGAGATTTATTTACTGGCCACTTCATGCGTTTTCTCACATCGGATAGCTATCTGATTTATCAAAGCGATTCCATTTACACCTGGTCACATAAATGTGTTTTTGCGAAACGGATTTAAATCACCGTCACCGAAAGCAACAGATATGAACTGCATTTTATTGATCATCAGCTAAAATTTCAAAAGCAAAGACCGCAATAAGAGAGAGCAGTAACAGCCCTGGTAAGATCACTTAATTTCTTTACTTTTAATGATGATGATTGTGTGTTAAGCGTCTGCGACTTACTTTCACTTTGATCTGCGATAGTTTGCACGTTGTCTTGATGAATATCAGTTGCTCATCTGCGGTGAAGCGTGTTCCAGTAGCGTCGTCATATCTGTCTATAACATAACACGCTCTCACACGTTTTTTTATTTATTTATTTTTTCGCATTTTTGGAAGGAGTACAATTTACATATGTGGTTTCAACAACCAGATGCATTTACACTTGTCCAGTTTCGTCTGGAGTGCGGCACAGACCTCCTCCTGAAGTGGTTTGAGCGATCGGATTCAAATCCGTCTTGAATGCGTTTCGGAGGACATTTACACCTGGTCTTTTCACGATCGGATAGCTATCCGATCTGAGAAAACGCATGAAGTGGCCAGGTGTAAACAGCCCATGACAAAAACATACGCACGAAAGCCAAAAACAAACGCTGGTTGGCCTCTCACGTCCAAATTTGACAAAGTGGTGGGGGAAGTGACGTATGCCATAAAGCAGTCGAATTTTGTAGTTCTTTTTGTGCTCGGGTTACTACCCGAACCCCGAAGTGCCAGTAAAAGCGATACAGACCCCGTCAGGCTATGGCAGACGTGTCATTCAACCTATTGTAAGTCGATGTACCATCACAAGAGTCTTGGAAATATATTATGAAGGTTGAAAAGCTACATAGTGTTCCTTTAAAATAGAAAACAGTTTCACAAGATTACTGTTTTTACTGTGTTTTTTATGTCAAAAGAATGTAGGTTTGGTGAGCATGAGAGTTCTTGAGACTCCTTTTAAATGGTAGTGTACATCTCAAAGAAACAAAATAAAAAAAAAATAGTTTAATTCCCTGATATCTTGAAAATATATACCATTGATATGTGTATTTTCAGAGCTGTCTGATTGAAGATTCGCCATGCAAAAAGGTTGATGACAGCTAAATGAGAGCAACCTTAGTCACAGCAATCTGGAACTTCATGCTGAGTGTGGTGGGCGTATCTGCTTTCCGTTAAACTCCATGGGATTCAGAGTTTGAGTATCTGAAATCTGAACAAGACCAATACATGCCAGAACACCCTGAAGCTTCCTCCCGAATCTATTGATTCCAGCTCAGTTTCCAAAAAGCTCTATTTCTAGAAACTCGGAAGGAGCATTAAACAGACCCTAGCACTGAATGCATCAAAAAGTTTAGAGGCAACCTGAGCCAGATTAGCATAAAGGTTAGTGGTCCTATAGTAGATGAAATGAATCCACATACTGTTATTAAATAGAGTCCACTGATTCATTACAGCAATTAAAGTCCAATTCACACTGCCTCAACAAATGCTACCAAATTCCAATGCTTGTTTGGTCAGTGTGTTTACTATCATTATGTTGACAATGGTGAACAGAAAAACCATGAAACATTATAAATGTGCGATGTGTTTATAATGCAGTTTTCCTACTCCCCATCAAAGAAGGAATGTGGTGTGTTTAATTGTGCTGTCTCATATTGTGTCTGGTTACACACACACACACACACACACACACACACACACACACACAGACACAGACATATATCAGGTCCATCAGCTGCTGTTTTTCAACGGTTTCTCTCAAGGCCGTTTGCACACTCTTCATCTTCAAGGACGGATTCACCTTTGCACAACACAGCAGTGTTCTCCCTCTCTCCGTCTCCGTTTGTTGTACTAATGAAATAACACTTTTTCCTCTTTAAATCCCTCAGATGCTTTTCTTTTTCCACCCTTATAAAGAGATACAGAGGGAAAGTGAGAGCTTGTATTTCATGGCAGACCAATTTCAGGTGGCTTGTAGTCATCGAAAGGCCTTTTTTCTGTAAGGGTATGTGTGGTGTGTGTCCTCTAAGTGACCATGTTCTGTAAATAGGGTCATTACAAGGATATCCAGCAGGCATCCCAGGTTAACTGAGCCATTTAAAAACAGATAACTGACAAAACTAGTAAGGGAATAAAGTATCATACTGTAAATTGTTTTATAAGCAATCAATACAATTATGAAATAGACTTACTGATTGCCTTTGGCCCCAAGAGAAAGTGTGACATAGTGTCCACCCCCCCTTCAAAAACCTATATTTTTTTTATTTATTTTTTAAACCTGCAGTGAAAACTAGCAATTTAGTGACAATTTCTGCAAACACAAATTATTGGGTAATATTTTTATGCATGAATTTACTTTTAGAATCTGCTCTAAACTTGCAAATTACAAATAATGGTACGTAAGCTTTACAGTTACTACAATACTGGTGGTGACTGAACCAGATGGAGTCAGAGCCATGATAAACCATTCAAAAGAACCGAATGGAAACAAAATGTTGACTTTAAGCATCTACCCACAGTATAAGGTCAAGTTATATAGGAGCACAGACAGGATTAAAAAAAGAAAGAAATAAAGGCTGTTCCTGGACTTTAAAGACGCTAAAGCAATATGCCACAACACACATGCAGAAGAAATGAACAGTGTAAGATTTCAATCAATAAGCACTCATGCCCTTAAGAAAACAGGCTGACCTCACCATATGCCTTTAATAAATGAGTGAGAGGAAGAGACATTTTAGAAGTAGACTGTATTAATGTGAATATATAATATACTGATATATCATATTATGTGATAATACTGAACCGATACACAGTTATAAACATAAAAGATGCAGTGAGCTGCAATTTAGATCTAATTGAAAATTAGTCTGGTAGACTAACACAGCATGATGAAACACTGCCCTCTGTTGACTCATACAAACACACTCAAATACAACGAATCCACCTGACAGCTGTGGATCTCAAACTTACATTTTATATCAAAGTACAGGTGCAGGTTTTCTGTATACTTTTAAAAGTAAGTAAACATGTACAGGCACACAAAATCTGCCATGTTGCTACATCTCAGACCTGCTTGCAAGTGTGTGGAAATGCCAGCAGTCAGAGTGACATCAGCTGCTCTGACATCTGCCACAAATGTCAATCATACAGCATATCTTATGTTCCGTCTCATCGTGTGTGTGTGTGTGTGTGTGTGTGTGTGTGTGTGTGTGTGTGTAAAAATCACGCGCTTGTGGATTTTGAAATACTTGTGTATTTTAAGGACAGCAGCATTTATCACAACAGGATTACCATCTTTCTTTCATGGGGGGGATGGGGGAATAGAAAAAGGTCTGAAAATTATAGATTTAAAAATATATATATATTTTTTCAGTAGCCACTTTTTTTCTGCAGACCATGCTGAAAAACGGAATGCAACTGATGTAGCTGCATTGCTGCAATGATGACAAATGAAGTGGCATTTTTATTCAGATTTAGGCTACTATTGCTTGTTTAACAGATGCTTTTATGACTTACAAATGAGAATAATACAAGCAGAAGCAATTAATAAAAGAAGAAGCCAATTCTAGTGCTATAATACCAAATTTCAATTGAGTAGAAAAGTAGGGAGAGCAGGGTTGATTAGCACAGGGTTCATTTCTGGTTCATAATTGAATGCTCAAAAACAACAACAAAAACAATTCAATATTTTTGAATGTGTTTTTTTTATCTGTCAATTTTTTTACATTTTTTTAGTGAAATATATTTAAAATATTATTAATAATGAAAATGATATATGGATGATGTTATAGGAAAACAAATGAGCAAAAAGTCTCCTCACGGGTTATGCAAGTAATTTAAAAAAAGTATTAAAACAATTATAAAAATGGTTCAGATATCATCGTTATTCATATTATTCGTAAAAGAAAAATGATATATTATTAATAAAAGCCAATAATATAAGACAAATATGTGTTGAGTCGTGCAGTTTGAGTTAAATATTTTCATATATATAATTTATATTTGTTGTTTTCCTCTTAAAACTAAAACACTTTAAACATTGTGCCAACCAGCACCATGTTCTGTGCCAACCGTCCTTGTAGTGAGAATGTTTTCTTAATTTTTATTCCACCAGAGACATTCAACAAAGAATAAAAACTCTTCCAACAAATCCTGCTCTCCCCCACGACGACAGATCAGACATTTAAGTGCAGAACGACAGAAATACAAAGGCAATACATTAAGGACTACATTAAAGGCAGCATACAGAGAGGCTAAATAAATGATCAGATTAATTTGGCAGCTCAGCTGATATGGAGTGGGATGTTTGTACACACAGTAAAAAAGAACAAGAAGCATGTGTTTATTGTTGCTGGCTGCAAACCGACTTTCACATTGCATGAGGTGACATACTTATTGTGTGCGTGAAATAAATATTTAAGCAGCATCCGAGCTGGGTGACAGAACCATTTGAACAAGCAATTACACATTCAGTTGCTAAATTTAACCATTCATTTTCTATTATGCATTATGGTTGGGATTATATACTGACAAAGAAACAGGCAGTGCATGTGAGAAATTCGATGCATGTGAAATCAAGTGTGATTTTCTGTGTCAGGTTGTTGGGAAGGTGCTCAAATGTTTCAATCCGTCCCAGAACCGTCCAAGGTATCAAGAGACAAACTGAGACTGAGCGGTTTCCTTCCTTCACTGATCATAGCAGGACACCGTGATACATGCACAGATTTGAGAGAAATAAAGAGAAGGTCTAATCAAGTATAATCAAACCTACTAGGTCAGACCCTCCGAGAGAAGATTATAAAATATATAATAATATATAATTAAATATAAAATCTGTATATGTATGTATGCGTGTGTGGGGTGGGGGTCCTTGAGATGAGAGCAGATTTCATATCAGCTAAATAAATTAAATAATTATGAATAAAAATCAATCTCACATGACTACTAAGCTAAGAGAGTGTCCTTTTCACACACACATTGGGTTTTCATGTTTTATGGGAACATTCCATAGACATAATTATTTTTACATTGTACAAACTGTATATTCTATCCTCTAACAATAACCCTACCCCCAAACACAACCTCAACATGTTCTGCATTTTTTGAATTTCCACACACGCTGGTGCACCTATCATTATGAGGACATACAATACGCGTAATGGTTTTTATACTGTACAAACTGTATATTCTCTCCCCTTACACTAACCCTACGTCCATCACTTCATGTGATTCATTTTTAATAAAAAACAGTTTAGTATGTTTTTTAAGCCACTTTAATTAGGAGGACTAAGGAAATGTCCTCATGAACCATATTTACGTTGTAATACCAGTGTAATACCCATGTCATTATACAAATTTGTGTCCTCATAAATCATGTAAACAAGCATGAAGCACACTCACTTAACTATCTAAATGAAGACATTGCTTAGACTTCTGATGTTTTAATATGTTTTAATTAATACTGTAAAAAATGAAGTAAAAAGAGGTTTGGGGAGTTTTTGTCAAGTTTAACTCACTTCTGGGTTATTGGTCCTCAAAATATGGTTGTAGGTAGGTACACACATAATTTATTTAACTCCACTTAAAAGAAATGTGAAACTCAGTGAAACTAACTTCAAACACAGCACTGAATTCAATTTCAGTAGTTGCCATTATAGTTAGCACTGAGTACATTGAATAAACTGATAGTGACACAACATTAGGCTACTGTTCGCATTTCACAGGTAACTTACATAAACTTATCAAACACAAACTGGGTCAAAAGGATAATTGATCAGATTATTTACTATATTTGGGTTTCTGAAGGGCATTGCTGAATGCCTGAAAAAAAAAAAAAAAAAAAAAAAAAAACGAAAAATCTGGTAGTATGTATCATGGTAGGGTGCACCAGGGTTAATATGTACCCCATAGGTTTTTATTTTACTAATAGCACTAAAAAAAAACATACACCTCCTCAGCACTTTCCTAAAATCCTGTTCATCTATTTGCACTGCAAAATGTTCCTATGTTAACTGTGAGCAATGACAAGAGATTAGCCTATATATTTTTCTATAATCAATTTAATAAAGTTTATATAATTATTCAAATTAGGGCTGCACGATTAATTGCAATTAACATGAAATCACGCTTGAACCGATTGGGATTATTGCGATTATGGAATAGCAAAAGCTGTGATTATTTTTTATGCGCAGCTTTTCAGTGCCGTACGGCTCTGTAAACGCTGCTTCATCTGAAAGCACTGAGTTTGAGTCCCTTATAACGTGCATTTGAAAAAGCAACACGCGTCAAACATCTTTCCCAACATGAGAAGCATTTATGAACCTGAACTACAGCGATGATGCCCATAGGAATTTCCCGTGTGTTGTCTAATTCTGTGGTGGGGCATATTTGGCGTGTCTGCGTGAGAGCACCCTCTGGTGTTCAGATGGAGCAGCATTTACTACCGATTAGCCGTGCTGCACTGACAAGCTGCGTATAAAATAATTGCAGCCTTTGCCAAATCGTGTGCAGTTTCATTTCGATTAATCATGCAGCCCTAATTCAAATAATGTTATAATCACATGAAACAGTTAAGCAGAGAGAACGGTTTGGCCCGACAGTGGAAAAGTAGTCTATTTTTGGTCATAATATTTGTTTGTAGTAATGGATGCAAAAATGGAGCGTGAATTTACTGCTCCGATCATACGTAAAATATGATACTTTTTTTCAGGCCAAAATCATACAAAAGCATGCGGTGGGTTTTATTGAGCAATCAGCTTGGTGAAATTAAAGATACATCTTTGTGTCTGTGTCCAGTGTTTACCGAGCATGACTGATGATCCGGAAATAAGTTGACTTAAAAAATAAATAAATAATAATATACAGTATATTGTTTCAATTTTAACTGTCTTTAGTTATTATTTTGGAATAAATGTAAAAATGCTTAAAACTTGAGATTTATACTTGGTTTTAATAAATATAACATTAATTACATTGTTAATGTAAAAATACAAAAATATTTTTTTTGCATTCTTTACCAATTTAAGGTGGTTAGAAGAATCAAATAAAATCCACATCTTCAGGGACAAAGTTACAAGAATAGAGTAGCATCTCATAGACCCTAAAAACACACCAAACAAAATCAACAGCAAATCACAACACCAGCAGAGAGTGTGTGTGTGTGTGTGTGTGTATTCTATGCTCTAGTGACAGTGTCTGCTTATCTGGCTGTGCCACTATGTGAAATTTGTGAGTGCGTGTTTACTCGTGATACACTCTCTCTGTACGTTTAGGGCTATCACTGTCAGTGGAGTGTGACCATTGTCTTAATATGTGTAACAGGAAATGTGTGTATTGGAGTCGCCTTGCCATAATTTGGCCCCTGTCAAAGTCGCTCAGATCTTCATTCCTGCCCATTTCTCGTGCATCCAACATGTTGATGTTTTACAACACGCTTACTAATCTACCCAGACCTTAAGAGATGATCAATGATATTTACTACAATTAAAATATAATATACCATATTATTTATTTATGATATTCTTCCCTTCTTTTTTGACTTTGAAACTTTGACTACCACAAAGCAAAACTAAAAGGTTCCTTTATGAACAAAAATAAATAAATATGCTTCAGAAAAAATTAAATTCACACTGACCAAAGTGCTGCACAAAAACAATTATTAAATACAATAAAATAAAGTGATATTTGTGATAAATTACCATAAAACACTGATGTACATAATTTAATATTCAATATAAATTTTTTTTCTTTACGTGGTTAAATTTGCTGGCAGCAGAAACAATCAGTTTTAGGAGGGGTTGAGATAATAAAAACTGTAAAAAAAAAAAAAAAAAGAAGGTCTAGAATAACCTATGGTGTGTAAACACACTATGATATTTAAATCAGTCTGCAAAATACCTTGCATGAATTTATCATTATTCAATGTAATTAAGCACCAGCTTCATACAATGTTAAAATGATTGATGAAATAATGAATTTCATCCTGTTTTTGACAGGTCTTTCAGGTCAAAGGCTCTCTATCATCTCAATCCTTTCGAAAGAGTAAAAAGCCACTCAGTTTGTTGCCAGATATGAGAGGAACCGTCTGTGCTTCAGTGAAGTCAAATCTACACATCACCTAAATTCTACTGTGTGATCTGAACCCTGTTGCATTTAGCAACATCAAAGAAGCAATTCATATTCATGGAGAGAAAGACCTTCATTTAATCCCAACTGCGAAGCACACACACAGAAACGCACCCCCTTCTCACACACACACACACTTTATGATATAAAGTGTGATGTTTGTAAGAACCAGTTATGTGTATGTGTGAAGTTGAGAGGCAATTTCCTTTGTCGTCTCCTGCTGCGTGATTATTAAGCGGACTTTTTTGTCTTTCATTCTCCCAGCGCCTTCTCTCTCCCCTTGTGAATACAGTCTGCGCTAATAGACTGCATCTGTTAGCGGAATGTGGCTGCCAACCAATTTAACTGACCTGCCTTCTCAGTCTGGGTTTGTGTATGTGCGTGTTTGGTGCTGATAACCACACAAATGTTTTGGCCAAATTCCACTGCTCTCTATAATCACAACAAAATCTGCTGCGTAATCAGTTTCACAGAAAGGGAAGTGAAAAACAAACTCTCCAACACTGTAATTGTGACAATACAAGCAGGGACGTGCACAGGAATTTTGAGGGGCAGTTGCTCTGACCTGAAAGGAGTCATTAGTTCGCGAATTGGACATGTCATGCGCGTTGTGTGATTATCCCAGCAGTTATGACATGGACACATCCAAGATTTCTGTCAACACAGAAAACATTTCATCACTGGATAGTTTTTTTCGTTTAATTAAAGTGTTGTTTTATGTCAGCTGAATGTCCGGAACGCTTTTCAGAGAAGATAAGGCAACTTATTTAGCACAATTCACACCCAGCCCAGCGGTAATTCAGGAAAAAAAAATCTCAGAATATGCTCCACATGAAACTTTTGGTCTTCCGACCTTTTACCACCGTGTCGATTTATTTTGATTAATATGTGCGAGGGAGAGAGAGCAAGACAGCGCTTAGTTTGGAGACGGTGAAGTCTTGTTTACACTTTCGCCTGGCTCCGAAGAGAGAGAGAGAGTGCGCGCGCGCGACCGGTGTCGTGCCAAGGTCTCTCTCTCTCTCTGCTCGTTCTTTCAGTTAAACATGCGCCCTACAAGCGCAGCAGTTCATCTACATTACTCACCGATCAAATAAGACTTTGGCGGAACAAAAATTCACTTTGGCGGGGATTTTAACTGAGTAATACATGACCATGCACTCGCACAAATGCGACCACATAAAATTTTAACTCGCACATTCTCAAAAAATGGTCGCAGTCTGGAACCCTGATGATGATCGTTCGTTTGTTATACATCACAAACTCACCTTTTCCGACAACGTTGAGTCGTCTCACCCGACAACCGCGACAATCTCCTTCTAGGGCCGCTCATGCAGGCTCGGCGCAGATGCCGGTCGCGTGCAGCGCTGCAGAGAGTTTGCCCTTCCCCTACTGACTTTCACTTTCGGTGCCCGAATGGAAGTGAATGAGGCTTTGCGATTTTTTTTTTTTTTAATCTAGGCCTACGTGAAATTCTGCATCCATTGTACTTTTTATTTATGTTATTTTTTTTCCCCCTCGGAATGGCAACGTGAGTCGAGAAGGGCATATGGGCAGTTGCCCGGGCAACCTGAGCAACCCCCCTGTGCACGTCCCTGAATACAAGTATATAAATATATAATATTTATTATAGAAATAAATTATAATCTCATTTCTGATTTAAATCCTCCAAATTGGCCCCATTTACTTCTATTGCAAGTGCCTTACCATAACCTTGTTTAAGGAAAAGGGAAAATTCTAAAATAAATTTGTGATAATTAACACTGTGCTACAAATGCTGTAAATTGAGCTTAAAATCACCATGAAATCTAAATTTTACATTCTTGTTTTTTTGGAGTTTTTTGTGGAAGGTTGCAGTGTTTATTTTACATGATTTATCCATACACATTTTACATATATATATATATATATATATATATATAAATCATGTGCCCTCAGAATCTTTAATCAAAAACATTACCGTGCTCACCCTGTCGCAATGACATCTCTTTTTCTGATGACATGTACAGTCTACTGGTGTGAGGGCTGAGCAATAAAATTGTCCAATAGCCAGACGAGTTCAATACCTCCCCTCCAACCGTCACGTATGAAACCATCACAGCAATTAGCAAAAAGATGACGATTCAATAATTGAATCAGTCCTGATGGACATATATGGTCTTATACTATTTTGTCTTGTTGTTCAATAAGTTGTTTCACATATACATATATATACATATACATACATATATATATATACATACATACATATATATATATATATATATATATATATACATACATACATATATATATATATATATATATATATATATATATATATATATATAAACACATATACATACACATACAAAATGTGTGTATACACATCACAAAAGAGAAGAAGGTTACAATTTCTGTTTCATGCCAACTTTACTGTAACTTGTATTGAACTCAGAATATTCCTGTAATAATAATTGTAAAAAAAAAAAATGCTTTGCCAACAGCCTTTGTATCTAGAAGGTCAAGTGTTTGGGACCTGAAGTAGGACTGTGGACTCAAATTAGGGCCGAAAGAAAAAGATGAAAGCATCACTCACACAGCCAGTGATTTTCCAGAATCCGTGAGTGCGTTCACACACATCCCATAAAGATCCCGTAAAGACACGTGACGTCAGTTCTGCTGATAACTCCTCTTCGTAATTTCTACGTGAAGACGAGTCCATACTACCCAGTAGCGCCACTGGGTTTGCCGAGTGGCTCGTTCCCCATATGCTGTAGCATAGGTTGTAGAAAGGCCCGTGCGATGGCACGTGTCATCACTACGACACATCCCTTACGGCATTGGTCCTGGCTTTTGTTCACACAGGACTGATCCCGGCAATGTTACTAGGTCCCCATCCCGGCATCGATCCCGGCATCAATCCCGGGACGTGTTTGCGCTCACACAAAAGGCACTCTAGCAATTTTACGGCAATTTCTCGGGATCAACGCACTGTGTGAAAGGGGCTTAAAATAGACAGTTCTTCTACACACAAACACACACAGTTATGGAACTCGCAAGGTCCACTTGAGGAAGATTTGTGCAATTCTGTCATCGGTGAAAGATAAGGGCAAAGTAAGGCGTTGAGGCACGAGTGAATAGGCAGCTGAGAGAGCGATAAATAAAGACCTCACGAGTGGGTTTGAGCAAGAATAAATAAGAGAATGATTAAGTGGGAAAATAAAGGACATGAGGGAGAGCAGAGAGGATTGTAATGCAAACTACTCTCAGCGAGATCTTTTATTGTAACAAGACCGAGTCAGTCTGTTCAGAGACTGATGATTTAATAGCATCTGCGCATGCTGCCCTTCCACTCACTCATCGTTTTATTTTCAGAGATGGGAGCAAAAAAATAGTGGATAGAGACAATGCCAGGCTGATGACAGTGAGAGTAACTGTTGAAAAGACATTATCTTACCAGAATCATGCCAGACAGGTACAGCCAGGAAGGGAATAATGGGAAATCTGAGAGTGTATTCCAACACAAGAAGGTCAAAGGGCTCGTTTACAGTCTTAATCTTGTCAATGAAAATACTTTGAGGAAAAAAATAACCCAGCATGATATCTACAATCCAATAAAAATGTTTACAAGAAGACAAATGTAGAAAAAGTTTATTCAAATAATCCAATCAAAGCACATTGAGGATTGCACCGCTTGAGCTGAACATCAGTAAACTGAAATGCTTCGCTTGAGGGTTAATGCGCTCACTCAAACATCTTATATATGAGATTAATCAGCTGTATCCAACAACATAAACATAATATTACTGCTTACATTTGCACAGATATTGAGGTGAATGCACTGGTGACTTGAACTATGTCACGTAACATAACATAAGAAATATGTACATTCTTTAAAACATGAATTCACAGTAATTTCTTAACAGTACTTAAGTCTATGTTATTTGGTTCAAACTACGTTAATTTATCTTTTCACAAGGACAGTTTTCATCTGTTGTATTTTATGTTGATAATTCAATTCAATTTACATTACTGATCAAAAGTTTGGGTCAGTAAGATTTGAAATTAATACTTTTATTCGGAAAGGATGCCTTGATCTAAAGCAGTGGTTCTCAATTCCAGTCCTCGTGACCCACTGCTCTGCACATTTTGTATGTCTCCCTAATTTAACACACCTGAACCAGATCATCAGCTCATTAGGAGAGACTCCATGAACTGAACTGAGTGTGTCAGATAAGAGAGACATACAAAATGTGCAGAGCAGTGGGTCACGAGGACTGGAATTGAGAACCACTGATCTAAAGTAACAGTAAGCACTAATAATGTTACAAAAGATTTATTTTTTCAAATAAACGCTGTTCTTTTGAATTTTCCATTCATCAAAGAATCCTGGGGGGAAAAAAGATCATGGACTTAAGAAGAAATGTCATTCTGTAATAGCTTTTGTCCTAAATGAGATTATAACTGAAATGATTACCAAACAGATAAAATGGGATTCTAAAGTTAGGATCTTTCTGTAATATGCCTCCAGGACAGGTGAGCATCTTGTGGGCGAGTGTGTTGTGGGTTACTTGATTTCCTCATGAAGCAGAGCGGGATGGAGTTGGAGTAGGAGTACAGGTAATGGTGAACAGAGATCAATGGAGCACAGCTAGGGGTTGACAGTAGATCATTGAGCACAGGTAAGGATTTTAAGAGACTGCTTGAGAACAGGGAGATTAACAGAAAATTCATTGGAGTACAGGTCAGGTAAACAGTTCACTGGAGACAAGGTAGGTAAATCTAGCAATACTTGGATGCAGATAAGTAATCTGTATTCCAAGGGCGAATAGACAACAACTGAGCAGTGAGAGTGGCTTATGAAGGGGAGCTGATTGGAATGGTGATGTGGTGCAGGTGCGGGTGATTAGAATTTGGGAGAAAGTGAGGTCTGTGTGTAACTGTTGGCACATTCCAATTGGAAGTGTGCATCCCTATGCCCTACTCACTCCAAAGGGCAGAGCCTTTGAAGTGAGGACTTTGGAGGGAGCAGGGCACTTGTGTGTCAATGTAGCTGTTTGGAACGCATTTGGCAAAATAAACAATGAAAGACAATGTAATTTCCTCATTATCTTCACCTGAAATGTTACCATGACAATTCAGCGCTGCGTCCATCAGTCCATTGGCTATTCTTACAACAGGAATTTTGTTTTATTGCTATTAATTGTTGCATATATATAAATATATATATATATATATATATATATATATATTGCTTGTTGCGTCTCTGCTCTTGCCGTCTTGCCGCTGAAATTTTAGCTTAGCCATCACAGGAAGAAAACAGTTATTTTTATAATATTTCACAAGCATTTTACTGACCCCTAACTTTTGAACATTGGTGTACAGTATGTTTCATACATGATAAAACTGTCGATTTCTTACATTGTTCAATTTTTTTATTTACTAATATATTTATTTCCTATTTATTATTTTATTGACTAAAACTGTTTGCCATTTAAATTCACATTTTTAGAGTAAATGGGTTAAAATCAATAAACATGACATGATGAAATAGTGAATAAACAGAAAAAAAAAACTATGATTAAAACCAACAACTGTGTAAAAATGGACACTTCCTATAAAAAAAATACTTTTAGACTCCACCGGCAGTAAAATAACACCAGTTTAAATCAATCAGGCCTCCAGCAACTCAAGGCCGAATCACATTAGCAACCACAATCGTTTTCAGCTTCAGTGAAAGAATCGACCTGATCAAGATACTAATGCCATAAACACATTACTCATTGTCCCTTTTTGCGAGACAGATGGCTAAATGACAAATACCAAAATTACAGAAAATGCACAAGTGACTGTTAAAATCTTTTGACCTTTGAATCTTACATTTGCAGTATTTTTTTTTTTTTTTTTACTGTAAGCTAATGCTTACAATTGAATGGACAATCGGTTAGTGCACGTGCACATGAAGGGGTGTGTGGGGAGTGGAGGAGAGAGAAGCATGAAGAGGGAAGTTAGCTAGAGGAGAGATGTCCTAACAACAACTAACGTCAAAATTGTATATTCTTGAGAATTTTGATATGGCCGACACACAACCAAAGAGGCGACGTTCCGATGAACAAATAACAAAGAATAGGGAAAAGGAGAAGGAACGCGAAGTCCCGAATTTACATCGGAAAAGCGTTCAAAAGGTGGCGAGAACTCCGCCGGCAGAAGGGCTTCCAATCCGACATTCAGGTGGCTCTGTTTTTGCTGGACAGGTGGGTAAATCCAGTTTTTTTTTTCTAAATGGTTCATGACTGTTTTAGGAAGCACGGAAGGAAGAGGGAGGATGAGGAGGAGGGAGGGTCGAGCTAGCCTCCGTTTTGTTTGACAATACTTCGAACGTCAACAAGAAGTGACATCACCCAGCATCGCTTCGAGCACCTTTAAGTGCTCACGGAAAAGTTGTCTTTTGAATGTTGTCAGGGATTCTGCATTCCGGATGAGGGTGGGGAGATCATTCCAGCATGGAACCGTGGATGAGAATGTTCTGGAAAGTGATTTTGTGGCTCTCTGTGATGGAACCACGAGACGTCGCTCGTTGACCGATCGTAGGCTTCTGGTAGGGATGTAGACTCGTAGGAGTGAGTGAAAGTAGGAGGGAGCTGAGCCTCTGATAGATCTGTAAGCAAGCGTCAATGCCTTGAACTTGATGCGAGCGAGTGGTAGCCAGTGCAGAGAGATGAACAGAGGAGTGACGTGGGCCATTTTGGGCTCGTTGAAGACGAGACGAGCTGCAGCGTTCTGAATCATTTGTAGAGGTTTAGTTGCACATGATGGAAGTCCGGCCAGAACAGCATTGCAGTAATCAAGCCTAGAAATGACCAGGGCCTGGACGAGAAGTTGTGTTGCATGCTCAGTTAAGAAAGGCCTGATCTTCCTGATGTTGTGCAGTGCAAACCGGCACGATCGAGTTGTCTTTGTAATTTGGTCTGTGAAGGTCAGCTGGTCATCAAATATTACTCCAAGATTTCTGACTGACCTTGATGGGGTGATTGATGATGAATCTAGCTGGACGGTGAAGTTGTGTTGTAGAGACGGATTGGCAGGGAGGACGAGAAGCTCAGTCTTTGCCAGGTTGAGCTGCAGGTGATGTTCCTTCATCCATCCCGAGATGTCCACCAGACAGCTTGAGTACATTTTGACACCTACACTAACTATTTAAAGGGGTCATATAATGTCATTTTTGTACAAGCTAATATGATTCTTTAGGGTCTAAATTAAAAGTTTGTAATATACTTTAATTAAAAATTCTCATTAGTATTGTAAGAAAACACTCATTTTACCTGGTCAAAAACAGCTCTGTTTTCAGCACGCCGTTTCAGTGCATGTGTCTTTAAATGATAATGAGCTTTGCTCACCCCGCCCCTCTGTTCTGTGCGTACACCGTTTAAAATAATAATACAAAAACCATAATGTGTTGTTCATTATAAACGTGGGATTATGAATTATATTGAGAACATCGTACATAGAAAACATGCCATAATGTACCCTGAGTGTAAAAATAGCCACATTCATCGTGAAGCGTGCAAGCTATTTGCAAAGATTAATATAAAGATTAATATAAAGGTCAATAAAACGTTACACTCACTTGTTCTTCTGGAGGTTCAGCAGGAACACGAATAGTTGGTACTGATCCTTTTTTCTGGAGCAGCTTCTTAGCAAAAACAGCTTTATACTGACCCTCGTTTGTAACGTTAAAGCAGTCTCGAGTCTGGTGAAATGATTCGCGCAAACATGACAGCATTGACGTTGATCGTGGGGAATATTCCCTTCGAAAACAAACTCAGCCACTGCGTCTTCAGCTGTACGGATTTAGAAACATCATCAATATGACTGCTGTGTTCGTTATTACACCCAAGAACAGAACACCACAATCGTTAGACGCCATTCTGCTCAGCACTCCAGCTATTAACAATGAACGCGCCAGTCGGCGCGTACTATGATTGACAGCTCGCTCACGAGGGCGCGAGGGCGGGTCTGTGTTTGAAACGCTGCTGTCAATCAGCCATCGTGGGAGGGGCGTCGATATTGTGACGTCACAATATCGAACAGCTTGATTTGAGACAGGAGGAAACATATAAGAAGATTTAAAAAAAAAACACTGGATGGATTTTTATCATTTTATGATGGTTGTGTACAGGCACTGCCAACACACATTTCAGTACAATCAACTTGTAAAAGTGCATGTACCATTATATGACCCCTTTAATGTTTGTGGTCTAACATTAACATTAATCTTATCTCATCAAATCAATTTTTAAGATTGAAATTAGTTTTCTTTTATCAAAATTAAGTGAACAAAATAATTTTTTAATAATGGATAAATTGAATTTTTATATAATTTCACTACTTTGGTTTAGCTGCTGCTATTTTTGCTGTCCTTGACTAACTAAAGAAAAACAAATTAAGAAATATTCCAGGCGTTTCTTCATTTCCCTCTAATCACAAAATTTGTGATTAGACGTTTTCTTATAAATATTGTTTTAATTGGTAATCATTTATTTTTCTTGTGTCTTCAGCTTTATTTTCCATCAAGTTAGTTTTTTTGTAAAGTTCCTTTGACAAACTGAATCTAGGTCTTTTATGACATCATTCCTCAGGAAGTGGCATTATTTATGATGATTTTTGACAAAAGCACAAAAACACACAAGTATAAATTAGGTGGAGCAATGGTTTTGTTTAATCTGTTATTTTTTGTGGTGTTAGTTGCAATATTTTTTAAAGTCATGTTCAAATTCAAGTTAGATAATTCAAAATGTACTAAGTATCAGAATGACTCAAGTAATAATAATAATAATAATAATCACATTATATGATGGTAATAATTCAGTGAAATAGAGTAGGACTCCTCAATTTTATTATTTTTTATTAATTTGTTTGTTTATTATTCTTATGGGGGGTGGGGTGAGCTCTTGAAAATGACATTGCATGATTATTGTAGGTGTCAAAATTCTGAAATTACACATTCACACTTAAGTCCAATCGAGTAACACCTTCTCTTGATGATTTGCTTTAAGTTTAATCTACCCTTCCTCATGTCAGGTAGATGCATGATTTTTCCTAGCAGAACAAAATGTCAAAGCTGCTCAATTTTGCTCGACTTAAAAGAAAGGGGAAAAAACACTGTGTTAGATCTGGATTTGAACCCGTCTTTGTTTTGCTATTTAATAACTTGTGAAGCAACCCTACTGATTTTATTGTCTCAGCATCCATCCCATTGTAATTCTGTTGAGTCGACACACCTCTCCTGAGAAATGACAGGCTTCATAAGCCTGTCTATTTGTCTCTTCCTTTGTTTTACTTTAAGACACGGCCTCTGACTTGTGTGGTGTGTATGTGTGTTAAAGATGCATCATTTATTTTCATTTAAGCTACCAGGCTACCCATTATACACCCCAGTTTCACAGACAAGGCTTAAGCCTAGTCCCAGACTAAAATGCATGTTTGAGCAGTTTTAACTGAAGGAAACTTGCACTGACATATGTGACCCTGGACCACAAAACCAGTCATATGGGTCAATTTTATGAAATTGAGATTTATACACCATATGAAAGCTGAATAAAAAACTTCCCACTGATGTGGTTTGTTAGGATAGGAAAATATTTGGCCGAGATACAACTATTTGAAAATCTGGAATCTGAGGGTGCAAAAAGATCGAAACATTGAGAAAATCGCCATTTATGTTCGCGATTGTGCTGCATTCACTCACAAAAATAAATGTTTTATATATTTACGGTTGGAAATATATAAAATATCTTAATGGAACATGATGTTTACTTAATATCCTAATGATTTTTGGCATGAAAGAAAAATAGATAATTATGACCCATACAGTGTATTGTTGGCTATTGCCACAAATATACCTTGTGACTGGTTTTGTGATCCAGGGTCACATATCTTAAAATATGTCAACGCCATTGTTTTGTCTCAAGATGCACACCAGTAAAGAAGTTTTCTGTCTTCACATTTATAAAAGTTGCTTAAATGTCCTAAGTGAACTCATGCCTAATATTGGCTTTAATCTAAGCCCTTTCTGTGAAACCAGGCCCAAATCTCACTTTCTTCCTCTCTGTCTTTGCTCTGTTCAATATGTACAACTACAATAAGATAATATAATATAGTGTGTGTGTGTGTGTGTGTGTGTGTGTGTGTGTGTGTGTGTGTGTGTGTGAGTTTGTTTTCATGACAACTGAGGACATTTTTATGATAACACACCTGCAAATGAGGACACTCGGGAAAATAGGTGATATATGAGGACATTTTGGGTGTCCTCATTTTTCAAATGGCTTTAAAAACATACTAAGCAGTGTTTTTTTTTTATGTAAAAATGCAGAATGTTTCCTGTGATGGGTAGGTTTAGGGATAGGGGCAGTGTAGGGGGATAGAATGTACAGTTTGTACAGTATAAAAACCATTACGCCTATGGAATGTGTGTGTGTGTGTGTGTGTAGGAGGTCTTGGATGAACAAACGTTTGCTACAGCACCTTAAAGGTTAAGATATCTGTATCATCTATGTGCCTTCACTCTCCTATCTAAACACGTTTCTCTTTCCATCTCCATGCCTCTCTTATGTAGTGTCTGTGAATTTACAGCTTTCTCTCATACAGACACACACCTAGATAGATTCCCTCAATACAAACCACAAGCACATTGAGATTAAACTGTTACTCCATCTAAATGTACAATAATAGAATGTATGGCATTAAAGCTTTTTAAAACAAACAAAACATGCTTTACAGTGGAAATGAAGCAGTTGGTCAAGTTAACATTATTTAGACTTTAAGTCTTATCAAAAATTATATAACAAACACGTTAAATGTATTACGCCATCTTGCAGTAATACAACCTGTGACGTCACGGGGTTGGTTGTCTTGCCTGAGTTCAACAAAACAAATACAACAGGGGAGAGACAGTTAAAGACAGACATTGGAGGACAGATAGTGAAAAATAAAGACAGAGACAGTGAAATATGGAAAATGGACAGCCAAATGGCATCAGAAAAAAGGGAGCCCACTATTGCATTGCTCCTGTGTGTAAAAATGTGATTTAACGTACGTGTTAAAGTAAAGGACAAAAGAGTTTCATAAACTGCCGCTGAAACGGCCTGATTCGTATCCCGATATACACATTCAGACACAAGACCCACTGCCTCAAAATTTCCATTTACTTATTGGTTATGTTGCCAAAATGACTTTCAGAAATTAAAATGAACCACAACTAAACACCCGTTTGTTATTCCACAACATACAGAGAAAGCGTCAAAGATGATGCAAACCGCAAAATAAATTCTTACCGTGATTCCACATCTACCAATCAGGACCCAATATGCTGGATAATCCCCAAACGTTATTGCAAATCCCGTCATCTTTTTTGATCCTTTTGCATTCCGTGCAAAAGTTTAACCAACTATTCCTTCACTGCTGTAGTTTATGTATTAATTGACAGTTTAATTCTCAGTAGTTTTTATTAATGTTTTAAATTATATATTTTAAATTTGCAGTTAGATTAATGTTCAGGACACTTTGCTTAATAATAAAATGTATTCATTTTCAATAGTTCATTTTCATGCATATTTATACATACAATGTTCTGGGGACAGAAATGTTACCTATTCGGTGGAATGGCTCCATATAAGGTTATTTCGGGGAGGAGACACGGTGGAGATGCACGCAGCACGCACAATATTCTGCTGACTGGGTTTTATAGGCTAAAGGGAATTTTGCGCAATCTAAAAACAACATTTTTGCAAATTAATTGTTTTATTAGATCTTTTACATGTCTACAATGGACACCAAGAAGCAACAAAAACCCTCATTTTAACCATACTTATATGAACTAGAGTTTGTGAACTAGTGTTGAAATAGTCTTGAAGATTTTGAAAAGAACATACTTTAAGAATGAGCAATGCCAACGTGATCTCATGAGAATACGTGTGTATTTTTACGTAAAGTGTAGTTCTACTATACGTACATTTATTTACGTTTTATACACACAGAAACGTATAATACTGACGTATTTACAGCACTAAAACGTATAAAATGCACGTAATTGACAGCACAAAAACGTAATTTATTTACGTATTAAACAACTTTACCGACGTACAAATTTGTACGTATTCCTATTTAACTTATGCATATTCAAATCGTGGCATTAATGTTTTGACTCTATTGCATTCAATTGTCTTATCAATTACATTTTCAGTCGCATTTATTAATACAGTTTAACGTTACTCATATAATAACGTTAGGCTACTCATAAATAATAACATTTTGCTCTGTTCGTGCCTTCTGCTGCAAACTCGTTTTGGAGGATTAGCCAACATGGTGTTAAACAAGAATAATGTTACACTTTAAAACCTTAAAAATACCTTTTTTAATCGTTTAAACATTTTGTAATATTTGGTTTATTTACCGTGAGACACAAAAGGCGTTTTCGACCCATAACACACTAAAACACAACATAAATTCACAAAAGACATCAATTGTATTAGCTTGATGTAATCCAAATCTTTAGAATCCATACATTGTTTGCAAGAAACAGATCCAAATTCAGCCCTTTATCCAGCGATCTTCATCTCCATTCTCAGCAGAGACCGTAAACGTCAAATCCCGCGCTCGTAGTGAATTCAAATTCAAAAATTGCGCCCGAAGCGTTACGACCTATTTTTTACAGTCTATGGTTACGACATGTTTTACGGCAGTGATTAAGTTGGTGTGCTACATTTGAAATGGAGAAGCGCGCGCGCCTTCACAGAACGAACAGCGAACCGAAACCGGATTAACATTTTCATGGGTTAATAACTTAAATTCTGCTCTGTAACGTTACCTCATACAAAACTATTATATACTGCCAGAGAGGACTGCAACACATCGTCATGTGAACGACTTTTGGTACCGTTTTTGACATTTTCTCAATAAATAAATTATTGTGATTATACGTGTCTGTCTGTTTTTTTAGGTTTAGGGGTAGGGGTAGGATTAGTGGCTCAAACTATTTTTGAATGCTATATTGTTAATAAAACTCCCATTTCCCTACACATATCTGTCCATTACGTTTTATCCTTTTAATATTGTCAATAAAATGGGTAGGCCTATGTTTAGGTGTGGGAGTAGGGTTAAGGGATCTTACATTTATAATCTATAAAATGGTAAAAAGGAAATTATACAGATATCTTTATGATATGAAATATTCGTAAATAGTTTTCTATCTTTGAAAATTACGTATTAATACCTACGTATTAACAATGAGACCAGGCTGGCAATGCAATAAGAATATAGAAAAAAGGTAAGATGATATAAAGTCTAAAAAAAACTAGTTTGATTCTTTTTGATGGTTTTAGTAGGTGAATCTGAGTATGTGTATGTGGATGCGTTTGTGTGTACTTTCTGGTTGTTTTGATGAATACATTATTGTGTGCATTATAGCATTAAGGCATCTGTGTGAAGAGTGTGTTAATGTGTGTGTGTTGCGGTATTCATTCATCTCACATCCACTGTGTATGTTTCTTACTAAAACCAATAGAAAATTGATAGATGGTCACTTTGAAGACATAAATAAAATCATATTAATAATATTTAATAAATTAACATTAATGTTCATAAAACATCAACATTAGAATTTGTATCTCTGTATTTTAGCTTTGAAAGGCTTTCACAAATTTCACAACCTGGCACACAACTAATTCATGACATTTGAGAATGAGAACTAATCCATTGCGATGGACATTAAAATAAAAAAAATTCCAGTGTTCTTCAACTGAAAGATCTTCAAAATAACTTTGAATATTATCAGTTGATACTATTAAGTTTATTATTATATATATATATAGGTGCAGGTTGATGAGGGTACAATGAACATAAAGATATAAAATGGGCTCCCTCCTAGTTGGTTAGCCATTAGCCATGCCTGTCTTTTGTGATGCCTGAATCTCAATCAGATTAAGTTATGGGTCATATCTTTATTGTGATTGGTTGATCAGAGACCAAGGCATTACTCATATTATAAAAACATAAAATTGTATTTGTTTAAATAAAAAAAACATGTGATGTCCAAACCAATGACCGCAGGGTTACGTTAAGATAAATATGTATTAGACGATTACACAATTAGAATTTCATCCAAAATGAAAATTCTGTCATCATTTACTAACCGTCATGATGACAGTCCAAACCAGCATGTCTTTGTTACATCTGTGGAGCATCAAAGAAGTTTGTGCTCAATAAATAATAAAATAATAAATCAATAAATGGTGTATGGCCAATAATCAATATATGGCCAATATTAAAACATGCATTTTTGTAAAAAAAAAAAAAAAAAAAATCAACAACAACAACAACAAACAAACAAAAAAATCCCTCTAAAAACTAAATGAATAGTTTTAAATGCTACAAGTGAATTTAGGCATGACACATTATCATTTACAGTATGAAAAAAGGTTATTTTAATTCACATATCACATTTGTTAAAATTACATTTATTAAATGTTATTACATTTCTTTTAAAGATTAAATTAAAGTGACCACTAGATTTATATATTGTCTGATCCAAAAGTGATCAATATTTTATAATAATATTAATTATAATCATACTATAAAACTGCACATGTCAGATTTTGCAATCTAGTTGTGATTCTGACATTTTCTGATGGCTATGTGTTGTTTCAACCTTTAGGGTGTGACCCAGTGTTGACAGTTAAATTGAGCAACGCATCAGCAGGCAAATTCTGACTCAAATGATGTGAATCTGACGTTTTGACAACCTGTCTTTTGCCCACGTTTGCAGCAAAGAAGGGGAGAGTGTTCCAAACAGAGTGCTTTACAATGAACACAAGAGGAACCCACTCTGTTTTAACAAGCCTCCTTCAGCGCCGAATATCTCAGCAGACAGAAAGCAAGTTTGATTTGAGAACATAAAAAAACACTGTATGACATCCTTCTGAACGTGTGCACACACACAAAATAACCCCATTTAACAGGAGTGGCATCTGTGGCGCGAGTGATTTGCTTACAAGGTGACACTGCATCAGTCTTGGCGGCCATGTTTGGCAGCTTGTCAATAGAGGAAAGACTAGACATATGAAGATGGTGAAATGCACAGCTTTTTACAATTTACGATTCTCCTCTGAAGAACTGCCAGGAAGCCCAAACCTCAAGCTCAGAGGAAAGAACAGTCCGGAAAAATCAATGACAAGGTAAATTTACTCAGGTTTAAATATTTCATGCTTGAAAATGTTTTTAAAACTCCCATTGCATTGAGAGGAGGGCTCGGCTGTCACTCCAGGCCTTCTCCTTTAATGCAAACTTATTTTCCAAATTACGTATTTTCCACCCACTCATTTTACCATAGCCTTCAAAATGATTAGAAATCTATATTTCATACTTCTGTGCAGCACCGTGCCCTGCAACACTCACCCGGTTAGCCCTTTCATTCTCCCTCCTTCCTTTCATTTCATTTCAGACAATCTGTCGTGCTCGACTTCATACTCTCTGGTCTCACTGCATGATTTTTTTTTCATCATGTTCAAATTTAGATTCATATGGATGTTATGCTTATTAAAAGCATGCAATACTGATTCAATTTGGCCTTCTGTGTAATCTGCAAAATATAGTGAGAGCTGGGGCAATCGATTTATGACATCATTTTACTTCTGATTGAATTTGTGCATTATAGCCATTAAAACTGCAAAACAAACTTTTTGTACGGAGAGTGTTTTCATCTCGGTGGAAGAAAAAAGAGAGAGAGAGGTGATGGAATATAATCATTTTGGGTAGAATAATTTAATAATAATGATTTTAGGTTTGTGTTTTTGCTTTTCATTTAGGCTTAGAACACAAGTGGAATGTGTAATGAAATAGCAGGGACAAAAAAGGTTCTGGAACAAACTGATTTTTTCAAATAGCTATCCCCAGAGAAGATCACCTATTGAGATGCTAAGGCACTGCTGCACTCCCCTAAAAAGAGAAAGCCATGGAAGAGTACAGAATGCAGTGTCAATATGGTGGTATAAAAATGATTTGGTAAAATAACACTACAGAACAATGAAGACTCTGGAGGTCCATCTCAACCAAGATGAAAAGAGAGGCCTTTATGTTTTACCTTGTAGCTATTTTGCAGTCCTTTTCAACTATTTGACATCCTTGATGTAAAATACAAAGAAATGCTGACAGAAACACATTAGAAATGTTGACTCAGACCTATCTTCCTTTCTTAGTTTTGAAGGTGAACATGTTTTGGGTTTCTTTGTACAGAATGCTCTAGACTAGAGTAACTAGTGAATAAACTATTTAAGTGAAAGAATCTCTTGAAATATACATTATGTACTGTATGCAGTTGTGAAGGTGATACTGTATAGCGTTAGTGTGGTCAGGCTATATCCTGACTGCATAGTCAATAGTGACCAAAGACAAGCAAGCCTGAACATAACTGCACACAAGATGTCCACACAGCACTGAACTGTTGTGCATTAATGCAGGAACTGATGTACTGCAAACCAAATGGATGTAATTCAGTTACCATTCTGTTAAAATATCCGTTAAAATAATAATGTTGCAATAATAAGAAAAATATACATATAATAATAAATATTATACGGGTGCTTCTTTAAGTATTGGCACTTTTGGCCCTTTGGACATTTAGAAAATAAAACTCCCCTAAAACACTTTTCACACTTTCACTGGTTTAAATAAACTACTAACAATGTCCAACAGTGGACATTGAACAGAGACGGTCCATGAATCACAAGATATCAATGCCATTTTTGTGAAAGTCATGAACATTTAATCCATCGCAGTGGCATTTTTTTGATGGAAATGATTGGTGGAAATGACATTTTAAATAATAAAAATAGACTTTTGCTAAAGCTAATTTCATAGCCAACATTTTAATAATCCTAAATACACACAATTAAATATTAATAATATAATATACTATTATTATTATTGCTGCTTTTTGGTCCATGTAAAGTAAAATCTTTAGACCATTGAATTTCCATTAAAACAAGAAAGAATATTCATTTCAAAGTCTTGCCTCTAGCTTAAAGATGAATCTGTTGTATACAATGTTATAATGTGCAGATTTGCAATGTACACAGTCTCAAGTTTCCAAAACATGCGACACACAAACATATTATATGAAGATTTTCATATTTTTGGTACTGCAGAGGAGAGGTGTGATTCAGACTTGATGCTTTTTATCTCTGATTTCTTAATTTAGTCTCCAGCTTGCCAACACCTTTCTTGGAAACCAAATGTTGGCAAATGTCATTGTGTCTAAATTGAAGCTGCCCTTGCCAGCTCATTCTTTTCACACTCATGACAGAATTTTGCTCAGGTCACGATCATCATCCAAGAAAATAAAGGGGACCTGGCCATCAAATCAGAATTTATACACATAAAACAACATTATTTGTTACATACTAGATGATTAAGACAAGACTAAATGTCACACCATTTTTTATACTATCTGTAATATTATTTAGCGCTTGATTTGATAAGAATCTAAGTCAACTGAGAGAAAATTTAAAAACATTATGACAATCTTAAAAACCTGTGCAAAAATGATAGAATTAGAAGTTTTGCTCATCAGAGTTTTAGTTCTTATTCATTACAGATTTTTGAGAATCCACATAGACCGTTGCCCATGGCAACACTAAAGGGCCATTTGTATTAAAGAAGCTCTTTAATGTGGTAAAGAGACTCAGTAAGTTAAAATTCTCCAAGAAATATCTAACACTGCCAATGAAGGACATCCTTGAAAGCACTGTAGTTCAAAAAATATACAAACACAGAAAGGCATAATATAAACTATTAAATGTTTAACTTGGAGTTTAAGGAAACACTCAAAGAAATAAACATGATTCTCTTTGAACCTTTCTCTCATTTTCCCCGTCTTTCCCTTCCATTTCTGTCATGCAGGCACATTCTCTCATGGTCTCTGTCTAGCACCTGGTAATAAGTTGACACCCTTGCATTCTCCCCTGTGTGAGAGTGAGACCAGACCCAGGCCGATGATAGATCTGACTTCTGCTTTAACCAGCCTCTCATCTCACCTCCTCTCCACTCCCTTGTCATCTGACAATGCAAATGGATATTTGGGGATTTTGGAAATATATACTGCACTGTATGTCTTAGTGCTCTTTCTCTATGTTCGTGTGCTTTATCCCTTTTGTTTAAGATGATATGAAATGGGATGTTAGGTCCCACCTGTAGGAGAATTCCAATGCTACCTTGGAAGACTTGGGTCTTGTCCCACTTTATATGCACTTACGGTAATGTACAATGGCCACCGTGTGCCTGTGATCGTGAAGTCCACGAAACCATAGTGTGTTCCGTTTTAGATTTTAGAAGTATGCTCTTCTAGAGTACTAGAAGAGCATAAAAGCGCTGCAGGCTTTTACATAATAATAATAATAATAATAATTTGTTACATATACAGGTCTTTTCTGGGTCCTTAAAGCGCTTTACATATGGAGGGGGGAATCTCCTCAACCACCACCAATGTGCAGCATCCACCTGGATGATGCGACGGCAGCCATTGTGCGCCAGAACGCCCACCACACACAAGCTTATTGGAGGAGAGGAGACAGAGTGATGAAGCCAATCAGTATATATATATATGCTGGGGTTAAACCCCTACGAAGTACATCCAGGGATTTTTAATGACCAGAGAGAATCAGGACCTCGGTTTAACATCTCATCAGAAGGACGGTGCTCTTTAACAGTATAGTGTCCCCATCACTATATTGGGGCGTTAGGACCCACACAGACCACAGGGTCACTAACACCTCCTCCAGCAGCAACCTAATTTTCCCAGGAGGTCTCCCATCCAGGTTTTGACCAGGCTCAACCCTGCTTAGCTTCAGTGGGCAACCAGTCTTTGGGCTACAGGGTGATATGGCTGCTGGATGACAGTCAAAGCAGCATTACGTCACCAAAGTATAGACTCAGAGGAAGACCGTGAGGTCTTAGGGTGCTATTTGGGGCAGGGGCTTAGAAGCGAAATGATCTTGGTCCCCACCCCAGTACTTTTAGTCTCAGTACACACAAACATGTGTATGTTCTCTCTTACCATACTGTTTTCTACACTAGAGGAGTTGAAAGTGTGAGCTTAAATGTTTAACTCAGCAGTTTCCTGAAGTGTGCAATGTATGTGGTATGAGGTTCTACAGCAGTCCTGACTCACATACCCCGCTCTCTGTAAACCTAATAAGGCAAGTGAGACACCCCGACTCCAAGTTAAAATTGATTTTCTGCTATTTTTTTATTTTAAGTTCAACTGTTAACCAGATTTATTTTCTCTACTTCTAGAACCCTGGAGTTCCCCTTCAAAAGCTACTCTCAATGCTGTTTACTCATACGCAATGGCACATTCCGATTCCAACATCATTTAAGGTCAAGTTCACATTCCCACTTTTTCAGGGAACAGGGTAACAGTCAAGTAACCTGAGACATTTCTTTTGTATGAATTTGAGTTTTGTTTTCAAATGAATAAAAAGTAATAGAGAAAAACAATAAACAGGTCTTCAGTACCTTCCTATAAATGTCAGTGAACTTTCAAATGTTCAACAGCATTTAAATCTTGTTAATCAGTCTTCAGATACGAGTTTACACCAATATGAGATTTCAATATGAAAACAAAGAATACATGACCTGAAAAAGGTAACTTGATCTCATAAATAACTTCTGTTGACTCAAATGAATATTTGAGTTGTGCACTCAAGTAACTCAAAAGTTAAAAATTAAAGTCTCATGATCTATTATACAATCTTCAAATTATTTAAAACACAGCAAAACTCTTAAAAAGTGCTTAAATGTGTTAAAAGTGTTCTGAATTAAACTCATAACTTCAGTAAGACTTTCATATTCACAATCAATCTCTATCTAACTTCTAAAACATTTTACATCTTCACACGATAACATAAAAGTACATTTAAATCACAAACTTAAGGTGACCGTGCACTGCTGTCTTCAGTCTACTGTTGGACTGCAACTTTTTTGAAGGACAATGTTCACAGCGTGATGTCTTCGTATCGCCTTCCCTTCTCTTTTTTTCCCACACACACGCAGGTCTTGGCCTGGCATGTGGGAGCCAGATCACTCCATCAAAATACATTTCTCTCAGAGAAAAAAATACATGTACAAATATATTGGTTACAGATAGATCACCCTAAAATATTTACTCATCATATCACCATTTTCAATATAAGTGATTAAAGAAAATGAACAAAAAAAGGAACAATAAAATGGCATTAAAAGTGATATATATGGCTTGTGCGCTATTTTCCAACTCTTCTGAAGTCTTCCATAGCTTTGTGTAAGGATCAGACTAAATTGAATGTATTATTCAATGAAAATCTAGACCTTTGCCATAGCTCTTCTTGCGTCATGAGAGTTCAGGGAAATACAGTGCTGCCAATTTGCGAATGAATAGTTATTTTGAGAGGTATCATTTCAATTAACAATTTTATTCAGTTCATAAAACTGGTCTGATTCGGTTCTGGAGTTCACTTGACTCACTTCGAAGAATATTATCAAATTTTGCTCTGTTCATCAAACAAAACCTGACCTCAGAGGAGTATATGTATATGTGACCCTGGACCACAAAACCAGTCACATGGGTCATTTTTTTTAAAATTGAGATTTATACATCACATGAAAGCTGAATAAATAACCTGTCCATTTATGTATGGTTGGTTTGGATAGGACAATATTTGGCCGAGATACAACTATTTGAAAATCTGGAATCTGAGGGTGCAAAAAAATCTAAACATTGAGAAAATCGCCTTTAAAATTGTCCATTTATGTTCGCGATTATGCTGCATTCACTCACAAAAATAAATGTTTTATATATTTACGGTAGGAAATTTACAAAATATCTTCATGGAACATGATCTTTACCTAATATCCTAATGATTTATGGCATAAAAGAAAAAACGATAATTTTGACCCATACATTTCCACAAATATACCCGTGCTACTTGTGACCGGTTTTGTGATCCAGGGTCACATATATACAAGTTGTATGGAACACTTTTATGATGCTTTTGTGTGCTTTTTTAAGCTTGATTATCAAAGAATGGCCTGGATATTCTTAAAAAAAAAAAAGCATCTTTAGTGCTCTGCCTCTACGTAAAGAAAAACAGAAAGTCATACAGGTTTAGAATGAAATGAAGGTGCTTTAAGTTATAGTCTACTCAAAAATAATAAAAGAACTGTCAACATTTACTTTATTTATAAGTCGCTCCTGCATGTTTTTTTCTTTCTTCTTTTCACAAAATAAGATATTTAAAGGACAGGTTTGAGATGCACATGCTTTAAGGTACTTACGGATTCTTGCCTTGTTTCCCACTCTGATCTACACAAAGATCTTTACTTTGTTATCCTTGATGTGTTGTATTTTTATAATTTCAAATGCAAGGATTTAGTTAGAGTTAATTTGTTTTCTGGTAATAATAATTTTGTTTCCTGCTGTGTCAAAGGTGGCTAATAAGAGGAACGGGGCATCGTGTGTGTGTGTGTGTGTGTGTGTGTGTGTGTGTGTGTGTGTGTGTGTGTGTGTGTGTGTGTGTGTGTGTGTGTGTGTGTGTGTGTGTGTTTTATGTCAGGGCTAAATGAGGATCATTGTGAGTGACTAAACATCAACAAAAAAACTGTTTCTTTTTTACTCACTCACTCACTCACTCACACACACACACACACACACACAGGTTAAACACATACACTCACATGCACTCTCTCTGACACACACACATTTCAAGATTAGTATTCTTTCCTCCCTGTGGGTGGGAGGTGTCTGCATTGCCATTGTTTGTTTAGAGAATTAATTTAGCGCAAGCTCGGTGCCGTGCTCCGGCTAATTATTCGCGCCGCTGCTCATCAGAGCGGAACAGAACCGGTGACGGCAGGTGAATAGATGAGTGTATTTAACCTCCACATCTTGCCGCATTAATGGCCTGACTCTCCGTTTACTGACAACACTGACGGTGACTCTGGTAGCCATGCAGAAAATCGCGCCATTATTGCTGCATATATTAGCTCTAAAAAGCATCCACATAAAGGTACAGTCCTGGTCAGAATTATTGGCACCCTTGGTAATAACGTTCAGAGAAGGCTGTGAAAATAAATATGCATTGTTTATCCTTTTGATCTTTCATTTAAAAAAATCATAAAAATCTAACCTTTCATTGAAGTAAACATAATGAGTAGGGGGAATCACATCATGAAATAGGCTATTTTTTTTCTCGAATGCACATTGGCTACAATTATTGGAACCCTTAGAAATGATTTTGAGTAAAATATGTCTGAAGAACATTCCCCTTCATAATTAATTTTTAGCACACCAGGGTGACTAGGAACATGAAATTATCCAACCATGACTTCCTGTTTCACAGGAGTATAAATATGAGAAAACACAAAGGCCAAATTCCCTCAATCATCCATCACAATATAGGTAAAAAAAAAAAACTGTTCTGATGTGCAGCAAAAGATTGTTGAGCTTCACAAAATAGAAAGTGGCTGTAAGAAAATAGCTAAAGCATTGAAAATTCCCATTCCACCATCAGGGCTATAATTAAGAAGTTGTTACAATATAACAATTGTTATATTGTTGTTGTTGTTGTTGTATACAAGTTGTTGGAAATGTTACAAATCTGCCTGGAAGAGGACATGTGTCTATTGTCTTAATGCATATTGAAGATGAAAGTTTGAGTGGCCAAAGACTCTTCAAGGATCACAGCTGGAGAATCAAAGAAAATAGTTGAGTCTCAGAAAGCCTCATAAAAGAATATCAAACACCACCTGCATCACCACAAGTTGTTTGGGAGGGTTTCCACAAAAAAAATCCTCCTCGCTCATCCAAAAACAAACTCCAGCATATTCAGTTGTCAGACACTACTGGGACTTCAAAAGTGACCAGGTTGTATGGTCAAATAAAAAAATAAAAAAAATTAAAAAAAAGTGTTTGGTGCACATAGGGATAAAAAAAGTAGGCTACCCGATATGTACGATTAAATACACTGCTGGATCTTTAATGTTGTGGGCCTATTATCCTTGACATCTTTTTCAGATACATGGCATCATGGATTATTTCAAATATCAACAGATAAAAAATCTAAACTTGACCGCCTCTGAGAAATCTTCTAACGGGCTGTGGTTGGATCTTCCATCAGCACAATGATCCAAAACAAACATCAAAATCCACACAAAAATGGGTCACTGGGCACAAAATTAAGGTTCAGTCAGGACCACTTCGCCAAGTATTTAAATGTATTAAATTATAGCATACAGTTAGTGTTGGCGGTATGGTTCTGTTCTGGGCAAAACTCCCACGCCTGTCCATGCAGCTCTGCCTGGACAGAGCGGGGAGAGCAGCAAGTCAACCCCCCTGGGGTACAGGACAGAAACAGTATATGCATACATAATTACCATTTTAAATTAGTTGTGAAAATACAAATACATGATAGAAAAGCTTGCAATGTATTAAACTGTACGGGAAAAACTAAATAGTCAGAATGATTAAAGGTTCGTTTGGGTGGAGTTGGGGTTGGAGGGAGTTTAAATGCGAGCAGCGATGCTATAGAGGAAATGTTTATATGTGCCGCTGTGATAGATGTCGACAATGGATTGGAACACGTCATGAACAGCTGGCTATCAGCTGATGCGAGCTTGGCTGAAATGGCCTGCCTGAACTAACGCAATGCTTGATTTCTGTCACGACCATTCCAGTCCCTTGACCTGAATCCTACAGAAGACTGAAGAGGAGAGTGTATCAACATGGACTTAGGAAATTGAAGGATCTGGAAAGACTCTGTATATGGAAGAATGGTGTCTGATCTCTTGTCGGATGTTCATCCAAACTCATCGTGCATTATAGGAGAAGACTTGCAAAAAGTATTGAATCAAAGGGTGCCATTAAATATGGCCAATTTGTATCAGAGAAAAACCTTTATTTCATAATGAGATTTTCCCTGCATTTTCAATTGTTTTACTTCAATATAAGTTTTTTTTTTTAACTAAAAGGTCTAAAGGATTAATAATGCATATATTTTTTTCACAGGCTTCTTTGTTATTTACAAAGGGTGCCAATTCTGACCAGGACTGTATATTAGGGCCTGTACACACATTAGAAAAAGTGCTTGAGTTTCCTAGAGTATTTGTACCAACGTTAAACATCACAACTCTGAAAACAAATACATGTTTGGACAAAATCATATTAGCTTAAGACCTTAATTTGTTTCTGGTGATTTATTATTCTCTAGGCACTTTTGCCGTTGTTAGCACCGTAGTTATTGACACCTCAGCTCTGTTGTCACATCTATGGATTCAGTTGGCTGTGTGAGCTATAATATCAATGAGTCTTTATTTAGCTTCGCTGGGGAGCCATTCATCTGGACAGCGGAGGTTTAGCTGGTTCTTACAGAATCTCAGCAAGGGTTGCACAGACACTGATTTTTTCCACTGGAAGACATTTATTTTAATTTAAAACACATGTACCTAATTCTTAGAAATGTATTCTTTGCATTCATATTCGTTTCATAGGTCTCTACAAAGGTTTAACTTCAATGCCTTTGAAATGTCATTTGGTAAAGCAATAAGTAAAAACATATTTTTTCCTTATAACTTGAATAAATGTGCAAGTATACATATTTTAATCATCCATCCATCCATCCATCAAAACCACTTGTCCTCCTATAGGGTTGTGGACAGCTAAATAAATTTTTTTTAAGTGAAGTATATTTTACAATAATTTTTCATTACTTGCATGCTGGTTGCAATACTCTTTCAAGGAAACCTTTCTAGGAAATAAATCATTATTTCAAACTTAGTTTTAAAATTTTACTTCTTTGATATGATTTCAGGACAATTGTGTCATATTGAATTTTTTTTCTTTATGCACCAAAAATTCAAAATATTGAAATAAAACAACTATGCTCATAATAGAGAGTTGTATTCAAGGCAAGCTATTTCTGAACAAATGAACAGAGATCTAAAAAATAAAATATAATCTGTATTTCATGTATGTAACAATTTGTTCACATTTATTAAGAATAATTATTAATGGGTTAAAATAAGAAAAAGGTAATTATTACCTGCAGTGGTTTTAAAGAGAATACAAAGACTTTGTGTGCATACACATCCCTCCCTTATAATGTAACAACACACATTGAGCCACAGAAACGTCTTTCCATTGAAGCTAATTTCACTTGGATCTAAACTTTCAAATATGACCACTCTACTCCCTGTTGAGCATCTTTAAAAAGCTCCTTCAGCCTGTACAATATTCTGTAAAATAATAATCCACTCCTGAGGCTTTCTCAGAGTGTTGCTGTCATGCCCGTGCCCCACGAGACACACAGGGTTGAATAGACCTGTTCTGACATATGAATTTGTGGAATAACGATAGCGAGACAGAAATAAGGCCCTAATAAAAGAATCTACTCCCTCTAAAACCTGCTTTAGATAAGGGCCCCTGTGCGCAGCTAGAGCATTGAGAGCCACACAGAACAGAGAATTTCCATTTAGGTTAATCCACCCATTGGTTCAGGGGAGGGTGTATGCGCACACACACAAATACAATCACACGCGCACACATAATCTCTGTCATACTATTGTAAAAACATACACAATATCGCTTTACACACAGTCCCTTTTTTTGTTAAACACATACAATGGCAGCAGTTTTTTTTTTATTATTATTTTTTAAGATTTGCAGGCTGCTGTTTTCCTAAATTTAAGTGGGAACACTGGAACAGATGTTGGCAAACCGTATAAGGAAGAAATCCCAATACCAACATAATCCCAAAACACAATGTTATTGCTCCAATCCTGCACTGTCGTGCACAAAATTATCCAAATCCAGGATTTCAGCAGAGCCAAAAAACTGTACCGTTTCCAATCTCAAAACTCATTCTGCCTTACAGAGAAGCAAAGTTGTCAAACGAGAGAAATGCATTTAATAACAAGCATTAGTTCTCAAGGCAGACGCACCAATGGCAGACTTCAGTCATGTTCTCTTCTGGCTGAACAGTAGGCAAAACCGCAATCATTCAGTCATACACAGTTCATTCCTATTCACGGATTGGCTTTTTTACACTGCAGTTAAACACAGGAGTGTGAAAAGCATAGTGAAATGACTATTCCTTGGTATGTTTACTGTTTCAAAATATACCCAATTAAAAGACAAAGTTGATTCCCAGCCCTCATGTGATCTTGCCATGTGCTCCCCTTGTCATGTTTCCTTTGTTCTCATTGGTTCTTTGTGTTCATTGCTTTCAGTTGTGTCTTGTTAGTCATTAGTCCTTGTGTGTAAGCCCTCATGTTTGCCTTGTGACTTTGTTGGTTATTGTTTGAGTTCCTCAACGTATGTTTGTTGCGTAGTCTGGTGTTCATGGTGTTCATGCCTTGTCTGCCTTGGAGTTCATGTTATTGCTTTGCCTGGATTCATGTATTGCCTGTTTGTGGATTATTGTAACTGTTTGCATTTAGATCCTCATATTTCTTTATTTGAAACAACGCTGCATATGTTGCAGGTGCACTAATTTGAATACAATTCTAATCTAATATATGAAACAGGATGGGTAGTATCTTATATGAATTAGGATGAATCTAATCTGAATATATCCAACTAAAAACTAAATCTGGTCACTTTTGTTCTGTCTTCCCATGAAGACATGACAAAAGGACAGGCCAATGGATTATAACTTTATGGCCAATAACCAATAGCAAAATCATATATCTTTAGACTTAGAAAGGGTAGTGCCATATTTATTTTTTGAAGTGAATGAGGCTGTGAGGGATAGAATAGAGTGTTCAATGGATTTTACAGTTGTTTAACAACTTTGTTCAGCTGATGAAAGGCATTTTTGAAAAAACTTTCCACAGACAAAAATATTTGTTGCGAAAGTTGTAAATCACGACACGTACACAATTTAGGACCTTATATTTATCTTATATTATGCTTTAAATTCAATATGATGTCTAACCTCACTAAGGTCTATGGTGTTTTTATATGTAAAATAATTTGTTAAAAAAACAAATAAATAAAAATACAACGGCCTGATATCATCGGCTTCCAATATAAAAAAGGTACCCTACTACCGTTGGCTAACCTGTTTGTTAACCCAACTCAAAACAGTTATTCATTCATGAAATAGAAATAGCTATAGATCTGGGACCGTATGTACTGTATAAAGCCGCTCAGAGTAAATTTTTTGTCGTAAATGTGTCAAAATCCTAAGAATGACGTAATTTTACTCAGCTCCTAAATTATTTAAGAGTGCTGGTGAGGTATCCTAACCTAGTTAGGAGTAACAAGATGGCAGCAGAGAGGAGGAGACACACACTTTCCAATGAACATTTAATGTATTGGAGTTATGTATATTATGTTATGTATATTATGATATGATAACAGGGAGTTAAATAAACAATACTTGATCGTAAAGGTATTCTTTTTGTAACTGACCTTGTAAGAAATTTAACAACTCCTCCCACTCTACAAATCAATGCTCTGACTGCAGTAATGAAAAGTAATAATGACATTTTTGGCAACTGGAAAAATGCAGCAGTGGACCGGTGACAACTTAAGCCCATCAGTCCACAGTAAGCAGGGTCCGAAATAGCATTATTGTGCTACAAACTATTTTGTTTTGTTTTTAATGACCATACAAGTTCTCTCAAATTGCATCAAAATGTGAGGAAAATATTTTATTTTTGTATATTTCAAAATATGAAGGAAGAACAAAAACTTAACAGGCAAACTACAACTACAGGTTTTAGAAAAACAAAAAAGCTCCAGGAAAAAGAATCCACTGACAACAATCAGTTATTAATATTTCACTGGTTCTCTCTTGTTTTGCATGTGTTCTTTGCACGATTTGGTATGTTTCAGTGCGTCATCACAAATAAAACAATTGACTCAAAGCACAACTTCGCAATATGCTTACAAAAACTTTAATACATTTTTAATAATATTTGGATAAAGGGTGAAGATGTAAATTTTCATAGGCAACTCAACACTTTTGGCCACTACTCTATGGCAGTTAATTGACTTATCAACTGATCTACAAACCATGCGGCAAAAACAAGCCACTTTTATGAGGATTTTGGGCTTCCCTGGAGTTGTTGGAGCTGCAGATGTTTGCATCATCACTCCAACTGTAAATGAGGAGACATATCAATAGAAAAGGATTCCATAGCACTTTTTAATTTTTTATTTACTTTTTAAAGTAAATGTAAGTATTGAAACAAATGTTTCAGTGTCTTAATTACGTGATTTTATTATAATTACATTAAATTATTGGTGTCATCTTGCTGTGACCTCACCCTTGCAGGCTCACTATTGGCTGATTCAGAGGTTGAGGGTGGCCATTTTGGGTTGACATCGTTGTAATCCTTAGTTTGCAGCAATTAAGTGCCACTTCAGTCAGCACTTAAGAATCAGTCTTAGACTTTACTGAAAGTTGCTTTTAGCTTTTTTATAAAAGTCTCCTACTCTTAGAAAAGTCCTACTTTTCCTAAGAATTTTTTGACACTTAAGACAAAGCTTAAGACAAAGCTTAAGACCTTAAACCTTAAAGGGGAAATTAAGCAGTCAATCAAGTTTACATGATTTACAAGATGGATTTCCACTATAATCAACAATTATATAAGAAACATGACAAATGTAAACATATAAAAGAAAAAAGAAAAACCGTTATATCTTTCGCAGCCAGGGCGCCACCATTGTGCAGTATTCTAACATGTGACGTCACGGGGTTGGTTGGCTTTAATAAACCTGGCTGAATGTAGGAATATCCCGACATCAAACTGTCTACACCACAGTGTTTTGACCATGAACAACTAACGTTAGTTACAGTCATCATTAGCTAACAGCTGTAAGCATGAACTAGCTAACGCTAACTTAGTGTTTAGCTAACTTAGTGAAGTTTATTAGTACCAGTCAAAAAGACGACGTCTAACGGTATATGTTAACAAACTGCACATGGAAACATTGTTTGCGATGTCTGCCATCATATTCCTGTCTCTTGTCAACACCATGTAATTTAGCATGTATTAATATATGCATTTGAGCCGATACGGCGTGGAAACCGAGCAGTGGTACGTCGTCGAACAGCCGGTGGTGGTTTGAGGCGAAGAGCGGGTTGGCAACGCTACCTCAGTGTGGCTGTTGTACTGCGATGCCCACCGTGTCAGAGTCCATCTGCTGTATATAACATATAACGTTAGACGTCGTTAGTTGTTCGCGGTCAAAACACCGTGGTGTAGACAGTTTGATGTCGGGATATTCCTACATTCAGCCAGGTTTATTAAAGCCAACCAACCCCGTGACGTCACATGTTGATGTATCTTCATCAACATGTGCAATCCATCTTGTAAATCATGTAAACTTGATTGACTGCTTCATTTCCCCTTTAACAGTCAACTGAAAATAACCGGATACACAACTTGATTTCTGAAATATTATGAAAATGTAACATTGCAGAGAGTGTTAATGCTAGCCCGCTACTAAATCAATAAAGATCAATAAGTGCCAACACTGAAAAATTTAGCTACTGCCCAAACAGTTATCGTGTCATCAATGTCACATCATTGTAATTCTTCCTTCTCCTTGAGCATTACTAATATGTCTTTAGCTAATCAAACATATTTTTCTTCAATTAAATGTAGGCTGGTACATGTGCCAGTGTGCGGTTGGACGAGAGTCAATCTGTGTTACAGAGTTTTCTTTATTTACTTGTCAACATTTTTTTTCTCTCTCTGTATAACCATGTCTTGTTTGTACATAGTGGCCATGGAGGACATTCTTTGTTGGTGCTTTATACAGGAAGGACACGATTGTTGTTTATTGAAGATAAACAGGTCTCTGTGAGCGCATTTGTTCAACCAAGGGTTATGGCAGGATTTCTTGTTTGTTTTCGATTTGTACTCTTTGTCTTTGGAAGCACTGGTTTGTTTGTCTTTGAATTAGAGTTTGTGTGTATGAGAGAGAGAGTATGTATAGTTGCTTTGTCCATATAACAAGATTAATCTGTGCGTGTGTGTCACTGTGACAAGGTTCCAGAAGCTGCAGCCATCTTTCCCTTGCAACCTTCCTTCTCTCCAAAGATCAATGCAGCTCCTGTCTTAGCCTTCACCTCCAAGAACACACATTCATTTCACACATACACCCTGGAACAAACTGCTGACTTTTCAGCACAGCCAAAGCACGCACACGCACATGCACACACATTATTTATGACCTGTTGTGGCAGATGGATCAATAGTTTAATATCAGTGTTTGAGGAGTGCAGTGCCTCTGTCTATCAGATATCCAGACAGGCTACTAAACACACACACACACACACACACACACACACACACACACACACACACACACACACACACTCACACGCAGAAGTAGCACTTAAACACACACATTTGAGTGCCATCTGTTTGGTGGACAGACTGCTGCAAAAAATCAGTGCCACTCACTGACCCTCAAACATGACAACCACATGAGCAGCCCTTCAAGAGCTGGATGCCTGATTCACATTTCATGGTTTGTGATGCATATTTTTGGACATTATTAGAAAAAGTATGTTTTTTCTCCAGTAAAAATGTCTCAATATCAAAAAAGATACATTTACTTGAGAAGCACACTCTCACATGATAAGACTTTCAGGAAATAATATCCTAAATTAATGACATTATGCACACACACATAAAAAAAAACTAAAGATTGCACAGGTTCCTCTTTTCCATTAAGTAACAATAAATGGGAATTGGAGTTTGGAAAAACACAACAAAAATATTCCAAATGCAGTCCGATCCATGCGCTATATTATTGCAAGACAGCAATTTGACAAAAGTCATATCCCCCCCCAAAACACATAAAAGTCATTAGGGTTCAATACAGGACAATAATATTGGACTCCGTTAACTTATTTTATGGGGAAAAAAAAAATATATATATATATATACATACAGTGCAATGCATAAGTGAATACACCCATGCTAAAGTTGACTAAAAAGAGGAATAAAAAATCATATTTTGGAAATTGAACTTAATGCCTTAATTTAAAAAATTAGGAAAAATCCAACCTTTAAGGACACCAATTTTCTTTGTGAATGAATAATGTATCGTAAATAAATAAATGTTCTTCCTTAAAATACATGGTGCATAAGTGAGTACACCCCTATGTTAAATTCCCATAGAGGCAGGCAGATTTTTATTTTTAAGTATTTTTTTACATTTTTTTTTTAGGATACTATGCATCCTGATAAAGTTCCCTTGGCCTTTGGAATTAAAATAGCCCCACATCATCACATAGCCTTCACCATACCTAGAGATTGGCATGGTTTTATTTCAGTTAGCCTAATAGTTAGTTTGATTTGCATTGAGAGATGATCTTATGGAAGGTACTCCATGCCAATCTCTAGGTATGGTGAAGGCTATGTGATGATGTGGGGCTATTTTAATTCCAAAGGCCAAGGGAACTTTATCAGGATGCATAGTATCCTAAAAAAAATGTAAAAAAAAATACTTAAAAATAAAAATCTGCCTGCCTCTATGGGAATTTAACATAGGGGTGTACTCACTTATGCACCATGTATTTTAAGGAAGAACATTTATTTATTTACGATACATTATTCATTCACAAAGAAAATTGGTGTCCTTAAAGGTTGGATTTTTCCTGATTTTTTAAATTAAGGCATTAAGTTCAATTTCCAAAATATGATTTTTTATTCCTCTTTTTAGTCAACTTTAGCATGGGTGTATTCACTTATGCATTGCACTGTATATATATATTTGTTGCTGTTGTTTACTTATTTTTTGTTTGTTTATTTTTCTAACCCAATTTTCCATCGTTTTCTTGTTTTAAGAATAATCCAAGTCTTAATATGTGGTTTTGCTTCTAAATCATTTATTGCATTTTTTCTTATTTGAAGCTATTTCAATATGTTTACTGGAAAACAAGACTAAAAATACTGATGAATAAAATGATTCTGTGATGTAATACACTCCAGAGCACATTTTTACAGCTTTATATTATGTATGCGGCTTATTTGTCTTTGTGTTTAATGTTTTGTTTAGCCTGTTTTACAGCCAATCGGATCCCAGCCTCATCCGGGTTATTGATTGCTTGCGCGCCCTTATCCTCCAAGGCTGTTCCTTTAATAGACTACAGAGGGCTGTAAATATTATTGCTTACTGTGTGCCTGGCGCACTGCAAATGCAATCACTGTTTTATGACAAATATAAACACCAGTGAGCCAGCAGATCAGGAGTTATCTGAGGTAAGCTTAAAAGAGAGATTTTATTCTTTTAATGTGTCACCCTTTCTCCTTTTTCTTTTCTTGTCGTCTGCGTTGATTTGAACCTTCTGAGAGCCTCATATTTTTTCACTGACCTTTTCATAGAGTGTAACTCAATTTCTGTATTTTTTTTTAATAATAAAAATAATAGGAAGACATGTTTTATTCACATTTATAATATTATTATGCAATCTTGGATGCAGGATACAAGCATTAACCCAAGACCAGGTGAACTGCATTTTTAACTTGTGTTACAGATTAAATAATAAATTATCTGTTTTCAATATTTAAAGTGTCAGGCGTACGTATGTATCAAAATAGACTATGGACTACCACTACAGTCTTACCCACACTGCACTTTATGAATATGATTGACATGGCATCCTTAGCTGGGGGATGTCAGAGGCTAAGCACTTGAAAACATGTTGTCTCTCTCTTATGCTTCCCTTGCTGCATTTCTTCTTTTTTTTTCCCACATTGCAAATTTTCTATCCGAATTCTTTCTGTTTCTCCTGCTTGCTCTCCTTCTCTGGGATCGGCTGTCAGAAAGTGACGAAAAGTTCTGGAAGTGTTTAAAGAGTTTCAGATTTAAAGTGGGTTACATTACTGCCAGTTTCAGTGCAAACTGTATGTTCTCACAGTAATAGCTGAGATGAAACAGTACAGGCCCATTTAGGCAAAGTGACACCATTTAATTCCACTTTTTATAATTTAGTTGTAAGGAAAAACCTGTGTTTTTATTCTACAAATAAAGTCCCCCTCAGATTTACGTCAGGTCAGAGGTCACTCTTCCGGCCGGAACTAGACTTGCGTATGGCCATTACCGAAAGCCAGTGATTATAGTTTATAAAGTTATAAATATGAATATTTTTCTTACAAAAACACATTGCTTTGCTTTAAATGGCCTTTATTAATCCCCTGAAGCCATATGGATTACTTTTATGATGATGATTTCTTTTTCCTAATTTCACCATGTAATCACATGTGAATCACCATGGGCAAAGGTCAAACCAACAGAAAATATGACTACCATCCTGAAATATATTATATCAATGGAGAGGGTAGCATCATTACTATATTTCTGCCACGCTACAGTTTAATTTATATTCATTGGTATGAAGTGAGGAGGTAATTGTTGCCAGAATAACTCGTGCCCATTCTGGCAAAATTGTCCCCTATTAGAGCAAGGAACCATGCATGACCAGTGGCTCTGCTATTATGATGCAAATGAAAGAATCAGTCAAACAGATACTAAAGTGAATTTGTAATATTCTATAATATTGCTCTCCAGTTCTGAAACTATTACCCAGAGTTCTATTGTCTCTTCACTCAAGGTGAACTGATAGGGGACGAAATTGACTGTGACACTTCTGATGATGTGGCTGGTTTGGAAACACAACTGTCAATCAATCAAAGAGAAACAGTTAGGCAAATGAGTTGCTCAAAAACAAATATACTTATTTAAATAAATAACAATGCATCATTTTCAGCCAAAAGCTGTACTTGGTGTCTTCAAAAGTTTGAAACTGAAATCAACAGCAACTGCATACTGCAACTGCAGTATGCAGTATGCAGTCCCCCCCCCCCCCCCCCCAGCTATTCAAATGGTAGTGATCAATTTCATCCAGATTATACACATAACCAATCCCCGAAAAACCAGTTGAAAGGTGCTGTTTGATAAAGTCCATTGAAAGGTGCTATTTTTTGTTGCAGTATGTTTCAGACTGTTTACTGAAAATATGGCGATCAGTACAAATGAGGGGTTTACATCAGTTAAAGCATACATTTTACCTTACACTATCAACAAAAAACTATATAGACCACAATGCAGTGCATTTAAATTACAATAATAAGCTATTATTAAAAAACCTAAAAGCTATTATTTTCCAACCATTAGTCATCAAATACTTTGCAAACACTGCAAGAAACAGTCGAAAACACCTCTTTTGCGAACACAACAATAACTCCTAATTTAAAACGAGCTAATACTTGAAACTTGGCATTGTGTACAGAATATATTATTGGCTCTAATGATAAATTGCTTGCAATGATCCTCATTTGTAAGTCGCTTTGGATAAAAGTGCTAAATTAAGAAATGTAAAATGTTACGTAAATGATGGTGACAGGCAAAAGGTACACCTTTAATTTAAAAGAGCTTAGTGCTTGCTAAAAAAAAGTTGCTCTGAGATCTTCACATTTCCATTCAGATGAGACCAGAAGTGATAATATCTGAGTGGGAGTGCATTTACTTTGGAATTAGTCTGTCCATTTCCATCAGTTTGACCCATTCAGGCAAAACAGCTGTGAACAAAATAGTCGGGCATTATCACATTGACAGAGCAATTAGCCAATCACAGCAAGATAGGGGCACTTCCTCCTCTTAACTGATGTTATTTAATAAAAATTAGTGATTTACACTCTACATTTTGTCATATTTCAAAACATTACTTTACTATACTATATACTGTACAGTATAGCCTCTTTGCTGAAAAAGCCCATGCAGTGTTAAATGGCGCTATACAGTACACGCTTCAAAATAGTACTTTCACCCCTTTAAATTCACTTCTGCAATTTGTTTTGAGTTTGAATTTTCAAAACAGCAGGATTCAAAAATAAATTATTCAGGATTCAGGACACACATCGTAGACTTGGCCAGTAGAATTAGCATACTGAAACTAAAGCCTCAGGGATACACTCAAAACCCACTTAGGGTACTCTCAAGTTAAAGACACAATTTAGTGAAACTGAATAAGAGTATGATAAGGTTATTCAAGGTTAATTTGAAGCCATTTCCTCTTATCTTCTGTTCTGATCTCAGTGCTAGAGCTATGGATAGCAAGCATTACCTTTCACTTATGGACATGTTTTGTTCCCAAAATGGCTGCCTGGTATCATCTCAGAAAGGAGGTTTGTCTTTGGGTGGGAAACAGGATTATGGCTGCATGAATCTGTCCTCAGTCCAATATACTTTAAAAGGACATCTCACACTCAGTGACAAATGAGGATAGGCTCTCAAAGCAGGGTTTAAACAGCATCACAAAAAAGGTTGGAAGAGAAACATCTATCAAATGCTGGCTCAACGTTGGAACACACCGACAGTGATGGAGAAGAGGAGTTAGACTATTGTCAAGGGTGAGAAAATTCCTTGTCTTTTTCAGAGCAACAAAAATGCTGATTAGAGGAGATGAGATGAGACTATATAAGATGAGAGAAGACAGGAACAGGGGAGAAAATACTGATTTGAATTACTGAGAATTAAAAAAGAGAAAGATGTCAGGAACATTGTCAGGCACAAATCAGAGGGCTGTATGCGTCACAATGTCTTACAAGACAAAAGACAAATAGGCAGAGACAGTAAAAGGGAGGAAAAAGGAAAAAGTGTAGGGGTAGAAAGAAAGATGATTCATGTTGAGTATGCTGACATTTGAGAAAGCTGGAGATGAAGGCACATCAGGGGGAGTAAAAGACAAGACAGTTTGACGTATAAACTGATCGCTTTTCATTCATATGTCCATTCACTTTCAAATCTGTTTGGTAAATTTGTCACATTAAAGATCTGATTGTTATATTAGTCAATCAGACAAAAAAAGCAAAAAAAAATCTGAAATTAAATTCAATTAAATGGAGAAAAAAATGCCAGTCTATTATCAAGACATGGGAGATGGGCTTTAAATGGCAAGTAGAAAAAAATGTGCTTGCATTTACATTTACTAATTTTTTCAAACGCTTTTATCCAAAACAACTTAAAAATTAGAAATACAACAATCGAGTAATCTTAATGAGGCAATCTAGAGGCAATTTTCAAACCTAGAACAGGGAGGGATACAAGAAATAGTGAAAGCATAGAATTTTCTTTTTCTTCTTCTTTTTTTTTTTTTTAAGTCAGCAGGATGGAGTTATGATTGGCTTGTTAACATGGCAGTCACATGGTCTCTTCCTGTCTAAGTGGGCATTTCTTGGCCGTATAAGGTGCAGTAGGGACCAGACCTCATGCCGTTAAGTCAAAGATTCTTGCTAAAAGAGACTAGTCTCATATCAACATCAACAATCCATGTAAATGAGTCAGTTAAGATCAGTTGTGAACTAATCTGAAAAATTCATTTCTATTTGAGATAAGAAAGAGAAAGGAGACAAGAGATGCTGTTAGGTTGATGGAGGTCAAAAGATGGGCTGGAGGAGAGATAACATGTGAACCTTTCAGCTGAGAGAGCCCAAAGCAAGGGTTGATAGAGGTGAAGAGATAAAATCAAACCTCCCTCGTGCCAACCACTAAAGGGGAGCAAGACAGAGTGTGAGAGAGACAGGAAGAGAGAAAGAGTAAGAGAGAGGGGTCATATTCAGTCACCTTTCCTCTCCAGACACCTCCAGACTTTATCATCAGCCCATCAGAATGGCCTGTGGTCAGCAGAGAGAGATTGACTCACGACTCTTGTCTTATGAGACCACCTGGAAGTATAATTCACACCTTAGTACAAATTTATCCTTAGGATTGCCTGCCCCTGATTTACTGTACATATAAATTAGGCGAATAATTTGGCTTCTTATCAGCCAGTCTCATGAGAAGTCGTAATAATTTGTACAAGAAATCGTAAACATTTGGTAATTTAAAAACCTATAACCATGAGTGTAACTGGAATATATATATATATATCAGTTGTAACGATCTGTGGGTTTGTTAAATTCAGTATATTTAAATAGGTAATTGGAATTTCGCACAAATATCACCAAAAGTTAAACCAAAAAATTAATAAACATGCTAAATAATTTAAATGCAGATAAGTTTGTGTGAGTGTTATGTGTCCTTCAAGTGGATTTTTAATATCAAAAGTGAAAGAAAATACTTTTATATTTTACAAGTAATGATGCTGAAAAATCAGCTATGCCATCACAGGAATAAATTACATTTACATTATTAAAATAGAAAACAGGCATTTTAAATCGTAATATTTTAAAATATTACTACTTTTCTGTAGCTCAAACAGTAGAGCGTTGGCACTTGAAATGCCAAGGTCAAGGGTTCGATTCCCAGGGAAAGCAAGAACTGATAAAATGTTAATGTGTACCTTGCAAATGCAATGCAAGTTGCTTTGGATAAGAGTGTCTGCCAAATGCATAAAATGTAAAATATAAGGTCTAAAAAGGCTTAAAATTATGCATGTGAACATGAGATTAGTGTGATAAAAAAAATGATTTACTACACTTGTTATACAATATTTCAACTCTTGTCATGATCAGGTGAAATCAGTGACCCCTGTAACTTTCACACAATACATGCAAAGACATTACATTGGCAACGCATAACCAGGTATTTATACAACAAGAAAAGTAGTTCCACTACTAAAAGGACGATTTAAATAACTGCACTGCTCAATACAGTATTTTGTAGAAAGAAATTAATACAAGTGCTTTAACAACTATAACTACATTTCTGTTTTAAACCCTCCAGAATGTCGTGCCCCATAGACGATTATTCATTTGGTGAACAGTGATAGCTTACAACTGTTGTGTTAAAACTATGTTCTGGGTCCAGTACAAGTTAAGCTCCTTCGATCGCATCTGTGATAAGGAGAAAATAATTTTCACAAATTTCACAATTTTTAAAAATTGCTTGTTTTAAAAATTGTGAAATTTGTGAAAATGATTTTCTCCTTATCACAGATGCGATCGAAGGAGCTTAACTTGTACTGGACCCAGAACATAGTTTTAACACAACAGTTGTAAGCTATCACTGTTCACCAAATGTCCAACACTAACAATAGTGCACAAGCAGTGGATGGAAAAAGGAGTAAATCCTCTTGCAGTAGCATTATGGGGTTTTTTTGTGTGTCTTCGCACCAGTGTTTTGCCCCACACTCCAATTTTATTGAACAGTATCCTGTCCTTTCTTTCTCTCTCCATCTTTGTCATTGTGTTGAAATATCCACACTCCGAATAAACGATTTGTCTTGATGAGGTCACTATACCCTGCATGAGATGACAGGGAAGGGACAGAAAAGCCTGCAGAATTGAGGCTGGTATAATCAGAGCCAGGACAACAGTTGGCTGACCATGTCCACTGGTTCTCTTCCAACTCTCTTTTGTGTGTGTAAGTGTGTGTGTCGCCTGGTATGGTTCCAGCTCATTTCAGCGTTAAACCTCCCAGAGATGATTCCTGTGTGTGTGTGTGTGTGTGTACATGTCATGTCTAAGCTGTTTTCAGTGCTAAATCTCACTAAGACGACTACTGCTGGAAATGAAGAATTTAATCTTCAATCTACTCACAACCTGTAAATATAAATCTTGTACACCCACACACACACCTGACTTTGACGACTTGACTTTGACTCAGTTGTGACGATCTATGTGGGTTTGTTAAATTCAATATATTTAAATATGTAATTGGGATTTCGCACAAGTATCACCACAAAGAAAGTTAAACCAGAAAATAAACATGCTAAATAATTTAAATGCAGATAAGTTTGTGTGATCGTTATGTGTCCTTCAAGTGGATTTTTAATTACAAATTCGGAGCATATAAATGACAGAGCGAAGTCATATTTATGAGTAGAAAACTCTTGATTGCAATGTCGATTTGAAACACTGCATAAACGTTGATCTATAATGAAGATGATATCATATAGCCTATCTTTATTCTATAGAGATCAGTGAACATAAAGTCTGTAGTGGATTCAAAATTAGGTAAGAATCTAATCTTGACATATTTTGAAAATTAGGTAAGAATCTAATCTTGACATATTTTGAAAATTAGGTAAGAATCTAATCTTGACATATTTTGAAATAGGCCTACATAGATTGACATATCTGGAAAAACAAACTTTATGTTGACTTGAGGTCTTTTCTTAAAATGTAAAACAATTTGAAGGTCAAGATTAGATAGAGATATTTTGTGTTCTGGGTTGTTGCTCAAGTGCTGCTAGGCGGTCTGTGGTTGCTAGGTTGTTCTCTGGGTGACCTTCCATTATGCCCACATACAGACATCTGTTAAGAGGTCTCAGACGTCTCAGTGCTTTTGTTGCTCTTAAACCTGCCTAATATTAACAAATTCTACTTTATATGGGGAACAAAATAGGATTTTTACCTAATAATTTATTTTCCAATTAAATGTTTTAGTTTGAGCTGGATAAGCATAAAAAATCCCTTTATAAATATATCAATTTCAATACGAGTTATAGTAATGATAGGCCTAATGAGCTCAGAGACGTTTAGAATGTGTTGAAGTGTTAATGCAGTGTCTTGGTGCCTTGGACATTGATATTTTGTCATGAAGGAGAGCGAGAGCCAAAGGTGAATTGGACCTCTAGTGAATTTTATGCTAACTGCAAATTGTAAACTATCAGCCATTTGAAGGAAATTAGTGTTGTCTACTAGAGGGAGCCACAGGATAAGGAATCTTTTAAGGCTAATGTTTTTCTATCAGTCTCCATCCCTTTGAATGGAAAAAATGCATTGATCTAGTTTACTAGATGAACTATGATGTACTCACAGTAGTAGTAGTGTAGTTTTATATAGTGTATAGAAATCTGTGAAAATGCTTAGCCTACAGATCATTAAATGTTTATTCAACATTTATAGAATAAACATTGCTGTTCATTTAAAATAAAGAAATCATTTTATTTGTCTTTTTCAAGATAATATATATACTATTTCTATAAAGACACATATTCACTGTTGTGGTATGCATAATAAAACAAAGTAAAAATGAAAAGGGCCATAAGATAAACGCTTCAGATAAATAAGATTTTGAACTGCAAATGATTTTTCACATTTATTTGAATGGTCCTGTTACATCCTATGACATGAGATTAATCTAAATTTAAATGTTGAATAACACATAGGCTAGGCTACACCACCTATTATGATCACATTCCTTACAAAAGTAAACATTTTTATACAGGTTTTAATTTGAATATAACAGTAAAAGGAAATTCCTTTGAAATTCAGTTGCCCTTTTTGACACCTGTATGTTTCTGTTGCCTGTTTCATCAAACTTCTCCAACTTGAATCAAACCACTTACATTAGCCTACTTAAAACGCTATCATGGGCAATATAATTGGACCCTGATGATTGGCACTTGTGGCTATATTTTGTTTTTAATTATACTATAAATGTAGTATAGATTATATAGTAGATTAAACATCATTGAATGCTTGTTTGCTATGTTGCCACCCCTCGAAGTCCTAATGCCACCATATAAATAATTTTCTAGATCCTGAATAAAATGTGACGTGACTTAAATTTATAGCAACTTACCTGAAAAATAACACATCCGATTTCATGTCAGACATTTGAGGTTTGTTACCGTAAGACAAGGGCGTAAATTTGGTTTGAACATTGGGGGGGTTGAAGTTTGGGTCTGCATATTTTTCATGTGATCATGGTATAAATATTGGGGGGGTCACAAATTACACCCCTGCCGTAAGACCAACGCAAATGTTCAAACGGACAGCGCGGGCCAGTGAGTTGGCCAAACTCTCGCGCCCCAGTCTCTCAACCGGAGTCCCGGACCATGTGCTGTGTGCATTGTAGCACTTGCGTTCGCGTGCTTGCGTGAAGCATGTTTACATTTATATTTTAATTTAGGTAGGCTTCATGTTTTGGGGAATTTTTTCATTTTTCATCATTAGGGAATAGAAAATATTTAGCTCATTACAAAAACAATACCCAATGTCAAAGACGTGTTACAACTGAGGGACAGATTTTTCAGTGTAATGTCTTTGCCACTATTATCTGAATAAATAAAAAATTGTAAGGTGTTTAATTGATAGTGAGACCAATTGTGTGCATGGGTGTTGCATATTTTATTAACTCTTCCCCCTCTGGCTATTTGACCCAACCTTGAGTCACTAATCACAATGTGACTCTTTTAGATGATTACAGCAAAAGATCTATCAGCTGAAATAAAGCAGTGTCATCTAATTGCACAGAAATATGGTAGGCCTAGTAGATTTTTTTTTCACACACTCATTCTAAGTATTGCTGAGGTTTACATCAGAAAGGCCGCCCTTCATCAGCGAAGACATAGGTTGCAGTTATGAGAGCTAATGAATGGAGAATTGGTGGCAATAGAAATGAAACAGAAGAAAAGTGAAACAGAAGAAAATCTGGATTCATCTTACTGTACAGTAGGCTACACTTATGTGGGTGAGTTTTGCTGTAGTTCTGGTCTGCTACATTTATAAGTCAGTGAACAGTGCCACCTGCTGTTCTCATAGAAATACCACTACATAGTGTTCTATCGGCCCGGACCCCAACTCTCCCATTAGTAGAAATTTACAAACAACACAAAATCTAATCAGATCATATTAAAGGTTTTGTTAATGTTTTATTTTGCTAACTTCAGCCACACACACCCTCTGGTCTAAACCCCACCCTCCAAAGACAGGTCAGCTACCTTAACATATAAAAGACAGAGACAGAGAACATTCTGTATTTGGATAGGTTTTCTGGCTGGATTAAACTCTTGTTTTTTTTGTGCTATTTACAGTATAGGGTCATGGTTTGACTGGTCAGCATGTCCCCATTAGCCACTGCTGATTGATGTAATTATACCATCTGGCAGATGGTACTATAATTACTTCAATCTGGACAATGTTCTGCTGAACCTGGGACCGGCCATTCATGTGGATGTAAATTTGACACGTGCCACCTACCTAAACATTGTTGCAGACCAGGTACACCCCTTCATGACAATGATGTTCCCTTGTGGAAGTGGCCTCTTTCAGCAGGATAATGCCACACTGCACACATTATTCAGGAATGGTTTGAGGAACATTATGAAGAGTTCAAGGCGTTGCCCTGGCCTACAAAATCCCCAGATATCAATCCAATTGAGCTCCTGTGGGATGTGCTGGACCAACAAGTTCGCACCTCACAACCTACAGGACTCGAAGGATCTGCTGCTTTTACTGTCTTGTTGCTAGATACAACAGGACACTGTAAGAAAAAAAATATGTGGACGTCGAAGATCTCAAAAATTAAATTTATTACAGCATAGCATTGGCAAAGTACACAAAGCTCCTTGGGTTCACCTGCGTCAGCATGAACCCAGAACATCCATGGTTGGTTCTCCATGGATGGAACCAAGATGGTTCTCTGTGTCCCACACCCATTCTACAACTGACCATTTGCTCAGGATGTGATCAACCCAAATGGTGACGAAACAATGTAACTTGACTTTCTTTCATCTCTATGTTAATTAAGCCATTTTGGGGATGAACTCATTCTAAAATATATTTTGGAGTGGTATCTGGGTCGAGATTACAATTTCTTACAACACCTTCAGAGGTCTTGTTGGGTCCATGCCTTGGTGGGTTGGCTCTGTTTTGGCAGCACGCGGAGGACAAACAGCATATTAGACGTGGTCATAATGGTTTGGCTCATCGGTTTATGTACAAACATACTGTATTTTAAAAAATACTGTATTTTAAAGATAATTATGTAAAATCCAAATTAAAGGGATGGTATAATGCTCTTTTCACAAGATGTAAAATAAGTCTTTGATGTCCCCAAAGTGTGTATGTGAAGTTTTTGCTCATGTTAAAATTGTCAATTTTTGAGGGTGAGCAAAAACACACCATTTTGTTTCTGTTCCTTTAAATGCAAATAAGCAGCTGCTCCCAGCACAGAGGGCGGAGCTTCAACAGCTTACACTCACACAGACATGCACTGAAAATTTCTAAAACTTTTAGCCTTTTATGTTCAAACTGGATTCAGACAATGATGGAGAGACTCAAGAAGAAGTGACAACATGTAGAATGCAACAGGACGTTTCTGAATGGTTAGTGAATTTATGTAGCTTATGTGTAGTTATCTTCTAGTCATTGATTAGCATATTCTGTCTTGATAATCTATAAATCGTGTTCAGGGGGCAGGGTTTATGTCAATTTTAGGGTTGGTGATGTCACTTATCCGGGAGGAATGTCGTGTAGTCCCTACCAGCCGTTTGTTGTAGCCCTTAAAAAGTGAATTCTTTATATTTTATATCAAATATTTTATCAAATATCTCCCTTTGCTTTGAACTTTGAGCGTTGTAACTTTGCAGATGTTGTTTATGCTCAAACAGCAACATTACACACTAACTAAAGTTAAAAAAGTGAAATCATAATCAACCACCCCCTTTTTTTTTACAGAAGTTTTTACAGATCTTTATTGGAAAGGGTTTAAACATTGTTTTTCATGTTTGTTCAGTGAACTATAAACAATTATTGCACCTGTGGAACAGTCCTAAACACTTTACAGACAATTAAAGTCATAGTTTTATGACATTAAAGAGACCTTAGTTTCTGACTCTGAAAAACACCAAAAGAAAGATGCCCTTTTTTTGCTGCTTTTTTCTTTTCTTTTTTTGCTGAGTTAATAAAAGCAATATCAGTATTGCAGTCTGTGATGTGCCTTTATATCAGCATGGCTGTGATTACTTGCTGTATATATGGGTAATATTTTACTATTTTATAGTTTTTAGGGAACTATGTGCTTATCTTTTGCCCTGCCTGCTGCCTTTTAGGCTGGTCAAGGTCAGTAATGAAGGATTTGGGATCGCATGCTCTTGTTGTGCCATCAGCCAGGCAGAGTTGTCATGATATAATTTCCCCTTGGCTCTTAGTCTCATGACATTTACTGCCAAGTAACTGGCTCAAAAGCATTCAAGGTGCCCTGCTTTGTGCCTAACCGACTGATCAGGTCAGGTTAGGGTTGGGGCCTCATTAGTCTGTCAGGTTAGAATCGAGGCACCTTTCTGCAATGAAGGAGTGTTTCTCAGAACTCTAATTGAAGCTTGTGTCCTTGCTCCCCCTTTTTCAGCCTCTGACCTGTAAATCGATTGAAGTCTGCCACCATGAAGTCTGCCACCATGAAGGACATATCAATTCTCTGAACACACTGAGGAGGCAACAAGAGAAAGGAAGCTTCCAAAAGAGCAAAGAGGATCACATCTGAATCTTCTACTCATGCTCCATGTTGCCAGAAGCACACACCTCTAATTGCAATTTAGGCTGTACATTTTTGCAAACCTCCATACAATACACTGCAGTTTCCAGCTGAAATGAACACTAGTGGCCGTAAAACACCAACAAATGTTATCCCTGTTCACATGATCCATTCTGTTTCATTGTGATTATAGGGGCAGATTATTGATTAATAAAAACTTAACTTTTGCACGGTTTCTTGCTAAATAATATATGATCTCAAAACTAGGCACAATATAATGGCCACCATATCGGTATTGGCTGATATATATTCATTTTTAATGTTATCGGCCCGATAAGAAGATTTAACCGATATACAGTATTAAAGACGATAAATCATGGATTTTTTCCTTCAGCTGAGACACTTCAGATTCACACTGTTAGTCATGGTGGTTTTGAATTGCTTGAAACCTGATTGGAACCACTTAAATACAGTTAAGTGCAACATGTGCAGTCTGTCATATAGGCTACAATAAATTATAATGAGAACATTATAATTGTGTGGTTGGGACATGGCTTTTAATGGTGAGACTTTTGTTTTTTTTAATCAGGCTCTTAAAAATTTGAATAAGAATTTGGATTTAGATTTATCAGCCACTATATCAGTTATCGGATTTCAAATATAAAGATTTATCGGTTATCGGTATCGGCTAAAATGTTCATATCGATGCACCCCTACTCAGAACACTTTTACCGTAGTGCATGGTATGTAAACTAGAACATTTTGACGTTTACATGCACATAACCAGCTTCATATGCATAGCTTTTCTGATGTAGTAAACTTGGGGTAGCTCACCTGGAACAGCATTGTGTATGAGTCTCGCAAAACACAGGTCACAAAAAAAGAGCTCAAAGACATGTAGAAGCAAGCTAAAATGGCATGGTAGTTATCGCTAAACGCGATAGCATCTCATTTCTGAAATGCCGAGATATGTACAACAACCAAAGTAATAAAACATTCACATTCATTTTTAAAATAAAACTGGACACTGTAGAATAACAAATTTTAAGAATCTATTTCAAATATGTTTTAGATCTGCTGATCCTACTTCCTTACATAACATCACATAAAAAACTAAGGTGAACTATACTGTATTGGGCATTCAAGGTGAACATGAGGGCATCCATTTACTGATTAGATTTAACAGTTTTCCTTTGAAGGGGTTTTGTTAGTCTTTAATCTTCCTACTAAGAGATGAACTATGTGTGAATGTTTACCTAGTCTTAGTTCTCGTGACCTTGATGTGTTGTTTATACAATTTGGGGGGTACCATTATCTCAGTTGGGGGTAATTGCCTCTATTGTCTTTAGATGACTAGATTCAGTAGTCATCCCTAAAGGCTGTGAAGTTCAGCACCTTTAAGGACAGCCCACTGAATTGCCTATAAGATACCATGTAAAGTTCCCTTAGTCAGATTTTGTTGGACGAACCGCAGCCGCGCTCAATAAAGAATAACTTTGTTTGAACGTGATCCCAACGTCTCCTGGTCTCTGCTTTGAAGAAGAAAAAGTTTCCTACAACATACTTTTAGCACCACACATTGGACATTTCACTTTGAAAGTGTTGCGAAATGTGCAAGAAACAATGTAATGTGCAAGAAGCATTTTGCAGAAATATCGCCACAGGCACGTTTGTTCAATGAGCATGTGTTGTCTAATTGTGAAACCAGAAAAACTGTTCAATTAGCACTAAACAGTCTTAATACACAAACATGCACACATTATCTGCTAAACTCTCAGTGAATAATTAAGGGAAAGATGGGATAATGTGTCAGTTTATCTCTTAATCAACACACACAACTATTTTCTGGATACACACCCATCTAGTGTGACAGCGCTGAAAACATAAGGACAACACCTGATACCTGCTGTCCAACAGGCGTGTAGTTTTACACTCCCTCATCTCCCACCGCAGTCATCTGTTATCTAAGAAATCAGAAAAATACCCTGCTGTCTTTTTTATTGCACAACGTATTGTAAAAAAACAATGAAAAAAAACAATGGTTTGATAAATGTTTCTAAGCGCTTTCACAGGATAACAATAGTGATTTATCAAAGCGTATCAACCTGATAGCACCAAACGCTCATGAAAAAACATTTTGCAGAATAAGGATTAGACAAAACTATCAAAGAGGTCATGGGAAAAAACCGAGACTTCAGAACAGTGGAACTTGACACCACGCATGTGGCCTGTGACTTTCAGACTAGCTCACTGAATTTCCATTGGTGTTAAAGGTGGCAACATCTTCCTACACAATCAAGAGAGAATCATCAGATGACAAGAATAAGCAAACAAAATGTTTATTTAGCATTAGTACTTTTGTTTGTCTTTTTATGTACATGATAACACAGACACACGTGAAATCATTATGAATAAAAAGAAAGAAGAAAAGACTAAACTCCTGCGAGCAGCTTTTAACATACGTCTACAAGGACTTGATCAGGAAACAGACTACAAGAGACAAAGAAAGGCATTGATGTACTGTGAACTGGAGCATTGGTTTTAAATCATCAGTATATAAAGTGAAAGCTGGGCACAAGTAGGCTCAAGCAACCCCATTCAAATGTGCACGCATACATTTTCACAATCTATAACCACTCACATACACACAGCCTTTAATGTCAGAGCCCATCTGCAGCTTTTTTCTTTGTTGTTAACCATCTAATATTAATACTGAAAATCATACAAAACAAACTACAAAAATAATTATAATGTTCAAAGTGTGTGTCACTGTTTCACCAGTCATAGCTCTAATGCATTTGCAGCCAGTGTATTTTCAAGTATGGACAGTCTAAAACAGTGCTTGGCTCAATAAATGCTTTAAACCTCATGGTAAAAACAGTTTCCAATTTTTATGACTTCAATAATTCTTTAGTTCAGTTATTTTGGTTTTATGTTCTTAGGTGATGGTGTTTTGGTGATCTGGGAAAAATATGGTTTACAGTATATGAACAGTGCTAGAACATGACAGTGCTGTTCTAATGTATTATACAACACTTTTCAAGAACTGATAACCTTTATAATTTCCACTTAATGCAAATAACTATGTCTACTGGCTTAAATATGTCCACAACTTCATAGTCATTCATAAAAACTTAAATGTAACGTACCACTTTGTATTTTGATAAATCGAGTGCATTTCAAATGTTGTGGTGCAATTAAAACAATTATACACTTCCAAACTGAGACCATTACTGGTAACAGTTCAGTCTGACATTGAGTTGTAAAACCAGCATGTGATTTTAACAGGTTGTCCAGTGGCATTTAAAAAAAAAAAAAAAAAACTCTGAGGGTGAGAATGCACTTTAACGCACAAATAATTTGCAGAAGTTCTGTTTATTGCCACTTCAAAACATATTTTGAAAAGTTGCAGAACTAAATGTTAGATTGAAATGTTACCAAAAATCGCCTTTCACAGAATGTCCGTTGATGAAAATGGCTGAAAGTTAGAAGGAAGCAGTAGAGCACCATGGGATATGTTAATTACAGTACAAAAATCCTTCAGGTCTCTCTAGGCCTATTGATTTGTGGGAACATGTTAGTAAACAGACTTTTGCTTTGATAGCAACACTAGTCTGATACACGTTATAATAAAAATGTAGTTTGTTTGGGACATTTTGAGACACACAGGCACTCATACATAAAAATTCTGTATAGGCTACCCCTCCTGCGTTTGAAAAAAAAAGACTGTTCCTCCTATGATTTGCTTAATGAAAGAAACCATACAGTAAAGATGAACGGAGGACTTTAAAACCTAAACATCCATGAAGCAACAGAATAGGGTAAATGGCTAATTCAAATCAAATGTATAATTTTGCTCATTTGAACCCATATCTGCCAACAAGTGGACTGTGTGAAGGGATGTTACACGTGATCTGCACCCTTCTGAAGAGAAATTAAAGTTGTGCTATCAACTCATTAAATGGCGTTAGCTGAGAATAGCAAAACAAAAGGGGAAAAGTGGTAAAGATGCTCTAAGAATGTTAGTATACCAATATACTGGCTCCAGGAATCCCAAATTATTGTAAAATGAAGCAAGATTTAAAGTGTAACTATTCTCAACAAAGGCTCTAGCCTTTTGCATTGATAACTAGCAATATAGCAACTAGCAGCATTAGCTTGTGCAGATTTTTCTCTACAAGGAATGAAGTTCTAAGTTAGCAAAACATGCTATACATATTTAAAGATTAAGGCAAGGCTGGCAGCATAAACATTAGCAAATATGCTAGCTTGCTAATATCCAAGAACTAATTTTGCTTAAGAAATGAAAATGAAGGGATGGAGTGCGTGAGAAATAAATATAGAACATAAATTAAATTCAGTGCACAACAGTCAACAGGGGTCTGTGCGCAAAAAAGTCTGAAATTTATATAAATAGATAGAGATCTTTATTGTATTTGGATGTAGTGAAACCTGAAGCCCCATGATAACTTCTTGTTAAAACCACTAACTTCTAAACTTCAAAACCGTTGCTTTTTCCACAAGTATAAACTCAACATTCAGGACCATTGAACAACTGAACATTAACTCCACTCAACAAGGAAAAAAACGTCCTCAGGAGTTTTCCATTTATGTTTTCAGGTTTCCTTCCATTCTTCCTTACTTTGGCTTCCTACTTACAGTTCATTGTTATAATGTTTGGTTTGTTTCTTTATTGACCCATGTATTTATTTCCTGGATAGGCCCTGCTCTGAGTGAAGAGTAGTTAATTCCTCTCTTTAGTAAAGCGTTAGTGTTGATTTCTCCTAGTGCTTTACTTTAGTTTCTTATCTGTACTTCTAACATGGCCATTTCTTTTGTGCTTGCCATTTGGAATTCCATTATGACAGTGTCCATTCACCTTTTCCCCTGGAGATGAACCGCGCCCCACTCGTGATTGAATGCACTTGCCTATTCGGTATAGGCAGTAGCCAAGAAGAAGCAGACACACTCCTATCACAATGGCAACGTCCAATAAGAAGTACTGGTAGGTGGGGATCTCGTAGACTGCAGTGCGGAGGTGATCGGCGCCATGGTGACGGAGTATATAGCTAATCCAGTAAACTGCCCGATTCACTGGATGACCAGGCTGATCTTTATGAATCTGAGACAGCAACTGTGCTCGCTCACGATACCTTAATAGAAAGAGAGATGGAGAGGTTTCAGAACATCCAAGACAGCAAAAGCACATCAACAACATGATGTTGATCTTGGCCACAAGATGGCACTGTACCATAGTTTCTCTTCATTAAAACACTAGTTTTCATTTTGGGGTGAACTGTCTCTTTAATATAACTAAAAGCTCTAAAATTCCGTCTCTAGAAACTATTTTTTAGACTACGCTGCTCTTTGGCTCCATTGGATTTGTTGAAACACTATGGATCTGCAAATATTGACACCATTGCAGGGTCTTCAACAGGTCTTGTTTATCGTTAAACTTGAGTAACCCCAATTCCACAGTCATTAAAATTTAACCTGGCTGTGTGTGGGGTTTTTGATTTGTATTACCTGTTTTTTTGACAAACATTTCACAATGGCTGCAGTCAGATAGTGTGTGTGTGTGTGTGTGTGTGTGTGTGTGTGAGAGTGCTTAACAATGCACTTTATTCATTTTATACAGGCATTTTATACACATATGATTTACCTTTTGTCTGTAATGACATTAACCATGGCAGTATAAAGGTCTTCCTCACTCATCCTTTTCCACTCAAGCATTATACCCATGCCTTTGGCCTGAACTCGTGTCATGGTGTCATAGTGATCTCCAAACAGCGGGACACCCACCACGGGCACACCGTGATACATGGCCTCATAGATGCTGTTCAAGCCCCCGTGGCTCAAGAAGGCCCGTGTGTTTGTCTGTCCTGTAGGTGAACAAGAGATCCAATGTGTGAGAGAGAAAAAAATGTGCAATTTACAAACAAATACCATGAATCCCTGAACATTTACCATAGCTTCTGCATTGTAATCATCATTTAACTGTGGCATTTTGAGTGAGACCATAGTAACTACAGGGTTATTGGATGGATGGCTCCTCTTTACCATGGTAACATTAATAACTATTTTTTGAGTCGTTGATGTTTTAGGATGTTCTGGGTGGTTGCCAGGCCATTGCTGTGCAGATGCCAATGTGTTTTTTTGTATATACTGTGGTTTTCTGGGTAGATGCAAAGACATTGCTAGGATGTTCTGGCTGGTTGCCAGTGCATTGCTATGTAGCTGCTAAGATGTTGTTCTAGGTGGTTGCAAATATGTTACTAAGGCCTTGTCTAAACCATATTTTTCTCTCCGTTTTGGCCTTCTGTCTAAACTGAGATGACGGTTTTATGAACTTTCTGAAAATGCTCTCCAAAGTGAATACATTTGAAAACGCTGTTTTCGCATTGTAGTGTGGACTGTGAAAATGGAGGCTTTTGAAAATGATGACACGTTTAGTCATGTGATGCATATTGAACCGATGGATATTCATGTTTATACTGGTATTGTGCCTGTTTTGTGCTATTTACTTTCATACAGTTGTTAAAATATGTTACTTTGCCCACTCTTGATATCACAGTCCTGCAAATATGGCAGATAATTTATTCACATTTGCTGTCCTGCGGCAAAACATGAGAGCTGTTGCGTTTTAGATCAAACATATAATGGTGAGTGAGTGCGACCTGGATGCATCAGTGAATGGTGAGATATTGTGCTAAATAAAATGATCCTGCCAGAAGAATTGCATGACAAATTTTTTATTTTGTCTGTTCCATCTATATAATGAGGGTTTACGCATGTGCAGTTGGGTGAATTTAGCGTTTTCCAACGTTTCAGTGATGACGAGAAACTTTTGGAAAATGCTTAAATACGCTAATGTGGATGGAGAGCGTTTTGAAACTAAAACGCTGGTGTCAAATGTATCTGGATTAATGTAGACGTAGCCTAAGGTGTTCTGGGTGGTTATTGGCCCTATAATGAGCCCACCCTATAATATTCTGTCTCCTTCATTTTAACTCTCCAAATAACTGATTGGCCCATTTTATCATCTGTGAGTCTGATTGCTTGGAAAAGTAATGGCACACCTGTCATTGATGAGTGATTAGATGTATAATTCATGTACATGGCATAAACAGTGTCAGATGCGTTACACACCAATGATCAATATTGAGGGTTTTGTATTCAGGAGACAGTAATAGTGATGTGTGCCTCACAAAATTCCAAAAACTATAAAGTAAAACTGCCATAATTCTAATAAAATTAAAGTTGACAACTTAAGCAGTTTTTCATTCAGTTGCTTCTGTCTGTACTCGTTCCTCCCTGTGCCTGCTAACACTTCTTCCTCTGTATGAGTTACAATGAACAAAGAGTTTTATTCAGAATCGCTAGTTGTACATTAGCTATCTAGTACTCTCATATCGCTTTAAAATACATTTAAAAGACACATAGGAAAATCAAAGGAACATTTGCATTTGGTTTTTTGTAAATTTGCCCGAGGCTTCTCACGAATAGGGTGGAGTGTGTATCACTTTCTCACTGGTACTGACATGAAGCAGGACAGAAAGCTCAGTTGCATTACAGTGTGTTTAAGTGCATTTCAGGCTCTGATTAAAATGGAAGTTAAATCATTGTTGTTTACTGTGACAGTTTTGACCATGGGTCACTGATCTTAAAGTTTAGTCCAGCTGAACCTCAAACAAATAGGTGTTTGTGTTAAACAGCTGAGGGTCTTCAGAGAAGAAATGCCCTGGGTTCACCCTGTCTATCGACTTTGTGTATCAGACTTTTTTCTAGTCGTCACTTATGGTTGAATGAGAAGACCAAACTAATGGAAGACCAAAGCACAGGATGCATCAACTAGGTCATTCAGAGAACAGGAAGTGTGGCGGCAGCAGAAAGACAGTGAGAGAAAGAGAGAAAAGACAGCATGATGGAGACATAAAGGTCCTCTGTGACCTCAAGCCCATGGTGTACAATGAGACAGAAACTCATTCACACAAACAAACACACACGCAGGCTTTGTGTCCTCTAAGACAACAGAGACATTATCCTAAGAGATGCAGAAAAGAGCAGTGAGGAGGATGCGCTCTCTCCCTTACACTAATAAAAATGTAACAAATAATTTTCTAAATCAGTTTTCCAGTAAAAAATATCTAAACAGCTTTAAAACAAGGTATAATTTACTTGAGAGGCAAAACTGCATAAAAGTTAAAGACCAATTTTTGTGTTTTTAAATTGAATTAAAAATTTTAAACTTATCATACTGTGAATGCAAAGTAAAAAAAAAAAGATTAGCCAACAGGGTAAGTTTGGAATTGGTAAGATTTTTTTTGTTGTGAATTCCCCTAAGCTCACAAAGGTTACATTTATTTGATCATAAAACAGCAATATTGTGAAATATTATTACAATTTGAAATTTGTTAATGAAAAAATTATAATATTTATCCCTGCGATGGCAAAGCTCAATTTTCAGCAGCATTTTGCATTACTCCAGTCTTCAGTGTCACATGGTCCTTCAGAAATCATTCTAATGACGATTTGGTGGTCAAGAAACATTTCTTAATGAATATTTTAATACTTAATGTTAATATTTTTGTGGAGATTTTTTTTGGAGGATTCTTTAATGAAGAACACAAATTTCTAAAGCACAGCCTTTATTTGAAATACAATATTTTGTAACAAAGAAAAAGTCTTTGTCACTGTTGATCACTTTAATGTATCCTTGCTGAATTTATTTAAAGTAGTAATTTCTTCTTTTTTTTAAATAGCAAGGAGGACTGGAACAAAAATTCAGTCACACTTGAGATTAGGGTCCAATTCTCACTATTAACTAACTTTTAATTAAGACTTTTGCCTCAAATAACTCCTAATTACTGCTTATTAATAGTAAGGTAGTTGTTAAGTTTTGGTATTGGGTAGAATTAAGGGATGTAGAACATGGTCATGCAGAACAAGGCATTAATATGTGCTTTATAAGTACTAATAAACAGCCAATATCCGAGTGAGATGCATGCTAATAAGCAAGATAGTTAATTGTGAGAATTGGACCCTGAACTAGTGTTGCCAAAAAATCCAGAGGGAACATTCAAACTTCATATGACTTTCTAAAAATGTACTTTTATTTAGTGAGAGATAAGATGTATACTTACCCAATAGGTCGTTCTGAGGCATCCAGTCCACTAGTTTAGTATTGTTGCCAAGATTTGGGGGAGGAACTCCAGAAAACCTACAGAGAGACTGAATTCAGTAAGATACAGGCAGCTCTTTCTATAGGCTCTTTAAAAACATTAAAAATCTTTTAGGCCATATGGGGCTAGTGAATGAGACAATTGTCAGCTGATAAATATGAAGAATTTGTAAGTTATTCAAAGCATCAAAGATACATTGTGAGATCAGAGTGGGGCATACTGGGGAAAAAAGTACATTAGAGTAGAGAGACAGAGATCAATTATTTTGCATGCATAGATTGGTTTAGTAACAAAGCTTACATTCAGACAATCCACCAGCATCAATCAAACATGTGGATTCCTTCAGAGCTTATAAAGGCTACAAAGTAGTCATGTATGCCGTATTTAAACATTATTTTTGAAAAATAAAGAGCAATAACCATTATACTTTTGAGCATATAATTGAAAGGAACATGCAACTATATTCATTTGACTATGTAAAGTGACAGATTTCCAAATAAAACAAAAACAATGTAGGATGGGACCTGGAAGTCAAATTACTGTGGTAACTAGGCTGCTCTTCCTCCAAAAACCTTCCTCCTCTTTCACCAAAAACAATTCCAAAATAGCTAATGTATAATGCTATTTGTTAACATTTTTTGCTGACCACATGGCCTAGGCGACATCAGAAGAAAAGGGAATTAATTTTAGATTATGAAGATTTAGAATATGGAAGTTTGTTGCACATAACCCCATCACAATGATTTCTGAAAGATCATGTGACACTGAAGACTGGAGTAATGATGCTAAAAATTGCATGGCTTTGCCATCACATTAAGAAGTTACATGATAACATAATAAAAAAGCTGTTATTTTAAATTGTGATTATATTTTACAATATTCATTTTTGAATAAATAAATGCAGCCTTGGTCAGCATAAGAGACTTCTTTCAAAACCATTAAAAAAACAGACCCCAAATTTACTTCTGAAAAGTACGTATATTGATAAATTAAAGGGTCAACTGTAATTTGATGTTGGCTTTAAGAAATATATGCTGTGAGTCTTTGGATATCTGCTAAATGACTAATTAAACCAACAGCAATAGTTCTTTAGTGGAGATTATATGAAGCCTTTGCTTTGAAGTCTGGCTCAAGACTTAGTAAAGATCCAGGATTAATGTAGGCCTATGTCTTCTCTGTAACTGGTGGGCAAATGCACACAGCCTACAGGCAAGTATGTGCCAAACCTAATGACAAACATTCAACAGTTACTAAGAAACCTGACAGCAGTCAGTGACTCTAATAACCATTAATAAAATGTATGCACATGTCAGAAAGAAAGAGTTCAGACCATATGTTCATCACGTAACAACAGTGGTATATTTTGTGGATCACTGGAGTGTGTCCGTCTATCTGTACATTCTATTTATCTGGTATATGTGTGTTCCCTGGGCATTTCCCCTCCCAACAGTGTCCTCATTAGTAAAGTCTTGCCATGGCACATTTGCATGAACACAAGAAAGCAACTGAGATTATATGGCATGACTACGGGAGTCATGACAATATGAATGCCCATGACAGCAAAAGGTGCTGCTATTTATAAGCATGCAGCTTCACTTAGGAAAATAAAAAGATTTCTTTTTTTCTTTCTTTTTTTGGCATAAAGAAACAAAATTCCTTCAATGAGACATTTAAAGTTTACATGCACTTGTGACACATTGTCCATTAACTGATAAGAGCATCACATCTCAAATTTCCTAAATTCTTTTATAAATTTTATAAAATATTTTAAAATAAATAAATAATTCCCTTATGTGGTTTCCATGGCATTATTACTCATGGGGACTGAGGCTTTCAAGCTTCAAAAAGGAAAATTATCATAATTACAGTATCATATAGTGCAGGGGTGTCCAAACTCAGTCCTGGAGGGCCACTGTCCTGCAGAGTTTAGCTCTAGCCTGCCTCAACACCCCTACCTGGAAGTTTCTAGAATGCCTAAGACCTTGATTATCTGGTTCAGGTGTGTTTAATTGGGGTTGGAGCTAAACTCTGCAGGACAGTGGCCCTCCAGGAGCAGGATTGGACATCCCTGATATAGTGGTTCTATATTAATAGCAAAGTTAAATTTTGGTCTATTTTTCATATAAAGCTCATATGGCTTTAGATGACTTGGAATATAGCACACAATATGAACTACTTTTAGATTTATTGTAATTAAAAAAGCAATCTGTAAAAATCTTTAAAAATGTCATATGGGTTTATGATGAGTATATAATGACAGAAGTTTTGATTTTTGGGTGAACTACTCCTATTGTGCACAATTCCTATATAATTTAATGTGAGGGTTTGAGAAGCAATTTGTATACCATTTTAGAGACCATTTTGTCTCTGAGCCCATTGTAATGAATGTGTATTTCTGAAAGTTTTAAACACAACATACCACAGTATGAAATGATGATCCAGATTATCTTTTTAAGAGACACACCTGTGACCACATCTCATGTATTCATGAAGTTTTGCATTTAGAAACCATTGGAAAGTCTAACAAACCATCAGATCATTTTCAATGAGGGTTTACTGGTTTGGAAAAGGAAAACAAAATAGTAAGTTGTAGCCACAGGCTTATCAGTGGCCTGCCACCATATCAGTTGCCAATGGATACTTTGTGATAGAAAAAACTCTAATGGAATGATACGCAGGGGACTTGATCTGTTGGTAAAATGGTTCACCGATCACTTGAATGAAGGAATGAATGGCAGTACCTCCAGATGACTCTCTGGGGTAGACGGCTCAAGGCTCCAGCAAGTTTCTGAGCAATGTCATCTGACAGATACTTCACTCCTGCACCAAACGACACCACCACAAAACCATGTTCATCTGTATTCTTCACCCAGGTTTCAAACTCCTGTACACACACAGATCAAATACAACACAGTTCAACAGTCCATCTATGAAATTTGTGATGACTGTATTCACAAGACAAAGCAATTCAACATTACATGGAAATCAAAAGCCAGACCAAACATTTCAAAGGATTGTATATAAATCAAAAAGGTTTATTTAAATCATCATTTTATATGACTAAATAAACCTAACATTGTTACATCAACAACGTTTTACAGTCTTAAAAAAAAGTAGAAATTCAGTATGAGTGATCACTAGCATGTTGCAACCTAGTTTGTCCAAAGGGACAATGCTAACTTTCAACTTTCAATTCTAAACAAGTGAAAACATTTTGATCATGAAATTGTTTTAAGGTGTGGACATGTCTTAAGCTACTTTACCTTTGCCACAGAACCCCTCAACCTGAACTATTCATATAAGATTTCTCAAAACCTGTTTCTCATATTTTGTCAACCACAGAGAAATGGCATTTTCAAATAGTTGCAATGGTAATGCCACTACTATGGAAAAAATAATATAAAAAAGTGTCTTTTTTAAGCCGTGTAGACTTTAGACCAGGGGTCTCATTTATAAAACTGTGCGTAGGAACCTTACTAAAAGTGTACGTGCGCCCGAAAGCCAAAAATGACGTACGCAAAAAAATATTCAGACTTATAAAACCGTTCGTACGCCAGCACCTGCGCAGAATTCACTTTATAAATCCCAGTCAGCAGAAGATTGTGCGCACATGCGTCTCCACCCCGAAATAACCATATATGGAGCTTACAACGCCTAGTTTTACTATGCATATCTTCATCTGCATATCATTTGCATATGATCATTCATCCACGTGATAACGTTTAATGGTACAAGACACATTACATTAATAAAAATAATGTACTTGCCTATCCTTGTCTTGTTTTTTAATACATAAATCAAATAGTGTAAAATACATTTCATCTTTTCCACTGGCCGAATAGTATTTTTAATTGATTTATATTTTTGGAAACAGATAGGCCTTGGGCATTATTTGCACGAAACTATTTTCTCAGACAATCTTGTATTATCTTGATAAGCAATTATCTCTGTGGTTAAAACATTAAAACACAGCACGCCACAGGAAAAAGTGTTCAAAAACATCGCATCCGCAACAAATATTTCTATTGATTGAATTCGAATATAAAAAATGTTGTAACTTCTCAGTAATGATTTCATGTTTAAGTGTTCTCCATTAATTTGAATGGCATATTTAATCTAAATGTTTATATCAGAAGTAAAACATAGTTTAAATCATTATTTTATTTATTTAAACTGTTATTTGCGTCAGTTTCACTAAACGGCTCAACGCGCTCGCTGGCGCGGACATTTAAGAAGGGATTTGCTTCAAGTGACAGGCTTGGTGAGTGAAATTATATTTGTATTATCTTGTATTTTTTCTTTAGATTTTCTGTCTAAAAGTGACCAAAAAGACACTAATCTCCAGCTCACCATCGGTGTCGCCAAACTGCTCCATCTCCAAAACGTTCGTACACATGGGTCAGAGTTTGCGTGCAGGTGCGCAAATTTTCCCGTCAAGTTTGTTTTTATAAATCACAACTTATGCGTCGGAAGTGGCGTACGCCTCTTTCAGGGCCTGTTTTGTGTGTACGCAACGGTTATAAATGAGGCCCCAGGTGTGTCAAACTCATTTTAGCTCAAGGACCAGATTTATTCAACCTTTGCACATCCACAGAGAGCAATCTGGAGAATATAACGTGCAGAATGGTTTTATTCTGCTTTAATAACCAATACTGGGTAAATCAAAAAGGAAGCATATGAAATTTATTAAAAGAAGTTAGATTACATTTACATATAGTTAAAGGGTTAGTTCACCCAAAAATGAAAATCCCATAATTTACTCACCCTCAAGCCATCCTAGGTGCATATGACTTCTTTTAGCCAAATACAATCGGGGTAATATTAAAAAATATCCTGGCTCTTCCAAGCTTTATAATGGGAGTGAAGGGTCCCTTATATTTTGAAGCCCAAAAAGTGCATCCATCCATCATAAAAGTAATCCATAAGGGTGTTAATAAAGGCCTTCTGAAGTGAAGCGATGCGTTTTTATAAAAACCTAATAAACTATAATCACTGGCTTCCGGTAACAGCCGTATGCAAGTCTAGTTCCGGTGGAAGAGTGATGGCTGAGAGAAGAAAGTCGTATACACCTAGGATGGCTTGAGGGTGAGTAAATTATGGGATAATTTTCATGTTTGGATGAACTAACCCTTTAACATACACATTAAAAAAAAATCACAGTATATTGACCAAACAACACTTCTCTTGTATTGAAGATAACCGTAAAATAAGCCACCTAAACCAGAACACCACAAAGTAAAGCCTAAAAGAAAACACTGTATGGCTAATATTCAGCTCCAAAGTGGAAAAATTAACAGGACTTTTTTGTGACAGTTGTGTCACACAAAGATATTTTGTTAAATAAAAATGTGTTCTGTCATTAAAAAAACCCTTCATATGACTAATGCTTAAGAGATATGATAACAATGACGATGATGGTGATTTTTTATGTAATAATTTTTAAATTAATTTCACTAACTGAATGCTTGAATTACTAATGAAAATGTAAATGATATATATATATATATATATATATATATATATACACAATGATAAACATTGAAGCACACACTGTTTTAAAATTAGAGCCAAAGACTTATATATTACATGTGACTAATGTCAAATCAAGTCACCTTTATTTACTAATTTACAACACTGTCATTTGCTAATTAATATTTACTCAGACTGTTTATGTACAGATGTATTCAATCTTTTAACTTTGTGAACCTGATGACGACATCATGTTAGTAACCTAGTAACTTTGACACAATATGTGCCAGAAGTTACCAGAAAAGGGACAGGGAGTTACTGTCTGTAAAGCACTGTTTACATGGAGCAAACATAACCAGAAGTTCATACACCTAGAAAAGTATACACTTGACTAAGGCGTATTACAATATTAGTAATAGCAACTCAAACTGAAAGTGCACTATGCTAAGTAAAAAGTGCATTGTTGGCACTATAGTGCAATTGTTAGCACAAAAAATTATAGTACTAATGAGACTTAGCCTTTTGTGTTAGCAGTTAGCATAGCCTCAGAATGAGCATGTTTTTTGTGTAAGAACTGTTTTCTTGCTGTCTGAAGCAGTCCAGCTGCAGCTGAACAGCCTGCATTGGCCTGGCACTAACTGTCCGCCCCTCACACTGGTCTCAGTGTCCTTCATACACACCCGACAATGGGCACATTTACACACACACACACTCTGCACTGACAAACACTATTTGCATTATGGCTCCACAGCATACAATGATGCCATTTGGGCGCTTGGTATTCCAACAGTGCAAGCTTAGGTTCAGAACCCCCACTCCTATTCAATGGACAGCTCCACGCAATCACCCGCATTGATAAGAACGACCTTTGTGAGCATAACAAAATCAAAACTTCATATAATTACGGGTGAAATGAGACTGAACATAATAATGACTTGCATACACTAGATAAAAAAAAAAAAAATGTTTATACAGAACTTGCATTTTGCATATTTTCACCACATCAGGCCTAATGAATATGAATAAGTGGAAGGTGGACCAAGGTCACTGTTAGAGGGAGTGGGTTGTGGCATTTGTTAGGCTGAAGATCTTAAAATGAAAATGAGGTTCCTGCGTCAGTCGATCCCTAAATCATGACGTAATTTTCTTGGCATTCATGAACTCAAGCGTCAAAAGCACTGCATGTGCACATAATGCACTGAAAGAACAAGGAAACTTTGGAATGTATCCTAACAGTCGATTGTGGAGCAGACAAACACATGTTGGTATTTAAATTGATCCAAAAATACTGTTTATAAGCCTGCCTATGAACTAATGTGAACTAGTATAGACAACAAAAAGAGTGATTAGGAATGCACAATATTAAAATTATATACTATTTTGACGAAACTAATAAAAAATAAAACACTAAAATCTAAAATCATTCATTGTAAATGCTGCATTTAGACATCACTTTATAATGTACAGTATGACAATTATAAAATTATTTAAAAAACACTCTCAGTAAAGTGTATCATTCACCAGCTGATATTAAAGTTTGGGGCAGTACCCTAGGCCCCCTCATTTATATGGCTGCCCCCTCCCATATTTCTGATTGTTTAAAATAAAAAAAATAAGGATTTTTTGAATTGTTACTATAATTGATTGACTGATCAATCAAAATGCTGGGCAGTGTTCAAACTGGTTTTATTTTTGTCACTTGTTGTGCGTAGCCTATGCTGTCATCTTCTTTGTGCCTTAATTAAATGTGATGGCGGGTGCACAAATTTCAATATTATGCTTTTCCAGTATATCACTAAAAATTGAGTGAGAAGGAGAAAAAAAAGGCATATAAATCTGAGCCTACTTCACCTTTCCAGGACTAAATCAATAGGGATTAAAGGGTTAGTTCATCCAAAAATGATCACCCAAATCATTTACTCACCCTCATGTCTTTCCAAACCCATAAGTTTTTCATTCATCTTCGGAACACAAATTCAGATATTTTTAATGAAATCTGACCGATTTCTGTCCCTCCATTGACAGCTACGGAACTAGGCTACACCTTTGACGCTACAAAAAGTTCATAAAGAGATTGTAAAACTAATGAGAGACATGAAGAGACGTAATGATTTATATGATGAACAGATTGAATTTAGGCTTTTATTCACATTTTAAAATTGATCAGCGAACATAAACAGAAGCTCAGCCGAACCTGCTTGGTGTGCGAGAACAAAACTCATTGCACATCAAGTGAACATGCTTGAGTTTCTGTTTACCACCAATGATGTGCGCGCTGATGAATGTTTATATGTGAATAAAAGCCTGAATTGAATCTGTTCATCATATAAAGCGATTGTGTCTCTTTAAAAAATTTGGACAAACCACTCAATTCATATGGATTAGTTTTACAATCTCTTTATGAACATGAAGTGGTACTTGCGTAGTGTGATGGACTTTAATTAATCAACTAACATTTGTTTTTCTTGCAGGAATGACATTCATATGCTTTTAGATGTTCCCAAACTCTTTGGGGAAAACTTGTTTTTTTGAGTGTGTGTGTGTGTGTGTGTGTGTGTGTGTGTGTGTGTGTGTGTGTGTGTGTGTGTGTGTGTGTGTGTGTGTGTGTGTGTATAAATAACAATTAGGGAAGTGAAACTAGACAGAAGACTAGTTCTCAAACCTTGTGATAAGTAATCACAAAAAATCAGAGTTTGCTTGTGCCAGTGACAGAGGAAAAAGGTTGGGGCTTTTGAACCAATTGAACCAATCATATTGAAGGTGACATGTTAGTCTTATTTGTTTTCTCGATTCTATAAAAACTGTTATATCTGTATTTTCTGGTGGGATTCTCAATGGAATTTGTCTGAGATCCTCCGGCCTTGCTTCTTGGGAGAGATTCCCTGAGAACTGCTTGGGAAGATCTCCTGGCCGTGATTAAAGCATTTAAAGGACATTTGCTTGAGTCTGTTTGTCGATTATTCCTGCGAAGGAAGCTAGTTTAGGAAGGAAGCTAGTTTAGGAAGGAAGCTAGTTTTAGGGAAACAAGTTAGTTAGGTGACTATTATTGAATGGGGACGTCGAATTGTAGACTAGACCCAGATAGCCTAAACGTCGACAGTAGACGTTCGGGGACGTCGAATTGTAGACGAGACCCAGATAGTTAGGTTTAGGGAAAAATCTACCACAGTAGGCTGTCAATGGAGGGACAGAAATCGCTTAGATTTCATTAAAAATATCTTCATTTGTGTTCTGAAGATGAATGAAAGTCTTACGGGTTTGGAACGTCATGAGGATGATGCAAATTTTTTAGTGAACTAATCCATTAATGTGTGCAGTCACAGCATGTTTACCTGGTGTATTTTATTTTTATTTTTTCAAAAGATGAGCTACTGAAGATGCCATGTGAACACTAGGTGTTTCATTTGAAGAAGCAAGAACAACACATTTTCTTTTTACTTCTGCGTAGGAAAATTGAAGATGGTCACTGTTCTGTCTTTTCCCTCATAGAAGTTTTGGACACCTGGGGCCCTATTTTAACAATCTAGGCGCATGGTCTAAAGCAAGTGCAGTTAGGGCATGTCCAAATCCCATTTTGCTAAAAAAATGGTTGGCGCGCTCAGCGCGTGGTCTAAAGGGTTATCCCTATTCTCTTAATGAGTAATGGGTGTGTTTTGGGCATAACGTGCAAAAAAACAATCAGAGTGTAATTTCCCATTTCCTTTAAAAGCCAGTTGCGCTTGCGCCATGGCGGATTTGCTATTTACATGGCGCAATTTGCAAAAGGAAAGACTGAACGCATCTCCAGAGAGCAAATGGATCTGCTTGTGCGTGAGGTTAAAGCACACAAGTAGACCATCAACGAGACAAGCCGGATTCCACCATATCTTTATGTACACAATATTAATATTTTACATGGTAATCCTTTTATTTTTATTTGACATTTTTGTGTGCTGCTGCACGTCTCTGTGTGTGTAATAAGCAGAGTGTAAGCGCTTTGTGGACCCGCCTATAGGCGCACATTAATAAAAAATATATATATTGTGCCATTGACTTTAGACCAGGTTTCAGTTGCCTCAAACTAGCAACGCGCCAATACATGTGCCTGAACACACCTCGTTTTCAGACCAGCAGCCCATGGGCGCACAAATGGGCGCAAATGCATTTGCTATTTAAACAATGTGGCGCAGGATGTGAAAATCATAACTGCGTCGGGCTGAAACTAGCAAAAAACACTTGCGTCGCGCTTGGCGCTGCATTGCACCAGGTGTATAATAGGGCCCCTGATGTCTTCCCAAACATGAGTCTCTAGTCTAAACTGTAAAAGATAATGATCACACTGCCTGATTTCTTGATGTGTTGAAAGAATTTTCTCATGAATCAAATCAAGTTTGAGATCATTCATAACAAAGTTGCATTCAAATAATCTTTCCCTGTTGCCTTTTGAACAGGAATTGGTGGATTCTCTGGACTATGCTTGCATCAACATTTTTAATAATCACCCTCAAAGACTTATGTAAAAGGTATAGTCGCCGAGCTATATGCTGTAGTTTAGGTGTATAATTTGTATTAATTAAATGATTTATTATTAATATGTGTATGTTATTGTTTTCAGTGTTTTTGACCCATGTAACTCTAATAAATAAGTTATTCTAATAAATAAGCTTATGACACCAACATTTTAAATACCAGTGAAATGTCACAGAAACTAGCAGCCTCATATAAAGTTCAACCTTATTAAAGGGATACTCCACCGTTTTTTCATATTAAACTATGTTATTCCCTTAACTAAGACGAGTTGATACATACCTCTCTCGTCTCAGTGCGTGCACTCAATCGCTCTGTCTTGCGGTGAAACTTTGTTAGCACTTAGCTTAGCCCAGTTCATTCAATATGGGCCAAGCAGAGAAGCTACCAAACACCTCCACGTTTTCCCTATTTAAATACAGTTACTCGCGTAGTGTAACTCGACCTAGGACGGTGACACAAAACAAAACGTTGCGCTTTTCTAAGCGTGTAAAATGGATAACTATATTGTATGGCGGAATACCATAGCAAGTGCTTGTAAGCACTTCGACTTGGCGCAGTAATATCTTCACTCGTGAAAAATCCTCTCACCGGCCCCTGCTCCCTCTAGTGAAGATATTACTGCGCCAAGTCGAAGTGCTTACAAGCACTTGCTATGGTATTCCGCCATACAATATAGTTATCCATTTTACACGCTTAGAAAAGCGCAACGTTTTGTTTTGTGTCACCGTCCTAGGTCGAGTTACACTACGCGAGTAACTGTATTTAAATAGGGAAAAAGTGGAGGTGTTTGGTAGCTTCTCTGCTTGGCCCATATTGAATGAACTGGGCTAAGCTAAGTGCTAACAAAGTTTCGCCGCAAGACAGAGCGATTGAGTGCACGCACTGAGACGAGAGAGGTATGTATCAACTCGTCTTAGTTAAGGGAATAACATAGTTTAATATGAAAAAACGGTGGAGTATCCCTTTAAAGACAAGTGAACATTCAGTAATACAATAAGAACAAATAAACAAATTGCAAGCAATAACAAATAAACAGTAGAACAAAAACACAAATTAATTCAACAGTGCTTCAAGGTTTTTCAGGAAGGTCTAGTTCAGGTACAGAAATTGAATTATCCAATATAAAATAACACTGCAAAGTCTTCACTGTATAAATTAAATATAGATTATTAACCATATTAAAGTTACAATAGTTATTTAGTTGAGAGCAGTGAGTGATATTTCTTTGTCTTTTGTAGTTTGATTAAAATTAAAAACAGAAAGCAGCAGGAATATTAGCCTGCTTTATCTTTAAGACTAAATGCATGGATCTAATATATATAAGTGAAAATACAATTCTGGCTATGTCACTGCCTTAGAGTAATAATATATACCCTTAAGGTACAACTACAGACCTTTTATGGGTAAACACGATACATAGATGACTCTTTAAGAGTACAGCCTCAATAACAAGTTGTTGTAGCCCTAAAGGTAGAATCTTTGCACATTTTCTCTGACAGTAAATGCTATGGTGGCTCAGCAGTGCATAACACAATGAAGAAAAAAAAACATAAGTTAACAAAGCGAAAATAAGCCACAACATAGCAAAATCAAGCCATGACACAATGGAATCAAGCCATGGCACAACGTTCCTTTCTCAGCCAAGTACTGTAAAACCATTTCATTAGATCATTACCTCTAGTATAAAGCCAGAATGTTGGCCAACCCTCTATGGTGGCCAAGAAATATCACTATGAAATGGGCTGATATCGCAATAGGGCCCATATGGGAAGTTCAGTATTCTGGCTTGGCTCATTCAACTCTAACGCAGAACCTGATTTCACCAAGTGCAACATGTTCCTGGATCAAAATCTTTGTTGATTTTGGAACAACATTCCAATCAACCAATCAGGTTGAGGGACAAGTTTACAGTTTATGTAAAGTTTAGGTTTACAATCAGGGTTTGGTGCTTCTATCAGTGTTATTCGCCTATCATTTGCATCTGATTTTAGGGATAACTTATGGTTAGGGTTAGGTTTACCGGATATGGATAAGACTACATTTTCAGACAGGACTGTTGTTCCTGGATCAACAAAATCTGTTGACCCAGGAACACGTCTAACATCGCCATAGATATGGACGACTTAGGGAAGAGCCACGTTAAAAGGGAGGTTCACACATCAATAAATAACTAACAAATAAGTGGCTGAATTTAGCCTTGTGATAGTACACTAGTGTGTTGTGACTTAGACCTGGTTCCTCTGGATGTTAACTTATGTTTGCTTTTAAATTTTGTTGTGCTGTGCACTGCTGGGCCACCCTATTATGGTACCAATATCTTGTGCATCCCTAAAAGTCATGACACTAAAATAGTCGGAATAACATAGCAATGTTTATAGAATGTTTTAAATATAATAGCATTAGTTTCTTACCTGTGGCAAGGGGCTGGGGGGTTTGGTAAGGATGCCCCCAACATAGACAACATGTGGCAAAGTGGGTCGTGGGAACTCCAGTGCCAGGTCAGTACACAGCATCCAGAGTCGACTGTTCTGGACCAGATCATGCATGGACACCGATGGCTGGATGTTGTACTTCCTCATGATGCGATCATACTTGGGTAGAACCAGGAACTGGACACCAAACCTGGAAACCAGGTACACTGCTGTGTTAGCTACCCGTTGAAACAATGACATACGGTCCGTTAGCAGAGAGTTAAATTCTGGGACGTAAGACAGAGGTGCTGGCGCCCCAACTTCCGCAGGGTACCACAATCCTGTGCTGAATACGGCGTACTGGACACCCAGGATGTGAGCAATGACAAATCCACACATCTCATTGGGATCAACGAGCAGGAGATCAAAACGTTCACGTTTTAGCTGCTCCATGACAGAAGCACTCCCAACAGCGGCATCACAGTTTTGAGAATAGTGGTCTAGGATGTCAAACAGTTCCAGTGCTGTGAGACGCCCCGAAAAGATGTTGCGAACTTTTGATTGGAGGAAGTCGTCAGCTGAGGTGCTGTTAAAGATTCCAGGGTAGCGCTGGAGACGATAATGGTTGGAAGGTGGGATCTCCCGACCTTCAGAGACCAGGAAAACTGTTTCATGGCCCTCGGCGTGGAGAGCAGAGGCCAGGGTCTTAAAGATATACAGGTGGCTCTCAAACATAATTGGAGGAACTACCACTATCTTAGCTGCCCAGGAGAAATTTGCATCTAAACACCACAATAATGTGGCAAGCAGGAAAAAAGGCTTCATGTCTGCAGAAAGAAAGAAAGAAAACATTGTTAGTGACTCTTTTGTCTATCATTAACCCCTGTACTGAGCAATAACATAAATCAATAATTTGTGTTAGCATCAATGAAAGCATAACTGAGCCTGTTGCAATATTAGCAATGCTAACCAATTCTATTTCCAAACAGAAAGTGCATTATGGTCTTCTGTTAGCATTGTAGTGGAATTGTTATCACAAAACAATAAATGGGATTAATTGTATAGTATTTAGAGTTAGTATTTTGTGTTAGCTGTTAGCATACACTAAAACATATTTTTTATATACTGTTAACTTTATTTAAACCATTAATTTTGATTTAACACCACTGTTTCAAATTCAAACACGGTAGCATGGTGTTAAACTGATTTGGGGGTAACTCAATGTTTTAATTTTGAAAGAATATGTTTCAATCAAGTAGGTCAAAAATAAATGTAGCTGCTTGTTCAATTTACTTAAATAAAACAAGTTAATCCAACATAATTCTTTCAAGATGTTCTCACAACTTAATTTCATCAAGTTTAACCACTTCACTTAATCCATTTGAGTTAAGACTACATTAATGACTTTAGTTGTGTCAAAGTAGCATTATTGAAAATAACAGGATTTCTGCTTCCCATCATGTTTTGCACAGTGCTGGATAGGGAGAGTAAACGATGAAATAAAGTGATATTTATGCATTTTTAATCAAGATAATAAAATGGGGAGACTTGTTAATGTTTAATGTTCTATTATGCTGGTATTTAAAAGAGTTTCTGTTTTAGGGAGACACCATGGTGAAGTGTAGAACATGTGCGTTGGGACCCGCTAACAAGAATTTAAGTTGTTTTAATAAAATAAGCCACTGCTATGAGAATGCCATGGATGTAACCATGATGCAAAACCCAACAAGGAAAGCTATGTTAAGCTTGTTATGTGTTATCTTACTTTAAATTAATCATGGACAGTGGTCCCATGTGATTGAAACATGTTATTTCTACTCAAATACTTTAGGTAGGATAAACTTGATTAAAAATGTTATTTAGACACATTACTCAGCTCATAAAAAGAAGTATTTGAGTAGAGAAAACATGCTTCTATTATGTGAAACCACAATCCATAATTGAGTTGAGTTCATTTAAAGTATCATATTTTTAGTGTAGCCTCAGAATGACCAGGATATTGTTTACATAATTAATTGCATCAAAATAGCAACATCTGTACCATTGCATGAGCCAAAGCTGAAGTGCTGGAAAAATAATTATCAACTGTTATTGTTCATGATTGTTGCTAATTTTACTGTGTTTGTAAATTTTATGAGCTCTGACCATTTGTCTGAATCACAGCTTCATAACAATGCCTTTGCATAGTTATAAAAGTGCAAATTTTCTAAATTCAAAATCATCAAAGGGATAGCATTTAGAGTCAGTGGCTGATTCAACCAGCACAACCAAGACACACACTGTGTACTCTTTGTCAGAGCAAATGTGCATCATGACTGAGGTTGTATGTGTGGGTGACACTGTAGATTGTTTCCTCTATTATAATGACCAAAGTTCATTGTGTAATCTGCAAACATACACACACAGAAGTCAATTTACCATTACATAAATATTGTGCTCCCAACTATACTCAAATTTATGGGTTGTTCACACTGCATTTGATTTTCAAATTTGATCCTTAGAACTGTAATCAAGGCACATTTCCCTACACTCTTCTCAAGCAAATTAACGGAAGAATTACATTTCAGAATTTTTATTTACATGCAGAACAATATACAATAATGAACAACATTATTTACATACATATACACTACTTTGGGTTCAATACGATTTTTATTTTTATTTTTTAAGAAATACTTGAAAAAGCTGAAATACTTTTATTCAGCCGTTCACATTAAATCGATTGTCCGGGTTGTGTTCAGTATTCCTGTGTTAGGAACATGTTTCCTTTGTTCTAGTTTGTCTCGCCTGTGTTAATTTCTGTGTTTGTTGCCTTGGTTACTGATTCAGTTACACCTGTTGTTTAATTCATTAATTAGTTTGTTCTATTTAAGCCCTGTGTTTTGTTCTTGTCCGTTATTGTTGCGAAATGCTTGGTTGTTCTGTTTATGTCGAAGAATTTGTTCTTGAGTGTTTTGTTTCTTTTAAGTTATTGTAAATAAGTTAAGTTGCTGCAATTAGATGCATCTTTGCAACCCAGACGTGACATTGATGGCAATAACAACATTTACATTGTACCAAAAACTTTTTTTTAAAAAAACTTGAAAATGCTGTCCTCTTGACTTTACTATTCATCAAAAACCCCTGAGAAAAATTGATCACAAGCAACACAAGTGTTTTCAACACTGATAATAATAAGAAATATTTCTTGAGCACCAAATCAGCATATTAGTTTTCTGAAGGATCATGTGACACTGAAAACTGGAGTAATGGTGCTGAAAATTCAGCTTTACCATCACAGGAATAGATTCAATTTTAAATACATTAAATATTAAAAATACTAAAATACTAGAAAAAGTTGTGTCCGCTCAACTGGGCTCTTTCTTGCAAGAAAATGATATCTATGAAAAGTTTCAGTCAGGATTCAGGCCGCATCATAGCACTGAAACTGCGCTCGTTAAAATCACAAATGATTTACTTTTAGCTTCTGACCAAGGCTGTATCTCAATACTAGTTTTACTTGATCTAAGTGCTGCGTTCGATACTATAGATCATACAATACTCTTAGATCGACTACAAAATTATACTGGTGTTCAAGGACAAGCATTAAGCTGGTTTAGATCATACTTATCTGACCGCTACCATTTTGTCTATTTAAATGGAGAAAAATCGATCATAACTCCAGTAAACTATGGAGTGCCGCAGGGATCTGTGTTAGGCCCTCTATTATTCTCAATATATATGATGCCACTTGGAAATATTATAAGGAAACATGGAATTAGTTTCCATTGTTATGCTGATGACACTCAAATATATATTTCATCACGGCTGGATGAAAACGCTAAATTATCCAAATTGACAGAGTGTGTTAAAGATATAAAAGATTGGATGACGCGTAATTTTCTTTTATTAAATCCAGACAAGACAGAGGTAATACTTATCGGTTCAAAAAACCGCCCACAGAACCTCTCACACTACAACATTGACATCGTAGGATGTCCTGTTACTTTATCCTCTACAGTAAAAGACCTGGGTGTTATACTCGATTGTAACCTGTCTGTTGAAAATCATATTTCGTATGTTACAAAAACAGCCTTTTTCCACCTTAGAAACATTGCTAAGCTACGTAATATGCTATCAGTTTCTGATGCAGAAAAGTTAGTTCATGCATTCATGACCTCGAGACTAGATTACTGTAATGCTTTATTAGCTGGTTGTCCTGCATCCTCAATAAACAAGCTACAGTTAGTCCAAAATGCCGCCGCTAGAGTTCTTACTAGATCAAGAAAATATGATCATATAACACCGATTTTATCATCACTACATTGGCTACCTATAAAGTTCCGTATTAATTACAAGGTATTGCTACTGACTTATAAAGCCCTAAATGGCTTAGCTCCAGTCTATTTAAACGGATCTTCTATCGCCCTATAATCCATCACGCTCTTTAAGATCAATAAATTCGAGGCTTTTGGTCATACCTAGGATATCCAGATCAACCAAAGGAGGGAGAGCATTTTCACATTTGGCTCCGAAACTCTGGAATAGTCTTCCTGATACTGTTCGTTGCTCGGACTCGCTCTCCCAGTTTAAAACTAGATTAAAGACGCATCTTTTCGGCCAGGCATTCATATAATATTGTTAATCTTACAGTTCAAACTACAATCCGGCCTCTAGTTCATAAATGCCAGAGGAGAACTGGCCCCCGACTGAGCCTGGGTTCTCCCAAGGTTTTTTTTTTTCTCCATTAGGTCACCTGATGGAGTTTTAGGACACCATTAGGTCACTTGATGGAGTTTTTTCGGTTCCTTGCCACTGTTGCCTTTGGCTTGCTCAGTTGGGGATATTTTGGGGATATTTAATTTTATTCTATCAATCAATAAATTCCACTAGAAACAAACCTTGTTGTATTATTTTATTTTAATTTAATACTGTGAAGCTGCTTTGATACAATCTGTATTGTGAAAAGTGCTATACAAATATACTTGATTTGATTTGATTTAAAATATAAAAGTTATTTTAAATTGTAATATTTCACAATATTATTATTTATTTGATTTTTTTTACTGTATTTTGATTAAATAAATGCAGCATTGGTGAGCATAAGAGACCTTTCAAAAACATAAAAAAAATCTTACTGATGCCAAACTTTTGAACAGTAGTGTATTTTTAATATATATAAAAATGTCAAACAGGAACATTTTGGAATGATGATAAATTAATAATTGGATCATAAAGAGACAGTTTGAACTGATTCACGGAAGTCACATTGTTTTTGTTATTAAAGTTTAAATCAGAAACATTGAAACATCTCTGCTTTAAAGGAATAATGAAAAAATGAAAATCATCCCAAGCCATCTTAGGTGAATATGACTTTCTTCTTTCAGCCGAGTTAAATTAAATAATATCCAGGCGTTTTCCCAGCTTTGTAATGGCATTGAATAGAGCCTAGGTTTTCGAAGTTCCTAAAGCACATCCATTCATCATAAAAGTAATTCTTATGACTCTTATGGGTTAATAAATGCCTTCTGAAGCAAAGGGTTTTTGTAAGAAAAAAATATAAAAAATATATTTAAAAAAATGTATAAAATATAATCACTGGTTTCCGGCAACGACCGTACGCGCGTTCACGAGACAGTTGAGTTCTGGCCACTGATCTATATAAATTTATATATATAATTTATATAGATCAGTGGTTATATAAAGATCAAATCCTCCAACATTTTTCTTTAAAACTTCTTGTTTTAGACTTCTAATTCATGACCGCCGTTTTGTTCAGCCTAAATGGGTTCCATTCAGACCTTAACATTAAGTATTTTACTGTTATGTGTCAACAAGATTCAACAAGACATTTTCACCTGGCTATACCCAGTGTTTAGATCTGTTGTGGTATTTATGCAAATTAGCACATACATAATTAGATTATGCACCGTTTGTCCATGTTAACAAACAATTTCAAAAAACTTGTAATACAATTTTTGTTTGTCTTGATGTAAGTAATCAACTCAGTAATTTTCATGGTGATATCTAAAGGTTAAAATTTTTACCCTATTCACGTAAGAAAAAGAATGAATAGGCGTATGAATAGGCTATATTTGGGTCTTTATCGAAACTTTCCCCTAATGGGATTCTTCAGGACTTTTTTTTCCTTACTCAGGACATATTGAGGATACAAAATCAGTTGAGTTTGCTTCTGTTGCAATTTGTTCAACCTTTTTTCATAAAATGACTGGACTATTACGCTACGTCATACTTCATACATCAGGTCAGAGGTCACCCTTCCGCCTGGATCTCGACTCTCTCGTGAACGTGAAAGAAGAATGTCATACACCTAGGATGGCTTGAGGGTGAGTAAATTTTTATTTTTGGGTGAACTATTCCTTTAAAACTTTCATACCTCTAAGTCATAAGACTATTCTAATTACATGAAACAGGATAAAGTCATTTGAGCCTTAGAAATACAATAAATCAATAAAAATGACCAATTTAGCACATGGTTCTCAGAAAATGTCTGCATGACTTAACGTTAACAGCCCCAGACTTTAATAATAGGTTTAAACATTCCCTAAGGCTTTGGTGTTCTCATCTGTCATCTTTAGCCTTGCTTTAGTCTCACACCTTAATTAAAGAACAGAACCTACAGCAGGTCATGAGTCTGGAGTCTGGAGGTATATGTGATAGTGTGAGGGGAGAAAGACAAAGATGTACACAAAGGTAAATCAAGAGGCAAGAACAAAAAGGTAATGAGAAAGAGGGCTTTTGAAGTCCACATTGTTTCTAAGGTGGACAGGTCCCTGTGTGATCTGGGCAAGTTTCAAACTATTGTACCTTTATTTAGGTGTTCATTCAAATGAGGTTTTCCACAAATCTCTTTGCTCAGATAGCTAAATCAACAGTGTGCTGCACAGAAAAATCCCCTCCAAAAACAAGAGCAGTAAAAAGTAAACAGTAAAAGTGGAAGCTATGAATATTGCTGTTGTGTTCAAGATTTACAAACTGCTCTGTTCCCAAATATACAGAAAGATTGTCCTTAAATAATAAAACATGTTCAAGTCAAGTGTGATGAAAGCCCTACCTGTAAGTAACAAACAGGTGTTTAGTGGTGTTCAGACACAGTAAAGCTTCAATTGTGAGAACAAGGAGACTTCAGAAGGTAACGTTATGTTTCCCCGACCATATAAGCCAGCTGTTGGGGTAAATTTCCCATTTCTCTTGCCTTTAAATGACGGCTGTTGTTTCTACCGTGACCCTTCCACCATTTGGCTCTCTCAGTTTCAGGTGGGCTATCACTATTACAACTTTTTTATACCAGACTGTTTACGGTTGCCATGGCAACCATGCCAAAGTCAAGCTGTACCCTAGCAACGTCATAGCTTGTGTTACTAATGGACGGTTCAGGTTTCCTGCCCATCAGAAAGGAGAATCATTCGCTATTAAACACATGGAAATGTTGAGATGAACGATAAAACCCGATAATGTGATTACATTGTTGTCTATGCTGCCACATAAAAAAGCCTAATGAAAATGTATTCTCTTGATCACATACCGCTTATTTTCCATACTATAATTAAGTGATTTTATAATGCATTAAACTGCATATAAAATCAACGATACGAAGGATACGATACTGCTTTTTGACATAATAATAACTACATGATCATTGGACTACAACAATAAAAATATAATATGCACTAATACTTATACTGGTGATTATTGTTGTTATTACATTATAATTATTGTGATCTACATGGTCAAAAAAAGTTCATGAGAATAAAAACGTGTTATCGGTATATCTCAAAACTGCCTTCCAAAGTCCTTAATAACAAGTGAGAAAACACCCAGGTTTTGAAGTCAAAGCCAAAATTTGGACTAATATGAATTTGTTTGTCATGTACAGCAGGATAACACCTGCATACTTTTATGAAAACATTATTATACTGAAGGGCATTTGTGATTTAGCACAAACCATTTCCAACTCTTTCTTCATCTATTCGTTAAACAGAAACAGTAAAAATTTTGAGAGAAACACTGCATATTGCATTTAAATAGTGCATGTGTCAGATTAAAGCATTTAAACAAACTTCTAGGAGTCAGGGAAAGGTTATCTACACAAGCAGGCACAGCTTGATGATATCATCATGCCGTTTTACATGCCTTCAAGACTTGAAGTCACATTAACACACGTGCATTGCAGTCAGGTGACATATTATGATCGTGCTATCCGATAAGGGCTAATGAATACCAAGGCAATCAATCACAGAACAAATCCATGGTGTGATCAGAGTGAATTCTTGTTAGGGGTTATCTGGATTTCTTTAATCACAATGGGGGATTTCCCTGCTCATGCAAAAAGCTTTTTATATTCATCAAACAATGCTAAATAAAGTTTAGACATCATATTTTATGTGCTTTTTCTTTTGTTTTATTTTTGATACAATAAGCATGGACAAAAGGTACCGTGACAAGGCCATTTTCTGCTAAATTAGGTAACAAATGAACTTGATCTAAATCTCTAATGTTTCACTAAGGTCACACAACTGACATACCACAAAAGTCCAGTAACAATCTCATTCCAGGACCTGGAGCTTTGTAAAAAGACCTTGCAACTTAACAATAAGTTCAGGGCTTAATGTTGACAACAAACCCCCGCCAAAGACCCCACTAAAGCCACTACATGCATGCATTGAGAATAAGCGATTTGCTAATGGATGAGTTGCGTGTGGTCTGCGAGTATGTGCAATATGCAAAGAAATGCAAAACCCGCTAGGCCACATCCTTTTCAAGGAAAAGAGGTCCTCTTTTCACAAGAGGACAAAACAACTGATTGCATCTTACAGTAAATCGTAATGTCTTGGAAAACCGATAAGATTGATTTCAGTATTAAAATAATATCTCACAGAGATTGAAAGAAAAATGATATACACAATACTTTTTTTATTTTTTAAAACAGCCACATTAGACTTCTACCATCACACCATTTCTGATCAATACTAGTGGTTTTCACTAGAATTGAACAAGATATACACAGGTATCACAACAGAAGGCTGTAAGGTAAAGTCCAAACAACAGGCACTCATGACAACAGACATTAAACTGGCCGAACAGGATCTTCCCTCCCCCCACTGCACACGTGCACATGCTTACTATATGCCCTTTAAATGATACTGCTCTGACAAGATGGAAAAAAATGAATGAAACTGCTGTATAAGTGGTGAGTTTTTCATATTATTATTTTGAATTACATTGCATCATGGGACACTCTTTTACATACATCAAATGGGACACTCACCCAGTACTGAAGTGGGGACTGAAAGATGTAATTCACATATGATATCGCTTTAGAGAGAAACTGTAAACTGTGCAAGGCAGAATATTAGCACATTTATGCTTGCATTCACCAAGCTGGCCATGCTGGGGGGTTTATTTGGTCTGGATATATCTTAAATATTATAAAACTGCATTATTTGAATACACACGTTCTATAATGAATCTGTTTTGTGTACACTTGTGCTTATCCAGAGAGCAAGGAAAGTGTTTTAGTACTTTTTATTGGTTACACGATTTGTCGTCTTTAGTAAGCCTATATCAATTATTTTGTGTGTAGGCTATATCTCACCTTGGACATCCTTATGTCATTGACCCCTGTGTAAATTTAGGCTATCCTTAGTTTCTTTCTCTTTTTACCCAGAAAAGAGCCGACTATTTTGTGAATGTCATTAGGTAATAATTAAGGCATCTCACAGATTACAGGACGCCATTTAGAAACCTTAAGTAGCCTATTTGAACAATTATCCAGAAAGTTCCCCCTTATAATAACTTAAGAAAGTTATTATAAGATTTATTTTATAATAAACTGACATTATCTCTTTATTTTAGTTTAGAATATTTTTTATTTTATTTTTTAGATCGATGATAAGCAGGAGTTGAATGTCAGTCTTACTGCAGATGCCCCCTGCTAAACTGACCTATCGCTGGCCAGTTAAATATTAACGAAGTGGGCCGGTAAAAGTGAGCAGGTAAATCTTTAGATCATGTCCCAAACGCTCACTTGTTTCTCAATCCTCAGGAAACTATTTTAAAGACATCATGTGACAGGTACTCGATCATATCACTTTACAGTATTATTAAAAAAACACACAAAAAAAAACACCGAGACTTCAAAATATGTCACATGCAGGAGCAGCGCGAGCACAAAACAACACAAAACCCGAAGGACACACCTGAGTGTAATCTTCCTGTAAATAGCGACGGCTAATAACACTGTTTCTAAAAACACCTGTTTCTAAAAGGAAACGCCGCCCTTCGCCGCTTACCTGTACAGGTGAACCCGGTAAATTCGGTGTCCTAATGTATGTGAAATTAACGTCCCCTCAATCTCCTGAGCCTCTGACACTTTTACATAAATCCACAAACGGTGTTGGCCGGTTAAAACTGCCCGTTTGCCACAACAGGCGAGGTGGTTTTCCCAATGGCTATGAGATGAGGCGTTGTGTATAACTCCGAGGAGGGCGGGATATGCGAAACCTCAATTCACAGTCACTGCAGGGAGTGGTCGAACCATGGCAGTGTAAACGCTAGAACAATATAGAGACTTCGGCCTTCCAGATCCCCTGGGAAGCGTCAGGTGCGTCGTTTGCTCTTTCGACACAGGTATATTTGCATTTGAGGAGCGTAGGCGCTTCCGTTTAGGCAGAGCTGTGTTATAAATATGATAAAGACTCACAGAGTCATTGACCACTCCTGAAGATTAACATCTTCATTCTACCTTTGACGTTATAACTCTAATAACAGGCTAATACGCTTGTTGACTGCGTAATAGTAAAAAAAGAAAAGAAAAAAAAGCATTTCGAGGATTTCGAGAAGTGTTCTGTTATAAGGATGCAGTTTACAAGACTTCTTAAAAGTTAACTGGTAACACTTTACAACAAGGACTCATTAGTTAATGCATTAACTAACACGAACTAACAATGAGCAATGCATTTTTACAGCATTTATTATCCTTTTTTAACGTTAGTTAATAAAAATGTTTATGTTGTTGTTCATAGTGTATTAACTATTGTTACCAGATATAATTTTTTATCTTAAAATTAAAATTTTGAGATGAACTAAGAATAAATGTTGTAAAAGTAATGTTTTATTGTAAGTTCATGTCAACAGTAAGTTAACCAATGTAACAAATTAAACCTTATTGTAGCCTATAGTGTTAACAGTTACAATAATTAAATATCACTATAGTTCATAACAACTGAAGTAACTATCTAAATGGAATCTCACAGTTTATGTTTATGACATAAACACATAATGTTTCTAGAGCACAAAAATACAACTTTTGAAGAAAAATTCCACCAAAACTTCACAGTTAGTACAATGTCGTCTTTGTGTTTGCATGTGTATGTGAGAGAGAGAAAGAGAGAGAGAGAAATAGAACAGCCATGATGATTGTGTTTGAATCATTGATGATTCTCTTCAGTTGGTGCCGCTCATGTTTCTGTGGAGTGCTTCTGTGGGTGTTATACAGCTTAGAACCCCAACCCATCAGACATGCATACAGTTTAAAAAAAACGAAAGCTAAAAAAAAACGGCAGCCAGGTATTTAAAATTTGCAATAAATTCTTGGAAGGCACCAGCTGACAAATGTTGTTGTGCAAGGAGTTGCTGATTATTTTGACAGCCTGCTTCTTGAATATTGATTCAATTGGGCAGACAGTAACCAATGATTTTCATTTTTCTGTAAAAAATAAAATAAAAAATCCTGTTGTTTTTACAAAAAAAATCCATGTCAGATGTGAATAATTCTGTAAAAAAACAAAACAAAACAAAACAGTAAAAATGTAAACATATTTACAGAACAGCCTGTAAATTTGTAAATTAAAGTTTACAGTATAAAACTGTAATTTACACCAAAAAAAAGCCATTTAAACCGGTAAATCCAACAACGCACACTGCTACTAAAATCTATTAGGTATTAGGTAAAAGAGGAAGCCACATCTCACAATCTCACAGAAGTAGCCTTTCCACAAGTTCAATTTTACAGAAGTTGCACAGTCGCAAACAACTTCTGTTCGCAAACAGTTAAGCAACAATTATTTAAATGAAATACTTTCAAATGTGAAGTGTCCCACTGGGAATTCTAGGAATGTTAGTTTTTTATTGTAAATTATAATTTGATGAAATCTCCAGTTAGATCTTTTACAGTTTTTCCCTGTATATAGTACGGTAACTTGTTACCAGGTTTTTTCCATAGCGTTTTTTTACAATATTGTACAGTTAAAATTACACTAATTTTTTTACAGTGAAAGTACAATTTGCTGCAGTCTCATGCTGTGACTAACCCATACCAGACATTTAAGTTATTTTAACGTCATTGTGCATATCAGTTATGCACAATGAAGACAATGGGCCCTATCTTGCACCCAGCGCAATTGACTTTGTACACCGACGCATGTTTCATTCCTATTTTGCACCCGCGCAAAGCGCGCTTTTCCCTCCACAGAAGCACGTCGCTAAACTAGGGAATGAACTTGCGCTCCCGGGGCGGTTCAGCGCAAAAAAGGAGGCGTGTTCCGGCGCAAACAATCCCTGGTGCTATTTTACAGGTTTAGAAAACAATTCCGCCACTGGCCAGAAAGATAGATAGATAGATAGATAGATAGATAGATAGATAGATAGATAGATAGATAGATAGATAGATAGATAGATAGATAGACAGATAGATAGATTTACAGTATTATAAAAGCATACATCTAGCTTACACATTTACCCACATTATTATATACCTGTTTAACCGAAGTTAATTTGGGTGTGTTTCTCCATCCCCAATGTCACTTCTCTCTCTTTTACGGCTGTGACGAGAGCGTTGCTCTCCTCGGCTGTGAACCGCTCCTGGCCAGCGTCTGGCAAATATCCGCCGTTATAATAGCAATACGCCAAGGAAAAAGCACGTCTGCTCTTAAAGGGAATGTGAGATGATGCTCTGATTGGTTTATTTCACGTTACGCCCAAACCACACCTATGAATAATGAAGCTACTTCAGACCAACCCATTTTAGATTTGCGCCGGGCGCAAAAGTCATTTATCCCGCCGGGAAAATAGCAACAGCGCCGAGACCCGCCCACAAAGTTACTTGCGCTTTGCGCTTTGACACTTGTGTTTCAGATCGTTAAAATAGGGCCCAATATCTTCCCATCTGAGCTTCTGAGAAATGATGATTCCTAGAAAGCTAAGTGACTCAGCTGTGGTGACAGTTGAGCCTAGAAGTCCTTCTCCTAATTATGGTTGTATGCCTCTGTAGACACTGCAATGAGCTGTGTTTGTATCTCCATTCACTACCATAAGGCAGTTGTTGTTGAATGTGTAGCTAATATAAAGTTGTTTTTGGTGATACAAATAATTAATAAAGTAATGTAAATTATATTATAATTAAAATAATAATAATTTAGGTATTTGACAGAACTGTAAGTTCCCACCATGCCCCAAATCCAAACATTTATTCTTCCTTCTTACTTCCTCCCCCCGCCCATGCATATGCAGTGAAATATACATTCCTACAACCCAACACGTGAACAATAATGAACTAAATAAGTTCATAAATACAAAACTAAATATGCAACAAACGGTTAGACAAACGGCTACAACAATTTATTTTAAATTAACTGAAGCAAAAAGGTTTAAACTGCTTCCCCGGCTGTTACAACCTATTAATACACCCTGACAATTTATTTAACTCAGAACGAACTCCCTGTAAAATAGATCCAGACTGGAATTTCCAGTGTTCTTTCTTTGTACTTATTAGAGGGAGTGGCATTCAATGAAATTTATACTACCAAAAGACTGTAAGCATTTCCATTCATCTCAGTGTCATCATAATGTCATGAGTTAAAAAAAAAAATACATGGCTACTTTTGAATGCTCAAGTTACCACTAGAATGATTTAGTTACAGCATCTGCCAGCAGGGGCTAACTGGTTCATGCTAACCAGACAAATTCTTTGAGTTCAGCGTCTTTTTCCTAATTGCCTTGCATGCCATTACTCACTCAGTGTCATCATTCATTGATTGGTCCAAACCCTTTGTGCCCTACTTACAGTATTCACAATGTTGTTGTTGTTTTAATCAAAGTTATATTAGCAAGATGAGTCAGATATAGTAGGTGTTTAAAGTGTGTTAGAAGTGTGACATATTTCCTGTGCTGACCATCACATTATGGCTTTTCAAGTTTCACCAAATGTAATTAGACAATAACATTCCCTTGGTTGAAATGTAAGACAGTCTTTCACAGTAGTTACATTCAGTGTTACTCAAGGTTTCCTGGGATTGTCTCGCCAACACCTACAAAGCAAAGTATTATAATCTCTACTAGTCATTCCAAAGATAATTACAGGTTGGCTTAGTGCGTGCAGATCAACTTTTATCTGCTTGTAAATCTGTCCAAACACAAATTTCCTTTTCTTTAACACTGCCTAAGAAAGAAAGAGAAGAAGACAAGATAGAGAGAAATGAACAGAAACCAGCTTGACATACGAGAGAGTGAGATAGAAAGAGAATGAGAGACAGAAAGACAGACTTTCAGTGCCACGACTGCCGGGTACCAAGTGGTATTTAAGATTTAGAATGAGCAAATGAGAACTGAAACAAACAATTACATATGTATGGTAGAATATTTCATATACGTATTGTAGAATGGTAGTAATATTTGGTAGTAATATACAGTACCAGTCAAAAGTTTGGAAACATTACTATTTTTAATGTTTTTGAAAGAAGTCTCTTATGCTCATCAAGCCTGCAGTTAAAAAAAAAAAAAAAAAAAAAAAAAAAAAAACAGTAATATTATGAAATATTATTACAATTTAAAATAATGGTTCTCTTTTTTAATATATTTTAAAATGTAATTTATTTTTGTGATGCAAAGCTGAATTTTCATCAGCAAGTACTCCAGTCTTTGGTGTCTTATGATCCTTCAGAAATCATTCTAATATGATGATTTGATACTCAGTTATTATCAATGATGGAAACAGTTGTGCTGTTTAATATATTTTTTTGGAATACTTTTTTCAGGATTCATTGATGAGTAAAACGTTAACAGCATTTATTCATAAAAACAGCATTTATTCAAAATAAAAAAAAATCTAACAATATAAATTGTTACCATCACCTTTTATCAATTTAACGCATCCTTGTTGAATTAAAGTACTAATTTCTTTTAAAAAAAATAGTTATTGTTCCCAAACTTTTGAACGGTAGTGTATATTGTTACAAAAGATTTCTATTCTAAATGAATACAGTTCTTTTTAACTTTTTATTCATCAAATAATCCTGAAAAAAGTATCTCAGGTTATAAAAAAAATATTAAGCAGCACAACTGTTTCCAACATTGATCATTAATCAGCATATTAGAATGATTTCTGAAGGATCATAAGACACCAAAGACTGGAGTACTTGCTGATGAAAATTCAGCTTTGCATCACAAAAATAAATTACATTTTAAAGTATATTAAAAAAGAGAACCATTATTTTAAATTGTAATAATATTTCATAATATTACTGGTTTTTTTGTTTTGTTTGTTTGTTTTTTTAACTGCAGGCTTGATGAGCATAAGAGACTTCTTTCAAAAACATTAAAAATAGTAACGTTTCCAAACTTTTGACTGGTACTGTATACTGTAGGCTATGTGTATATATATATATGGATGACCCTGGACCACAAAACCAGTCTTGTGGGTAAATTTTTTAAATTGAGATTTATACATAATCTAAATAAGCTTTCCATTGATGTATGGTTTGTTTGGATAGGACAATATTTGGCCGAGATAAAACTATTTGAAAATCTGGAATCTGAGGGTGGAAAAAAATCAAAACATTGAGAAAATCGCCTTTAAAGTTGTCCAGTTATGTTTGCGATTATGCTGCATTCACTCACAAAAATAAATGTTTTAAATATTTACAGTTGGAAATTTACAAAATATCTTCATGGATCATGATGTTTACTTAATATCCTAATGATTTTTGGCATAAAAGAAAAATCAATAATTTTGACCCATGCAATGTATTGTTGGCTATCGCCACAAATATACCCATGCTACTTGTGACTGGTTTTGTGGTCCAGGATCACACACACACACACACACACACACACACACACACACACACACACACACAGATAGATAGATAGATAGATAGATAGATAGATAGATAGATAGATAGATAGATAGATAGATAGATAGATAGATAGATAGATAGATAGATAGATAGATAGATAGATAGATAGATGCAAAAGCCTCTAAGTGCTATCTGAAATTTTCTTCTAGAATGATAATTTTTATAAAGCTTGTATATTTAAGTTAAGTAATTTCACTTAAATGACAATTAATAGGTAATTTGCATTGCCATTTAAGTGAAATTATTGAACTTAAATATACAAGCTTGATAAAAATGATCATTCTAGAAGAAAATTTCAGATGGCACTTAGAGGCTTTTGCATCTGAACTCTTCATATATATACACACATATATCACTGGGCACTTTATTAGGTTCACCTTGCTAGTAACAGGTTGGACCCCTATTTGCCTTCAGAACTGCTTTAATTCTTTGTGGCAGAGATTCAACAAGGTAATGGAAACATTCCTATTTATTATATTTTGGTCCATAGTGAGTTGCTGCAGATTAGTTGGCTGCACATCCATGATGCAAATCTCCTGTTCCAGTATGATGCTCTATGATATCTGGTCACTATGGAGTTGAGGCCATTTGAGTATAGTGAAGTCAGTGTCATGTTCAAGAAACAAATTTTGAGATGATTTGAGCTTTGTGAAATGGTGCATTATCTTGCTGGAAGTATCCATCAGAATAATGGGTACACTGTGGTCATAAATGGATGGACATGGTCAGCAACAATACTCAGGTAGGCTGTGGCGTTTAAACAATGCTTAGTTAGTAGTAAGGTGCCCAAAGTGTGCCAAGAAAATATCCCTCACACCATTACACCACCAGCATGAACCATTGATAAAAGGCAGGATGGATCCATGCTTTAATGTTGTTTACACCAAATTCTGACCCTACAATCTGAATGTTGCTGCTGAAATCAAGACTTATCAAACCTGGAACATTTTTCCAATCTTCTATTGTCCAATTTTGGTGAGCCCGTGCGAACTATAGCCTCAGTTTCCTGTTCTGAGCCGACAGGAGAACCTGGTGTGATCTTCTGCTGCTGTAGCCCATCTGCTTCAAGGTTATACGTGTTCAGAGATGCTCTTCTGCATACTTCGGTTGTAATGAGTGGTTATTTGAGTTACTGTTACTGTTGCTTTTGTATTAGCTCAAACCAGTCTGGCCATTCTCCTCTGACCCTGGCATCAACAAGGCATTTTCGCCCACAGAGCTGCCGCTCACTGGATATTTTTCTCTCTCTGACCATTCTCTGTAAACCCAAGAGATGGTTGTATGTGAAAATCCCAGATCAGCAGTTTCTGAAATACTCAGGCCAGCCTGTCTGGCACCAACAATCATGACACGTTCAAAGTCACTTAAATCATCTTTCTTCCTCATTCTGATGCTCAGATTGAACTTCAGTGTCAGCAAGGAAATGAAGACGGAAGTAAAAGTGCTAGATCTATTTGCAAGAAGTATTCTTTAATCAAAATAAACTCAAAATGTCACTTCTTACAGGTTATCTGGAAACAACAACACAGGAAACAGAACAACCACTTTTTTAAGATGATCTGGCAAGGAAAGAAACAAACACAGGACTATAAATCCACAGGATAACTTATCAAAGGAAACGAGAAGCAGCGGGGAATGAATCAAGCAATTAATCACAACTCAAAGTCAAAATCAAAACAAACTTAAATACAGTAACATTCAGCAGATTGTCTTTCTTGACCATGGCTGAATCCGAAATTGACCCCTATACCCTCAAATAGGGCGTTATTTGAGGGGACAGCCATTTGTTGTGGTGTACGAAACCATAATGGACATTATTGAGTGCACTCATTCAATCCCACATTGCACCGCAATAATGAGAGTACAACCGATGTAAGCTCAACGGCTGTCTGAATTTACTCACTCGTTTTCATTCACTCCTTCAAGTGAACAGTATTAGTGGACTAACGTAGGGAATAGTAAATGAGGGTTTAATGGCCGATTTCGGATTCAGCCCATGACTACATGCCTAAATGCATTGAGCTGCTGCCATGTGATTGGCTGATTAGATATTTGTGTTAACAAGCAGTTGTTTTGTTCAGTTGTTTTAAATTGTAATAATATTTCACAATATTAGAGTTTTTGGTCAAATAAATAAATGCTGCATTGGTGAGCTCCTATCAAAAACATTTTGAATGGTCATGTATGAAATACTGAAAGAATGCAAATAGAAGGAAAATATATTAAAGAATGTCCAAACTGTTCTTTTACATACAATAAAAGTCAGTGTTGACCAAATTGGAATTCACCCCATGTTTCATTATGCTCACCTGTTTTCCATATACTGTTTGTTAGTATAAATGGTTTCATTGTTCAATTTACATATTTGTGAAGACATTTGTGACATATTTGTGTTATCTTTTCTGGGAGGGAGGAAGGACCCTCATACAGTACATCAACATTATAATTAACTGAGATTTAGTATTGATACCATTATCGTCCTTTAAATGCTTTAATCACAGCCAGGAGATCTTCCCGAGCAGTTCTCAGGGAATCTCTCCCAAGAAGCAAGGCCGGAGGATCTCAGACAAATTCCATTGAGAATCCCACCAACTAAAATAATACAACAGTTTTTTATAGAATAAGGAGGTACAGCAAAAATGTCATACTGCATTACATAATTTCCCCACAATTTGATTGGTTTTCATAGACAAACCCTTCTGTTACCAGGTAAAGCAAACTTTGTTTTAATGATTACTTCATTGTTAATCACAAGGTTCAAATTTAGTCATCTGTCTAGTTTCAATTCCCAAACTTGTTATTTATACACTCACACAACCAAAGTCAAAGGGGTATGGCAAAAATGCAACATCCAAAAACATTGGACGTTTTAGTACATTGTGTTTCAAAGTGTTATCATGTTAGGCCTGAAAAGAGAAATAAGGTTAGATGTTAGAGACATGGTTAGTTTAATATACAGTTTACTATTTTATCTATTAAAAATCTACCACAAAAATACAGTAAAAATAGTAATAATGTAAAATGTTATTATGTTGAAAATACAGTAAAAAATTTAATAATGTAACATTTTATTATGATTTAAAAAATAATGATTACAATATATAGAAAATGTAGCATTGGTGCATGTTGAAGTCCTCGCAGGAGATTGTGTCATCCCTTCACAGGTTGGGTCATCTGAAATCTTCATAAGAGGCTGGATCCAAACTAGAGCTGACGTACTCTAGTTACCACGGGATGGGCATCCCGAAATAAAGCAGAAAAGCAAATGGAAAATGATTTGCATCGTTGCTGTTCATAACATTAAGCAAAGATAATCATGTGCATTTTATCTGATTTAACTTGAGTAATAAGGTTATGAGATGCATTGTGTGAATGCTTGGCTAAAGAGATGTGTCTTTAATCTAGATTTAAATTGGGAGAGTGAGTTTACTGACCCCAAACTTTTGAACGATGGTGTATGCTATGCTATGCATTTTTATTTTATTTGTTTAACATCAGGCATAAAGAAGTGAATGATACACATCCATGTTGTGTAACATGTCTAGTTAAATGAACTACACTTGTAGTGACTCTGCTAGGGCACCTGTGTGAACCTGAAGGCAATTGACTTCACACAGAATTATTTATTGATTACATGTACAATAAGTGTAATGTAAATCTTATACCTGTATTCTCATGTACTGGATGAAGCAAACAGAAGGATCTGACTCAGAACCTTTACCAGGACTTATTTACAGTCTGTCACTTGATCACAATTCAAAATTTACTTATAATTTTAGTGTTGCATGTGCGTGCGTGCATGTGGTGTGTGTGTGTGTGTGTGTGTGTGTGTGTGTGTGTGTGTGTGTGTGTGTGTGTGTGTACTGTCACTTGGCTGGTATCATATGAGACACTTGAGACTGATATCAATAGTTAATCACCAACTGATACTGAGAGATAAAGAGAGAGGAGAACTGGCTGACAGAGTGTAGAACAGGGAAGAGAAAAACAAAGAGAGATAAAAAATGATCAGTTTCATGTGTAAATCAAAGTCTAATATAGAAATATAAAACAAAAAGGGTTAATGTAAGAAGAAAATGGGTTGGTGAGAATATTTGAGAGAGTAAAATAGAGAGAGAGAGTGGTTTACACAAGCTGCTTAATCATTCACAGCCACCAAGGAGGATTGCGTTTCTCTGTTATCACATTTAGAGGCAGCTTTGTACAAAGTCCAGTTTGAGGTCCATAGAATGTTAAAGAAAGGGAGATAAATTAATATGTTGCTGGTTTTGGTGTGAATTACCATAATTACAAGATTCCACTTGTAAAAAGCATAGAGGTCCACGCACAACTAGTAATTAGGCCATACAATTATTGTTTTAATGTATGAATGTTAATCTAATTAAATACAACTAGATAACTGGAATAACTGAATAATCTTATTTAAATGCTTAAAGAATCAAGGGAATCATAATCTGGCAGGGAGTAAAGATTAAAGAACATTAAAAAACTAAATATAAAGTTATACACAAAGACAGTCAAAGGTCTTCGTACAAAAATACAAAAAGTCTTGTGTTTAATCAGACTGCATTATTATATTATATTATATTATATTATATATTTATTATGTTTATTATAGTATATTATAAATAATTATATATATTATTAATTTTCACATGAAAGTAAATCATATGTTTTTTTTTTATTATTAAATTAAATACAATTTCAAGTAAAATAAAAGATAACATATTAGGCTTACACCCTAAGTGACGTGAACAAAACAGAATTAAATCATTAATTTATGACAACTGATCAGCACAAAATTCATGCAATATTATAGTCAAATAAAATGCAATATTAGTCTAACTGATATACAAAAAGGAAGACATACAATACAGTTTAATAGCACCCAGAGTTTGGATAAGTATTGTCTAAAGTCCTGCTAAATAAGATAAATAAACTTATATTAATAAACTTTTAATAAAGAACTAAAGATTATTGATAATGCATTTGCATTACGACTTGTTGTATTGGGGTTTTGACGAGTGAAAAATGTATTTATCTGTGAAAGACAGATTTATTTTGGCATTAATAGTGTTGCCATGTGAACAGCTCTAAGTAAAAAGGCTTGGTTTTCATTTAATATTTACAGTAATTATGTTATGGAACCTTTAATCGGTCACCTGATATACAGTACAACAGTGAAGTCAAGTCAAATTTATTTGTATAGCATTTTTCACAATACACATTGTTCAAAGCAGCTTTACAGAAATCATTATATTAAAATGTATACTATCTTAATATCTTCATGACTTAGTCACATTTATCAGATTAGAGCTGGATGATATAGGTTATTTTTTGTGAACCTTTTTCCATTATACTTTATACCTTTTGTGTAATAAAGAAGTTCAATGGATGTTAAAGGTTCTTTGTAGAACCATAAAAGTCAATAAAGAACTTTTTATTTTTAAGAGTGTACTATATATCCAACTTTAGCTGTGCGATATAGATAACAGTTTTCAACTATATAAACAGTTATGCAGCTGAGCTTTGCTATATATATTAGTATATTATTTTACGTGAGTGTGTATATGCAGGTAAAGTTGTATTTACTATACTGAATGCATTTATTTTAACTTTTAATATATCGCTGGCCGATTATATAGTATATAAAAATATAAATCGAAATCATTGTATCAATCACTCCACTGTCAGCAGCGTTACTGTATATGTTAAAATAAATAGCCTAAATAAAACAAGAAATGAGCAAGAGAATTGTAAATAGATTATTGTGCTGGACCTTGGACAAATGCAGTTGTACCTGTTGGTACAATATTAAATTACTATCAATATTTTAATGTATTATATTTTTATCTTAGAGGAAGCTTTAAGATAATAAACAGATAAAAATATGATTTCAAACCAGATTTCATGTCCACATTTATTTGCTGAGACAGCCATTTCATAAGTGGTACAGTCAGCCAGTTATTATAATTATTTATGTAAGATTTTAGACATATTATGGCCAGTTATTTTGTGTTTTGTCTAACAAAAATAGTTCCAAGTGTCGGCAAGCAACACAAATGCTAACAAATACAAACACAAACGCAGACAAGAGTGATATAAATGGCGAAGTGTCCCAGTGCAGTTTTGCTAAATATCACCACACTTAAAATACCACTTGTCACACTAACTGTTACATTAATGGACTTTTTTTTCTTTTCTTTTTTTATATTGTCAGCCTTTTTTCCCTCTCTCTTTTTTCTCTCAACAAGCATACTTTCTCTCAGAGAAAAATGGCAGAACAAACCTACTGTTTTCATTTCACACATCACACACTCACACACTCCTGGACAACTAAACTTAAATCCTCTTAACAGTGTGTTAATTTTCAGGGTAAACATAAATTCTGAAAAACACATACACACAATCTCAGGATCATCGGCGCTTGCTCACCTTTCCACTGTTGTTGGATAAACATCAAACTCGTGATTTTTGATGCAAGGGGAAAAAGCTGTGTGTGATTCAGAGTATCATCAAGGATTGCTATCAAAATACACCCTCTGACTTCACTTATGATGTGCTTGACAACTGTATTATCGGTGTGTAAGTAGACTGAAGGTACAGGAAACTAGACTTTCATGACTCATTAACCACGTCATTTTACACATCTTCCATATATGTTCTGTATGCAAAGCATATATATATAGGCTATATATATACACACACACACACAAAATGTGACTTCTAAATATATTTCAACATTTTTGATAAGAGTCATTATAAAATGTAATTATTGTTACATAAATGACAATCAATATAAAATAAGTTTTTAACAATATTTACTATATTTTAGGTTTTTTAAAAGGACTCTCCCTTATATTCTGCAATGTCTAACCTATAACTCTTATTACATTAAAAAACAATGCAAATAATGAAAACATAAATTCGTGTTATCATGTTAGCAACTGTGTCAACGTGCAAAGTGGCAACATACCTTATCACTTATAGTTGCACATATGTCCCTTAACAGGGTGGATGTTTTTTATGGTCTGAAAACCAAAGGCATTATTGGGATGTAATGACCTGAGCTGTTATGCATGTCCTTTGTAGTAAAGCCTTGATAAAAAAAAAATAATAATACTAATTGTAAGAAATGGGAACTTTTAAACCTTTTAAAAAATAAACTGAAATAATCCCAGACCATACGGCACCAGAGGCCTTGTCTGCAGTTGTCAATTACAGTGCAGCATTTAAAAATTACTTTATAATGAACCATTTTAATAGCAGATTTGAGAACAACTAGACAGTTCTAGAGAGAGAGACTGAGAAACTCAGTCTAAAAGATTAGTTGTCCACTTGCGTTTGATTTAACATAGGAGGAAGTCCAGACAAATTAATGTATCTGAACGTTTTAAAATTGCATTTGGAAAGTGCAAGACTTGAATGTCCTTCCACTAGTTACAGCTCCTACATAAATAATGAGACTACCCAGGGTCCATTTTCACTGAACATAGTGAGCACTGACATTAAGTGGAAAAAGTAGATTATTTGAAGAGTATCAGATAGGCTATATGTATACAGCGTTCTGTTGATAATTATATATCAAGCATATAAAGCTGAGTTTAGTTGGTTTAGTTGGTTGCTAATGCAATACAATACTGTCATCCGGAGGTAAATTTGAAAACTGCACTGCACTGTACTGTCCATGACAAACCAGCAGAGGGAGACATATCCATGAAGATTACTAAGCCGTTTCATTTTCCAAGCTAAATATTAGGCCTACACCCCATTTCATTGTTGGATCTAATGTTTTAGTTAATATGCTATTTAGTGTATCAAAATCATAATTTCAGCAGTCTTCAGTTGTGCTGCTTAATCTTTTAGTGGTTGATTTTCTTTCTAGGATTCTTTCATAAATAGAAAGTTCAAATGAACATTATTTATTTGGAATAGAAATCTTTTGTAACATTATACATTTATTTACTCTCACTTTTAATGTGTTCTTGCTGAATAATAGTATTAATTTCTTTTTTTTAAACTGACCTCAAACTTTGAAACTTTTGGAAGTGTATTTTACAACAATTACAAATTAAGCTTTGCTCTCAAATTAGTAAGCACGTACTGAGTGATAGTTGATTTGAGTGATAGCACGTTGTTGAGTGATAGATTACTTAAAACAAAATGTGCAATCCTGTTACTTTAAAGGTGGGGTATGTGATTTGCAAAATGGCCGGCAGATTTTGAAAATACACAACTCAAATGGTCCTACCTTCTTTCCTTTGACTCCACCCATTCAAAGAACATGGACATGGATGGGGGGATGGTACGACCATTTGATTGACGCACTTACTGTCCAATGATTCTAGGTGGTCTTGGAAATGATTGGCTGGAGTTTTTCGAGTCCTGCCCGTTCCACAGATGATTAAATTGCTTAATTTTTATTTCAGTGCTTCTAACTCAGTGGCTGTAAGTGGGTTAGGAATAGGATTTTAAGTGATTTTGAAAAAATGGCCAAAAAAGAGATTTACATACCCCACCTTTAACACATTTCAGCTACATTTCACACGCCTAGAAACAGCCAAAAGTATCATGTCTGTCTTTCAGCACGACTGACCAATCTCTTTTGCGTGAGAACAACCTTATAGGCTCGTACACAAACACACACTCCCGCACTCACACATACTTAGAGAACAATGAGTGTTGATAATAACTTGTTAACTAAAGTGCAGAGTTGCTAAAATATTCTTTTTTCCTTTCATGTTGTTCACATAATGAGGGGCACAGGCACACACATGGGCGTCCTGAGATTTCACTCTCTTTAATCTGAACTCTCACCTTCCTGCTTCCGTACGTAAGTATTTGTTTTAGATTGTTTCTAATGGAACCATTTCACTATTTGTGCACCAACACACACACACAGTGTGAAATCGTTACACTTTACCTAATACTTAGTCGTGCCTAAGGCACAACATGTCCACTGAAAACTCGATTTAATTAAAGATTTATTCATTTACTTTCTCTTCCTCTCAGTAGGCAGGTGCACAAGGACAAACTTGTCATGCGTAAAAAGCCCTCTGCGTTGAGATAACCCATCATACATTTCTCTGCAGGCTCTTAATCTCTCTGTTGAGCCTGGTGGCTAAACTTGCTCTCCGTTTTCTCTGTCTTTCTCATTCTGTCTGTATGTCTTTTGTTCTGTTTTGCCTCTGTATCCCCTTGTCTTTTTCTTTCTTTGCAATTTTAAAGGAATGGTTGAGCCAAAAATGATTCTGCCATTATACATTTGTTCATTTAGTACACAGTTTTTCCCCCGAATGCAACGTTTACATTTTTAGCATGCATTTCCTGGGAAATGAACCCGCAATCTTGATGTTCATGATGCTGCTGTTGGACCTATATGAACCCTCATGTTGTTTACATGCTGTCTTGTAAATCCATACGAGTCATTTTCTCATTCAAATCAAGTCATTCATGCAAATCATTACTGTATGCAGTGAAATGAAGTGACACCTATATGGTGCAGGTTTGACACTGTCTGTTTTTACATCCAACATGAGCCGTACAGCATAATGAGCATCATGAATGCTTATGGAATTTTTTTTATGTAAAACAACTGCATGAGGTGTTAATGTGACTACCTGATTTAACATAAGAGATGTTATTTAGAGATTAATATTTATTTAGATGTTAATTTCTCATTTAGATTTGTAGAATGCCTTTTATGTGTATTGTCAATTAAATGTAATACTGTTGATACAAATATAGATATTAATGTCCCTGCTGTCCCAGTTTCACAAGGTGTGTCCCAGTGCCCTGTCAATGCACTAAAAAGGTTAATATGTCCCAGTTCCAGCTGTTGGCTTAAATCTTAAATGCCCAGTTCTAATTATCATCTAATGACATTTGTGGTTTTCAATAGGATGATAATGAGAAGGAAGCAGTGTGCCATCACAGATAAATTTTCCTTCATCCACAGAGGTAAATCAGCCATTATATCACATTCAGATTCAGGTAATATTTGAACAAAAAATGACTCACTCCATTTTTTTATTATTAGTATTTTTTACATAGGAGCTTGAATGTCATCTGTTCAATGCGTTTTATAGTTTTGTACTTTAATAATGTGACCATTTTATAAAGTTATTTGATGAAATATACCTACAAATGTACATTCCAAAGTCAAAATCTGGTCACTTTAATAACAATAGATTGTACAAATTGCAAACCACTGCAAATATTACAAAGAGAAGTTTTGTGGGCCTGTTGTTTTTTGTGGGCTTCCTATTTTGATTCGTCTGCTGAGCCATCTGTTCACACTATCACATCCCTTTTAATGGAAATATATAAGGAAGGCATACATTTACACATATTTTAGAAAATAAAAAGGCAAATGAAAGAAGTCAAATTTAGCAAAGGACTAGATACGAAATCAGTCACTTCCTCTGACACAGCTGGCAAAACCAGTAATGCAGGTTTGTGAGGTGGCGCCCCAACAAATCTCGCAAGAATCATGACTTGCTTTTCAGCACGACGTCACATAAACAACATATGAACCAGCCTCTATGAAAGACATTAGCACGGATTTCAGACGTGAATCATGGCAGAGTCGACAAAGAAAGCGCGGTCGGAAGAGTGCAGAGACAGCTCTGCGTGGGTGGTATTTACGACAGTAACGTTAAATACAAGTACTCCACAGCGACTCTAGGGGTCGCTGTTTCAGAAAAACGGAAACTGCATAGTGTGCCTTTAAAAAAAAAAAAAAAAAAATTCCAAAAATGTACCTTCCTTTTCCCACCTGCCCGAATACACATTGTAAAGGTGGTAAGAGAGAGAGAAAGCAAAGGTGTTGTTTGTGTGCGACCAGAAGGAAATGACTCTTTGCTACATCTCAAGCCCAGTACTGCATTTTTAAACATGCTTTAAATAATACAGAACACGCCATGACCAGAACACTTGTCTTTTGTCTAAAGTGTGTGTGTAGAACAGCAATACACTTTAATGTAATTGTTTTTATCCAGCATTTCATTGCTTTATGTTTTTTGTGTATGTTGGCACACGAGTCATTATTGTCACATTTTATCTCTATTAGTCAAAAAATATGCCATTATCTAGAGGAGGTTTTGACTTCTCCCTCAAACGGCAGAGGGCGCAAAACCTGGCCTTTGTTTTGTTTTTTTTCCTTCTGTGTGAGTTCTGTCACACATTAAAAGCTTGTTCCATGTTACTCTCCCTCATGGATTCAGGTGACCTACTAGCTCTTAAACCATTTTTTTTTCCCTGCTTTAAATATTTAAATATTATGTGCCCCAGACTCGATTTCTTACATGCTGCAGTTCTTTACCATTTTTACTAGCCCAATAAACTCGCCTCAAATCCTGATGCCAACAGAGTCTAAGAAAATACTATGCTCACTTTTTTTCTTCTGTGGAACAAAGAAGAAGAAATTTTGAGAAATGCCTCAATGTTTTGTTTTGTTTTGTTTTCCATACAATGGAAGTCAATGGTCACCAAAACTGGTTATCAAGATTCTTCAAAATCAGATTTGAAATGACAAGAAGATGAGTATCTAATGACAGAATTTTCATTTCTGATTTGCTTTTAAGGCCTGTTTAATAATGCATGCACAAACTGTGTGAATGCAAAGTGGTAGTGTAACTGCAACAGCAGCCAAAACAATGATGTTTTTGTGCTCTTGATGGGCACTTGGGGAAGGGAATGGCATTTGTTGGGCCATTCCAAGTAAAAGTGATCATCTGAATCCCTTTATGAAGGGCATTTCCACAAGTCCATTAGCGAAAGGATACAAGTGATGGTCAAGGAAGTAATTTAAGTGATTATGGTCATGTGACCCAGGGTGACAAGTCCTCACAATTCATTTTAATGCTAGATGGCTGGAGATTTTTTGTTATAAACAGGATCATTTAAGTTGTTTTTCTTTGATATATTAAACACATATTTAGTCAAGTATTTCATATGAAGTTTAAATCAGTTTCATGAAATGTTTAATAGTAGATGCATTAAATGTGACTACCTGCAGTGTCCAAGGAAGAGACAGCAAGTTTTATAAAATTGAGAGCAGAGAGGAAACACATACAAAACGTATGTGGTTTAATAAACTGCTTAAATCTGGATTCAGTCATCCTTTTTAATACAGTGGGTGTAAGTACGCCATTTTATATTTCTTCGAAACCCTATATTGTGTTAAAGGGATAGTTCACCCAAAAATGAAAATTCAGTCAACATTTACTCAAGTTGTTCCAAACCTGTATGAATTTCTTTCTTCTGCTGAACACAAAATAAGATATTTTGAAGAATGCCGGTAACCAAACAGTTGATGGGCCCAATTGGCCCCATTGAAACAATATCATGGATGTCAATGGGGTCTATCAACTGTTTGGTTACCGGCATTCTTCAAAATATCTTATTTTGTGTTCAGCAGAAGAAAGAAATTCATACTGGTTTGAAACAACTTGAGGGTGAATAAATGATGACTGAATTTTTATTTTTGGGTGAACTATCCCTTTAATAGATTTAAAGTGTTAAAGTATTAAACAGCAAAAACAGGCACAGCAGGAAAGTCTACTTTTTGTGGTAGGCCAAGGAGGCTTCTGAGGCACAACGCTGCTCACACATGTAGTGAGAATGTTGAGTAACCTGTTAATATGGGTGCTGAAACAAAAATCCATTGGTCACATGCCACAGACGCTATATGTGTGAAACAGGCCTATAGTGAATATGCGATAGAGAGAAATTGTGTTTGACGCTGTGAAAGTGTATTGTGAATGCATGTTTAGTCAGACTTATAACCCAAGGCTTATTTCGAGGCTAGAACTTGTACAGCTTATTACAAAACGTAAGGCTGTATGCTGCGTAGAGGTCTGCATCAGTTTCTTAACCATTTTTAGACTGATTTAGGATCCATAAGAAGAGCTTCAATGTGATGCCAATCCAGGGTAAATAATATATAAATATTTTTTGATAAATAAAAAATTTCGATTTTTTTTAATTATTTGTATTCTTCCAAAGCAGCTTTACAGAAAATAGTTAAATAAAGAAGGACATAAAGAGGAATTAAAAATAATGCCTGACAACAACAGTAACAAAGAAAGGATACTAAGATACTGTAAGGAATAAACCTTAAACCTACAACTAAGCCAAGACTCTCTTTTTTTCTCCATTTAATGAGATTTTAAGAACACTGACAGATGACTCAATATGCCTATTAATTTGCACAATTAACCACAAACAAGTTCTATTAATAGTAAGGACTAATTGCTGTTCCTTCTTTAGAAAAAAAATCCCACAGTAGGGGATGCTAAAAGGAATTAGAGCTGAAGAAACAATGAAGTAAAGCTTTAACATGCTGCTCCAAAAACAGACCTTGAGGGGCATGAGTGAGAATTTGGTTTTAGCAAGTGCTGAGTGAGACTCTGTGATGGCAGACGGGGCATAGGTCTGGGTGAACAATGGCGAGGTGGATCTGGCCATAACATACCTCTGGATGGGCATCCCGAGGTATGAGTGGATAAAAAACAATGGAAAGAGATATTTGTGGCTCTAATAATGTTTAGTGGAAACATTTACATATGCATCTGGCACACACTTTCATCCAAAGTGACTGACATTTAATTCAAGGTCTGAATTTTTTCATCAGCTTGTGTGATCCCTGCTACTGTTTGTGGTTGCGGTGCCAATTTATGTTGCTACTTGGAGTTCCATGCCTAAATCCTCAAGCTTGTTGAATGATTGTTTTGACTTAAAAGGAATAGTTCACCCTAAAAATGAAAATTAAGTCATAAATTACTCGCCCTGGTGTTGTTCTAATGCTGTATGATCTTTTTTCTTTTATGGACCACAAAAGGAGAATTTGAAAAAAATGTCCAGTGAATAGTGACCAGCATCAAGCTTTTTTAAAAAGACTCAAAAGTAGAATGATCCCATGCGACAGGTGTAGTATATTCCAAGTGTTCTGGGGGTATACAATATAAAATTTAATGTATTATTTAACGAAAATCATGACCTTGGCCTTTGGTCTTCGGTGCATGTGTGCGATGTGTGCGTTCGTGTGACTCAAAGCACACAAGTCGTGAGAAATCAAGATTAACAAAAACACGACACGAAATCGACAGCATCCTGTGGCTTGCTGATGATTCCATATACTCTCATTACAGCTCATCCTCAAAAAAGTGCACAAAGTAAAGGAGAAAAGTGCAGCTTAATTTTTTGTTGTTGTTGTTGAACCACATATTCATTCTTTAATTCTATACAAAGACGTGCTATTTGAGCTGAAAATTTTAGAATTTAAGAAGCTGGCTCAATTTCAGTTCAAAAGTTGGAATTTCAGCAGACCATTTATAATGTGCCACTGCTATAATAGACAACAAACAAACAAACAAACAAACTGTATATTTTTGTCCTGGTGTAAATTGTCAATAGCCATTTTTGTAGTCTTTCTTATAATTTAAAGACTTTTAAGGTGAGACTTTTTAAGTGAAGTCTTTGTTGTCAGTTAGGAACCTGCATGTGCTCTTTGATATCAATCTTTAATTTGAAAGCCACGTTTCTAGCATCTGTAAAACCACATTTTTTTTATCTTACAAATATATCTAAATTTCAACACATGTTCTCAATGACAAATGTGGAACAGTTAGTTGTGTTCATGACCTCAAGGCTAGATTATTGTAATGCTTTACTGGGTGGTTGACCTGCACACTTAATAAATAAACTCCACCTGGTCCAAAATGCAGCAGCTAGAGTTCTTAGAGCCAGGAAGTTCTGTCAACACTGCATTGGTTCCCTTTTAAACATCATATACATCATATATTGCATGCACAAGCGTAGCAGTACTCTTGAGTGAAAAGACAGGACGAAGACGATTTATATTCCTAATATAAATATACTTGAGTTTAAATAAAAAATACTTGAGAATTATTGGAAACTTTTTACTTTAACTTCACTACATTTGAAAGACAAATGTCACACTTTTTACTCCACTACATTTCTGTCAAGGTCCTTGAGTAGAAAGTAGTAACATCAGTCAGCGGATGATTTTGGTTGCAGGGGTTGTATTTTGGTCAGAAATGAAAGTCGGGTTGACGTCAGAACCTGATGTCAGATTGACATCAACATCCAACGTCGGACAGATTGACTGTCCGCGTGCGGTTGACTTCAGAACCCGACTGACTGGTTTCTGATGTCAACCCGATTTTCATTTTCAACCACAATACAACGTCTGTCCAATGTTGGAGATTAACGTCAATCTGACGTTGGATTCTGACATCAACCCAATTTTCATTTTCAACGTTGGGTTTGGTCTTCTAAATGCAAATTTTGTCATTGTTTTGGAGGCCAGTAACTTATAGAGAACAGTAAGGCTAACATATTCATACTAAAATCCAAAAAACTTTAAATAGGGCACTATTTGAGGGAACAGCCATTTGGGTGTCCAAAACCATTGTGGACGTTATTGAGTGCACTTATTCAATCTCACATTCAATCCTACTACTGGAACTGAGTTCTAGAAATAAATTTGATATTGATATGAGGGTAGGTAGGCAGGCATAGATTCAGAGGCATAAGGTACTGTAAGTATTACATACAACAATGCAACAATAATTAAACAATGCATTGACATTTACTTTTTACTTTTGATACTTAAGTACTTTTAAAAATGAGTACTGTACTTTTACTTAAGTAAAAATCGGTCTTTACAACTCTTACTTGTAACGGAGTAATATTTGACCAGTAGTATCTGTACTTTCACTCAAGTAAGGAAGTTGTGTACTTTGTCCACCTCTACCTATTTAGCACCTAAACTTTGGAGGCTTCCTAGCATTGTTAGAGAAGTAGACTCTGTCAGTTTAAATCTAGACTAAAAACAAAAAAACACTCTTTAACCTGGCATACACGTAGAACATTATCAATTTATATTAGTCAAATCAGTTAAATGATTGTCAGGCTGCATAAACTGTAGTCAGCCGGATCTGGGCCGTATCCAGATCAGATGGTGGACCTGCACCTGGATACAGTATGACCACAGCACATGATGTAATCAGCCGGATCCGGGCTGTATCCAGATCAGATGGTGGACCTGGGCTTAGACACGAACACAATGCATGATGTAGTCAGCCGGATCCAGGCCGTATCCAGATCAGATGGTGGACCTGCGCCTAGATATGACCACAGCGCATGATGTAATCAGCCGGATCCGGGCTGTATCCAGATCAGATGGTGGACCTGGGCCTAGACACGACCACAATGCATGATGTAGTCAGCCGGATCCGGGCCGTATACAGATCAGATGGTGGACCTGCGCCTAGATATGACCACAGCGCATGATGTAATCAGCCGGATCCGGGCTGTATCCAGATCAGATGGTGGACCTGGGCCTAGACACGACCACAATCATGATGTAGTCAGCCGGATCCGGGCCATATCCAGATCAGATGGAGGGCCTGTAATGCTGCCTGAATCATAATCATACACTGTTTGTTTGTTGGCCAGAGGAGGATTGGCCCCCCGACTGAGCCTGGTTTCTCCCAAGGTTTTTCTCCATTCTTTCACCTGATGTAGTTTTTGTTCCTTGCCATTGTCCCATTTGTCGCCTTTGGCTTTTGGCTTGCTAGTTGGGGACACTTATATTCAACAATATTATTGACGGCAGGCGCATTGACACCATTATATGAGAACTGAACTGAGCTGGACAATGACATCACTTTTTTCTCCAGAGCGGCTGTATAGATAAATTAACTAAATTAATAATGTTTTTACAACAGAAATGAACCATCGCTGAATTGACTTAAGCTGGAATATGACCATATTTCCTTCTAGATCCGAAATCAAACTTTGTTGCATTATTTTCCTGTTAGCTAGCCTATCACTGTAAAGCTGCTTTGAAACAATCTGTATTGTAAAAAGCACTATAAATAATGGTGACTTGACTTATAGTAGGCCTACGGTAAGCTATATAGGAACAAGGGAATTAATATTTTTTATTATTTTTTACAAATTATATAATATTTTTGAATTTGCTGCATTTACTTTCGTCCCACAATTTGAGTTTGCATTAAATATCTCTAGAAATGAGACAACTAGCCCCACAAAACAGAGCAATTGTGTTCAATTAAAGTTTAATGCGCTAACTTAAGTTGAATATTGATTATTTATTTACATATTTATTTAATACATTTAATATGTAATAGTTACAATTCAGATGTAGGCATACAAAAAATAATAAAAGATAGCGCGCGCCCACGTCCGCCTTCACCAGCATACGCTTGAGAGAGAGAGAGAGAGAGAGAGAGAGAGAGAGAGAGAGAAGATCAGTTGAGTCTCGTCACGGAGATCTTCAGTCAATGACAGCGCTCACATTCTCCTCTTGAAGGTGACGCATAAGGGATTATTGCAGCGGTTATTCAGTATTTTTCTGTCGTTGTGTTTATCCGAGTGTAGTGTGTTGATAGCTTTATCTATCTCGATGCAGATGCTTGTGCTGGTCGGTGTGTGCGCGCTCCTGATCGCCGGGGCTTCTGCCCGCAACGACAACGGCAATTTTTTGGACGACAAATGGTTGACCGGGAGATGGGACAAATTCAGAGATGTGAGTGCTGCTCTGCTTCCTATAGTGACTCATTTGCAAAGTCTAGTGACCTGCCTACATAGACGGCATTTTTGGATATCAAAAGCGCGTTTGAATCCATTCTGACTAGGTAGGCAGCTCACTCGGTTTTGAGACACAGCATGCTATCTGGGAGTGTATTGAGTGCGTGTGTAATGTATTTTTACTGAAAGGTGCTAAATGTTTTGGAAGAAGCCGCATGACGTTTGATAATTCGCCTTTTGCAAATCCGTATTTAGTGCTCCGTGTGGTATTAATACTGTATTTTACGGAAGACAGTCACCAATCAATTAGACTCAGTGCGTCACTTCTGCGCCGTTAAGTGGGCTTTGGTACGGCTATTTTAACCATCCACTGGCTAATACACTTAAGATGACATCTGAACTTTAACTTCGCGTCTATCAGGCTGTGCACTTGTAATACACAGAGCAAAAATGAGAGCATCTTAAAAACAATAACAAGTATTCTTTCACCTGCGGATGTTGCGGTGCTTGATGCGTGTGCGCGTGCGTGCATGTGTTAGTGTAGTGTTTTTTAACCTGGGTACAAGTACCCCAAGGAGAGCTTAACCTGGTTTCAGTGGGTGCTAGGGAAGATATTGCTTTGTTAAACCTATAAAATTATTTCTTATTTAAAATGTTAGAAATATTAGGACTTTTATTATTATTAAAACTAAGAACCACTCATGATTGTGATTGTGATACTGATTTTATACAACCACAAAAAAAAAAATAAGTTGATATTGAGTAGCCTTTCAGGCAAAAAAAAAAAAAATAGGATGGTTAGCTTGTATGTTTTTCTCAACAAAAATACTTCCAAAAGAAGGCAAAAGCATCAAGCTTTTGCAGACTGAAAGCCATATGATTTCCGCTCCCCACTCAAAGTGTTCTGTAATCACTTGGCGCCGCTTTTCCTTTGTTTTTCTCTCCTTGCACACTTGTTAGAACACCCTCGAACAAGAAAATCTGCTCTTTCTTTAAATGTCGCTTGGCTGAGTAAATTCAATGACCGGGCCTAACAATTGTGTAAACAACTAAATTATATTCAGTGTAATAGGATGTAGCCTAGATGGAACTAATTTCTGGTTTAGTGTCGATTAAAACATAAGATAAAACAGACTGGGAAACATTGTGTTAGACCAAGAAAATCTCCTCTGACCTTAGGTAGCCATGGCTGTTTTTTTCTCCCCAAAGAATCTTCACTAAATCACTGTGATATTGTTAGCACAAAGTCATTAAAACATGAAAAAAAAAAATATATATATTTTAAACCTCTATATAGTTACTGGCAAACCAAAAGTGACAGCTCTTGGAAGCCCTTATAGCTTGCCTGAATTCACATCAACGTCAAAACAACAATCAAGATGTGTCGAGGTAAATAACAAGGTCCTTTATAAACAGAATGTTAATTGACAGTCTACACTCAGTGTAATGATATCATCTGGACCAGAGGACTTCCATTTCCTCCCGCATGTGTGTCTATTTGTGGTAATGATGTTTATGTAAGGGATGTAGTTAAGAAAGTCACATGGGTGGCATAGGTCTCCCACACAGGGCATGACAACTTAGAACTGTTTCTCTACCTGATTATGCAATCTCTCTCTCTTACACACACTCTCACTGCAGCCAAATATTTAGATGTAGCTACCTAATGGGAACACCAGTAAAACAAACACTTTTAAACTAGCAGAATCATTAACACCAATGAAATTAAGTGCGTGAGTATCTCAATATCAAGAACATCAAGGCCACACAGACACACTTTAACAAAACAATCATTAAGAAAAGGAAAACAATGAAGGAAACATGATGCATTTTAATAACTGAGATTCCCATGATACTACTTTCTTTCAAACAATTAAAATCTTATTAACAATAGCATTAAGTCAAGAAACATTTAAAAAAGAATCCTATAACAGCAACCATGTAACTAATTCATGCTTGCAAACCCTTAACAAATCTGCAGCATTGCTCAATATTAAACTTTTTATTCATGTAACCCTTAAGACAAGTTTACGGGGATTTTTGTGTTATACTGACAAGTCAATTTAATTCACATTTCTTAATCTGCGACACAAAAAGCCACATATGCTGGATAAAACGTAATTCCCTTTTTTATTTTACAGTCCATGCACACTTGCACTCGGTACCCATACTGAAAACTCACTCTCAATCGCCCTCTCTTGCTTCTTTTCTTTCCAGCTTCACATCAAAGATTACTTAGTCTCTCCATGTGACACTTCAGGCCATCAGTAAAGAGAAAGTGATTTATGCAGATTAGTTGTTCAGCAAACACGGCTTCCACAAGATTTTTTTTCCCATAATCAACTGACCCTTACAGCAAAGCAATTACTGAAAGACTCGCTGAGCCCTAAAATCACAGACCCCCAATCACATTTAAGCTTTGAGACACTGCACATGTACTGGAAGCACAGGCTGTCAAGCTTTTGTTTGGTGAAGTGTGTGTATGTGTGTGGCTTTGTGAGATTGACAGGCTGAAAATGGCCATCAGTGATCCCCCTGCAGTGTCAAACATCTTCTGTCTCTCTTGCGCGCATACACACACACACACACACACACACACACTCTTGACTTCACTGTCAGCTCTGCTTTAGTGACATTTTTAACGCTCTATCAATTTCAGGCTAATGCTGCCAGAGGAGGTAAGAAAAGAGTACGGAGAATTTTATGACTTTGTGAGAGGCTTGAATGAGAAACACAGACAATCTACAATTATGTGTTTGACTTCGGTATAAAGGACAGATCTGGGAACTACCATAGAGACAGGAAGGACTAGATCTCACAAAAAGGAGAAGCTGCAGTGTGTAACACTTCAAGATGATAGAAAAATGGCATGTTTCATATGTTTACATGCACTAATTTTCGTCAATCCGAACGTATCCAATCTGATTTCAGATTCTGAATTCTTCTTATATTAACCATATAAATAAATATTATATTCACCCTAAACTTTAAAGTCTGATTGACATATTCATTTCCATGTGCATATTGCATAACATGTATTCCGCATTCAGAAGCGGATAAATCCAAATAAATGTCACCAGAGCTACCGTGAGTATAATTGTAATTTTTGATATATATAAAAAGAAAGCTGATACTGTAATGTATGTCAGAAGATCCTTTTTTTTAAAGCAATATTTAGTAAATATTCCGTTTTCAACCACTGGCCAGTTTGTAAGTTGTAAAAAAAAAGAAAAACATATGCCCATTTATAGGACGTAAAACGTACACATACACCACCCCATCCAATCTGGTTGAAATTTCATTCTGATCGAGCTCAGTAAGACCGATTGAGGCGAGCATGGATTATTTGGTTGCATGTTAACTTATAGAAATACCAAAATAAAAGCCACAGTTACTGATATACCTCTACTGACAACATTTATCAATAACATTTCCAGTAAACCAAGATTTTAACTTGTGACCTCAAACAAGAAAAGGAATAGTTTACTTAAAAACGATAGTTTTATATATGGAACATAAAATCTTCGAAGAATCTTTACACATTTCCGTACAACACTCATAGTGACCGCATCTATCAAGCACTACAATTTACCAAAAACGTTTTTATGTGCCATTGGAAAAAAATCTTCAAACAAGTTTGAAACAACATAATGGTGAGATGTTATATTTACTAATATATTACAATAATTTAATAATAATATCAAACTATTGTTCTTATTGATGAACATACAATTTCTGAAATGTCTGAAATCACAGACACAGGTTAATGGGTGGGGGTGCTTTGAGTATTGTGTTGGATAGAGAGTCAAAAAGGCTGAGAACCACTGCTTTAAAGTAAGAAATACTCCTATTTATTCATTTGCAGGACTGTTGATCCATTTTGAATGGTGCAATAAAAACGTCCCCCTGGGAAATCACTATTAGATCTTCCCCACAAAGACATTACCAATATTATTGCGAAATGACAATACAATATCACAGAGAATGAAAATGTAATTTACAGATATTACACTGAGGTCAAATGACCGTGTTTGGTTTTTGGACATTTGTGCATTGTTCATCCATTCGGTAGTGTTCCTAACTCTGAATTCCACTATGGTTTCATAAACTCCTGTACTAACATATGGAGAGATCGTGTCAAAAAATATAGATTAATTGAAGATAACTAAAACATGTACTATGAACTGTATCTCTTTATTTCTCCCTTTCATCCTCGCAGCGTTGTCTCTGTGCATATCGCTCTGTTCTCTCATTCACCCTCTTTTCTTTGTCCTCTTAATGGAATGGAGGTTGGCACTCTGCTCCAGGCCTTGAGCTAATGGAGAGAGAGAGAGAGGAGGAATTATGCCATGTTTAAGAAAATAGCCCTTGGGACAATCAGTGTGGACACACAAACAGAGGCAAACTTGTGTCTGAGTGATTTTAATACTGAACATTCATTCTCCCTCAACAAAATCTAACACAGCTGATACTAATCATGAAGCTAACTGAACTTAACTTGCTTTGCAAGCTAAAGCTGTTGTGTGGCATGACACAATTACAGCCAGTCAGAAGATGTTTAATGTAAAGTTATGTGGAGTAATTTTGCACCAATGAGATTTTATAATGGGTGGGGTTATGCAGCCCAACAAAGCAGGACGAAAATATCAGATTTAAAATGTAATGCTGTTCACACTGGTTGAATCTCGCTATGACATTGATTGCAGGTATAATAATATATTAGCTACATTTTTGTAGCATGAGAGTCATTTTTAAAATAGTAGCTTTGCAGTGACAAACTATAACAAAAGATGCTATACATGTTGATAGATAGAGACCTGTAGATAGATAGAAATCATAAAAACATGAATACAGGACATTTTTATAGTAATTTTCTATTACACAATCAAATATTTTAGTGCTTGAAATAACTAGGAAAAAAAACGTATACTCATTATAGACTTTTCACACTTTAAAAATGTTAGCATATTTACAGGTTCTCCAAGACCGCGTTAACCTTCATTCTTAAATGAAAAAGGCAGTTTTTGAGGCAACAAATTAAAATAAGAGATATTATATAATTTACATCTTGTTTTTTAGCTGTTTTAGTTCATTTTATATATTTATTAATACATTTAAACCAACTTTCGGCCTCCTTGGAAGTGTGCAAAGGCCCCCTAGTGGGTCCCGAGTCCCGACCCTCTGGTTGAAAACCACAGTAGCTTGTGGTTATACAACTTTTTCAAATGAGTAGCTTAACTATAGTCTAAAATAGTACTCTAATTAATAGCTGACTAAACATAAAGCTACAATTTCAAATTAGCTTCAGCTAAGCAGTGATCACAGTCTGCAGCCCCAATGGGAGTCGCTCAAATCGTTTCTCATTTGCATAAAGCATTGGCAACAGTCGCTGTCACTCATCTTGCCGGAAATCGTCAACTCTCTTTAAACATTAATGACTTCAGGCCTCTTTGTCACAGTAAATTGCTGTCAGCTTGAAAGCCCCTGAAGAGTTCGCTTTTATCGCTCACATCACGCATAGCATCTGGTGTTAGAGTGGCATGGACTGATTCTGTTCTGATTGTATGTAGCTTCTGCTGCCTCTGTATGGTTGCGTGTGCCTGTTTGTGGTTCCCTTGTGAAATGCGTATGTGGTTAAAGACTGGACAGAGAGCGGGGGGTGCAGAGAGTCATGAAGAATGAATGATGTCAGAAGGGTGAGACGCTTCCGGCACTTTCTGCATGAGAGAACAGCCGCCTTGATATGTCATGCTGGCCGCCCTCACACACACACACACACACACACACACACACACACACACACACACACACACACACACAGCCCTGCTCCTCAATATGCTAAATATTGAAATATGCTCAATATGCGTTGTACGTCTCTTAGTATTAACAGATTAATGTTGTTGTACTGTTTCTTTATTAGTTATTCATTTAACATATGCTTGAAAGCCTTCTGATAATACCCAAGGAAATCCCTCTGTATGTGGAGAAAGGCCCTTAAAGTGATAGTGGAACTAAACATGATTTATTGTGCTCAGACTATGGTGATCTGTTTGTGTATGTGTTTGAAGCATTGGAACTGTGTTGACAGCGAGTATATTTAAATGAAACCAATGATCGGTATTGCACACTGTAATTATTCACTATAGATTTAGATGCACTTACAGTAAAATATAACGTGACTTTATAAATCCCCGAAAAGCAATTTAGTTTTGGCACAGGAAAGATCAGGCAAACAGACTCTGGGTTACAGGTAAATACAGAAGATTTAATGGGAATTCAATAAGCTGAGATGGGAGTGTTACTTTAAAATCTTCCAGTACCAACTGCTAATTGTTATTTAAAATGTGCTGCTTATATATTTCAGTCATGATAGTATTAGCTTACATTTCTTTCCTTGTGAGAAGAACTACACTTTAGCGTACTTTTAAAAAGAGTATTTATTTTGGAAATAATGTACTTAAAAAAAAAACAACCTTATTTGTGAACTGAATGTAATGTTTTCAGACACTTAATTGCATGAAAATGTATTGTTTTAAATTTACATTAAATGAAATTAGCTGAACTTTAGAATGCTTTTTACGCTCTTAACTAGGATTTAAGCACATCTTTGTATTTAATTCAATATTTCTTTGAAATATGGTTAATGTGTACTGCTGAATAATGATACTAACAAGCATTTATATGGTAAACTCAATTATCTTTAACGTCATTTCTATTGACTTGTATGTCATGCAGTTAAATATATGTCTAATTACACATTTGTAATTATGATGAAGTTGCAGTTTAGGACATTTAAAATATATTAACTTGCAACTGTAATATTGAATAACACACAGTTACACTGACAATCAAGTACAATTACATATTATGTAATATGTTTGTCAACACATCCAAATAAGTATTGAACTTTAAAGCACTAAAAAAAAAATTAAAACAATGATACAGGTGTTGTACAAAGTGAATGTACGAAATTGTACATTCAGTAAAATTAAGGTTATCATTTTTCATAAAGTTATTATTTTAAAATAAAAAAACTAATGGAATGCAGTTTACCTTGTTGTATTGGGATTAAATAACACCCTCAGTATTCTGAGACTAAATTATAGAAATACAATATATATCTGTGTTGTAATGCACAATGAAATGCGATATGGGAAGTAGACAATAATGTAAGTGGAATAACAACATATAAATATTCAACAAAATATATTATATGTTCAATACAACATAGTATACACAATCATCTGAATAAAATTAATAAACTGTTATAACTATCACGCTATAAACAGCAGACAGTAATAATATCTGCAATCTGAATCTTGCCTAAATAGTCAAATTGTTAGCAGCTAAGAAGTAATCTGGTGGTGTTATAAGGGCATCTATAGTAACAGCTCAAAGCTATCATCTTTAATGGGCCTCTTCTCCTGGTCTGCTCTTCATAGCGTCTAGACTTCGTAAACCCACTCCAGTGATTTCAGAGCAGATGTTTACTATGGTTTGGTGGCTGTTCCTGCTCTTGATCGTGAGAGATGTGAAGCAGCAGACAATGGAGGAGCACAGATTACTCTCAATATCAGAGCTGTAGAAAGGCTCGATGGCTTAATGGAGCATGCATCGCGCACACACACACACAGACACACACACACACACACAATTCACGTATATTCACCAGAAGGAAATGAAACACTTACCCAGGCCAGGAAAAATTTAAACATTAACTTGTAAACAGTTGAAATGCTGTTCAATTCAGGATTATATCCAATAAATATTTACTTGGAGGTCAGTATAAGGTTTCCTACTGAGCGTTAAGTATACCTTTAAATAAATATATAAAATTTAAATTGTTTGCACTTAAATTCTTGGTGAGTTGAATTCATGTAATTGCCTCATATAATTAGATTAATTAGAACTGAGCAGGAATCAAACTCTACTTCAACACAGTATCAGAAATATGGCCTAATATTTTAGTAATATATTACTTCATATATTTTTGGGGCTTTTTTTTTTCCTTTTTTTTTCTGCCATACAAAATGAAATAATACTTTTATTTAGTACTAAATTATATAAACAACATGGACAAATGCCATTATTTTTTTTAAATACATTTTGAATAATTTCCAATGTCTACATTGAACAAGCAAAAAACAAAACAAACAAAAAAAACAATATTTTTTGGAGTGTGTTCTTAATTTTTTTTAATTTTGTGTCACTTTCCTTTCTGGTGAAAGTATGTGAATGTTTGAGTTTAAAGCATCAGCAGTACAAGCAAGAAAAGAGGACTGCAGCTGACCCATTCTTTCACACAGTCATGCTATCACATGACTTTCATATAAAGGATGCTTGCAGCATAATGGAGGCTATTCTATTTCTATCCTGTTCTCCCTCACATTCTCTATGTAGGTCTTAGAAGAATATAATAATCTGTATAAAATGAAAGACAGACAAAAAAAAAAAAAAACTGCACAAAATCAAGAGAGATCTAGGTGTAGATTGGGTGGCAACTGTATTTAGCTTCTGAAATAGAAGCACAAACAAGAGGAAAAAGAACAATGAAAGTGTTTACACACAGTGAGGCTGAGAGATATAAAGTTCTTTGTGAGCGTGAAAGAAGGGAAAAGATATTATGAATGACCAACGGAGACGCCGTAATGGATTTCATGTGGTGTTGTTTATCCCAAGATGCATTTGCATGCTACACACGCAAACACACACTTAGAGGAAGGAGAGAGATATGGCAGTCATCAAAAATGTTTGATTGCAAAAGGACCAGACAGTTGCCATGTCATATCCATTTCTTTGTGTGTGTGTGTAACCATTTGGTGCTATCAGTCTTCAGTGTACCTATGATGGAAACTGACATATTAACTTAATTAAGCATGAATATAAGTGCAGACCAATTACTGAATGTGACAGGCAACAAACAGTCCAGTATAAACAGGCACAATGCCAAGTCATACATATGCATTTCATTATTATTTCTGTGTTTATGGCATATTCTGTTGTTTATGGCATCCATTTTGTGTTGTTTTGTTGAAGTGATCTATGTTTAATGTTCTGTCTAATGTTTATTTGTTTTCTCCACAATGCTTCCTCTACAATCAGGAGGTGGAGGTTTGTATGATTGTGCCTTTGTTTTTCCATTGAAACAGAGTCTTGATAATCTGCTTGTTTGTCTGCAAGGAAATCCTTCCAAGTGTACGTTATGTGCTGTAGTTGCATGATAATATGCAATGTAACTGCTTGTAAATACATGTTAAGCTGAATGTGTAACTACAAGCAAGGCAATATAAAAATATGTACTTGCATAGTTCAGAGAGAAAGGATTACTTTATGTACAATAACATATAGAATTTCAGAAAAGAAAACAAATGCAGACTGTTCATTAATTCTGTTGATCAACTTCTGTTTTAGGAACCAGGAACATGGAGCCCAGGAAAACCATTCGATCAAGGTAGGACTGTCAACCAAAAATAGCAACATCATTGTGTTTTTCATGTGTTCAGAGTTTAAAATCAAAGAAAACTCTAAAGCTAAAGTGTGTCATTTTTAATTTGTTTTAGTAAAATTCTTTCTCCTGACCAGCCAGACTCAGCAACAACTGCTTAACCAATGGCGTGAGTTTAAAGCGTGACTATTTGTTTAAACAGTGAAGGATTAGGGAGTGTTCATTATTAATACATTTTAAAAATGCAAAAGTCCAAAGTCAGTTATTGCACTTTGTTTATCTCAAGATAAGTTTTTGGTCTTAAAAACGCTTGTGTGCACAACTTCTTTCTAACATCACTGATTAAGCAGCCTAAAATGCAATTACTAGTTTGAAAGCATCACCCAAACCCACGCTATTTCTAAGCAGTTATTGGAGTAACAAGGTTATTTTATTTGTGTTTATGTGTGGTCCAGGTATTCCCTTCGATAGTAAAACCTAAAAAAAAAATTACATAGTGGGGATAAAATTTCGGTCCTCACATGAGGAAAACAGTTCATAACTATATGTGTACCAAATGTTTTTTTGAAAATGTAAAAAACGCTAAATGCTTTCTGTAAGGGTTAGTTTTAGGGTTAGGAGATCATAATATCATAAAATCATAATGGCTGCTAAAAATTCGGCTTTTCCATTACTGGAATAAATGACAACATTGTACATATTAAAATATATTAAAATAGTAAAGTTATTTAAAATTGTAATATTAATATTAATTCACAATACCATTTTGACAGAATTTTTTTATCAAATACACGCGCGTAGCCCTGCCCTTGTAAGCATGAGAGACTTCTTTCAAAAATATATTTTAAAAATCTTACAGACCCAGAATGGGCATATGTGACTTCTGAAATTAACATGCTTTTCATATATTATTTTCCAAGAAAAAAAAAAAAGAAAAAAGTAGAGGTACACTGTAGATGGCTCTTTAATTAAATATTTTTAAACTTTAATTTCAGAAATAACATAAACGTCTGTCAAATAATCTGCATAAAAAATTCAACATTCAACTGTCCTGTGGTAATAGGGATACTTTATGTATGGGATTTGTGCTTATAGGCAGTAAGAACATAATAAGCCATGAAATCTCAACATTAGAACTTTTATTATTAGTAGAAATGGCAGAAGAATTACCTTAATGATGAAAAAAAAAATGTTATAAGCTACTCATTTAATTGAGGTCATTGGAAATGGAAAGATCTGAATCTCTTCTCCTTTGAGCCATATGTTGAGTGGATGTTAATCAGGCATATATGTTGTGTGAATTCACAGTCACATGCTGTGTCCTAATACCCATATCATCACGCTACATCCGTCTGAGAAAATGAGAAAACTGCTTTTTAAGACTCTATCACATCAAGCTCTCAGTGTGCAGTAAATCTTACGAGATTATGCATATTCGAAAGTCATTAGAAGCCCCTTGAATATTCATCACGAGTTTGATATTTATGCAAATGACTATTGATAGAGCATTGAGTGAGTCAAAAAGAGCAAGTAGAGCAATTTAAAACGGATTCTGATCATACTCAGACATGATGATGCACAAATCAATCACAAATTTTGTCACACACACACAAACTCACACACCCACCCACGGACAATGGACTCAGAGTGTTCTGAGGAGATTGGGATTGGATAAGCCCTAAAGCCTGTGCAGGATTTGACTAAGGCTCTTACCATGTGAGGTCAGAGAGCGTTCGAAGTGTGGTTGTGTGTGTGTGTGTTTGTGCTTTGACAAGGGGCAGGTGAAGGATGAGAATGTTTGTGAGATATTGTCTTTCTTCCTCTGTGCATGTGCGCAAGCCTCTAAGGACTATAAAGGCACTTAATGGCATTAGTAGTCTTTTTTTCTACTCTTCCTTCTCTCTCTCTCTCTCTCTTTCTTTTCATCTCAGAGCATTAGCTTCAGCCCCATTTTAAGGCTATAATAGAAATAGAATCCTTATTTACACACAGTGAAATCAGACAGATCATACTTAGCCTATATATATATATCTGCAACTGTGTGTTTCTTTCATGTATTTTTGTTTTAATGCTGCACCTGAGATACATTTTTGTTAAGAACAACTGATTCTACTGATTTTTGGAGTTAAGTGGTTTTAGTTAAGAAGTTAAGGGCATCTGCTGTTCAGTGGGCAAATCCACTAAAGAGTTACGCCACTTTTGCATGCTGTACTTCAGTCCAAAAACCTGCTCATTGTTTACTAACCACCACCAATCCAGCTTAACCAGGTGCTAAATGTGCTAATGTAGCGCTTAAAGTCTAGTTCACCCTTAAAGTCTAGCTCACTCAAAAAAGAGAATTGCTCATCCTCGTGTCATTCCAAACCCATAAGTTAATCTTCGAAAAACAAATTAAGACATTTTTAATTAAACCAGAGAGATTTCGGTCCATCTGTTGAAAAATGTTCAAGCGTCAAAAAGACATTGTAAAGGCATTGACATACTGTAGAGTTGAGAATTGACCCCTACTGTAGAGGGTTTTCAAACTGTGGGTCGCAAAGTGGGAAAAGGTGGATCACGCAAAGTCACTTGGCTGCAGCTAAATTTGCGTTTCAGTGAATGACGCACACATACAAAAACAGTTAGTCTAGGGCTGCACGATATACCGACATCAAATAGAAATCGCAATTTCCTAATGTTTTATAGTATAGCGCACGAGCGACTAGTAAAAACAACGTTTTCTGCGGCTCAGAGCGGCTCGTATCTTTATTAAGCAGCTCGGTGTGCATTATTAACAAGAAGAAACTTGTTAGAATTCAAATGACACAAAAGGCTGTTTCAGGTCTGTTCATTCATCTCTGTCGTCTGTTCAACTCAGCGCTGTTGTCTTTCAGAGACATGGTCTTAAGAGTTCGTTCTTTGCATTCCCTCATGTGCATTTGGCAACCTACCAACACATAAGGAAAATATGTCTGTAAAAAGCATTTTAGATGAACACAGAGAACGAGTATGAGCGCGTGTTCTGCGCTGAACACTGCGATGAATTAACACACTGTTTACAGCACGGATAAGTGAACTCAGCATGGATCACAGTTCGTATTCAGACCAGAGCGAGCATGTCCAAACGTGAACATGCACCATGTATGCGCACGTATCCAATCACGTCTTCTTAAAATGAAATATATGTGCATTATACAGTAGTATGTCTGATCATGAATGCAATGACACGATGGATTATTTACTTAAACAGAAATTTGTTGTCATGGGTTTATATCTCATTTGTTCTGGTGGAAGCTGAAATGTGCTTGCATCACACGCGAGTACAAACCTCATTGTTTCTTGTACCTCAAGCAAGCATGTTCGAGCTTTCATTTACCATATTTGATGTGCTCTATGTATATGTGTTGATCAGTGTTTCATTTGTGAATATAAATAAAATCTGCTTAATCAAAAGCGATCATTCATTTTCAGAAGACTTGGATTAAACCGTGATTCATATGGATTACTTTTACGATGTATTTATGGACATTTTGAAGCGTCAAAGATTAGATGCAAAGGACTTTTAATGAAGGGACAGAAATCTCAGATTTCATTAAAAATATCTTCTGTTGTGTTTCAAAGGGAACATAAGTTTTATAGGTTTGGATTGGAACACCATGAGGGTAAATAAATGATGACATACTTTTCAATTTATTTCTTCTGCTGAACACAAAAGAAGATATTTTGAAAAATGTCAGTAACCAAACAGTTGATGGACCACATTGACTTCCATAGTATTTCTTTCATACTATAGAAGTCAATGGGGTCTATCAACTGTTTGGTTACTGACATTCTTCAAAATATCTTCTTTTGTGTTCAGCAGAAGAAAATTAATTCATACTGGTTTAGAACAACTTGAGGGTGAGTAAATGATGACAGAATTAACATTTTTGGGTAAACTATCTCTTTAAGTCATGTAATTGTTTTTAGTACAAACACACCTCCTTTATATGTAGATCAGGCTTATTATAGATTTTGTCATGTTCACAAAACACAATTAATTTCTAGTACCTCAGGTGCTGAAATAACGCACACAGCATGTGCATCAGTGTGCACAATTTATTCTTAGTTAATTAATTCTTAGCGAAGCATATAGCTAAATATGACAAAAATGTTTATCTGTTTGTATACCTATACATGTATATACATGTTTATTTTTGCATGTGTTTCAGCTCTGGACCCTGCCAAAGATCCGTGCCTCAAGATAAAATGTGGCCGCCATAAAGTGTGTGTGGCAGAAGATTACCAAACACCCACCTGTGTTAGTCAACGCAGGATGAGGTAAACATCTGACAGCTCATTACCGAAACAGTAGTAAAAACAGTGTACAGGCTTGGACAAATAGATTGGCACACTTGCTGCCATGCTTGGATCTGTGTATGACATCTTGAATTACATACACATTTTGGAGCATTAGAAAGCTGCGTCTCGGTTGAAGAACAACAGTTCACCAAACACCCAGGAAGGGTTGAAAACAAAACACTGAGGGCCCTATCTTACACCTGGCGCAATGCAGCGCAAGTTTTTTTTTGCTAGTTTCAGTCCGACGCAGTTATCATTTTCACGTCCTGCGCCACGTTGTTTAAATAGCAAATGCATTTGCGCCCATTTGTGCGCCCATGGGCTGCTGCTGGTCTGAAAACGAGGTGTGTTCAGGTGCACTGTTGGCGCTTTGCTATTTTAAGGCAATTGAAATAGACTTTTTTTTTTTTTTGTTATTTAAAGAGCACGTTAGTAATAATATAATAATATTATATGTAATATTAGTAGAAATATAGTAATATAATAATATAATAAAAATATAAAAAAGAAATATAATAATTATATAATAAAAATAATGTGCTAATATTTTAGGTCACAACTGCGATTGATTTTGTTATGGAGTATGACAGTAAGTTAACATTGCGGTAGCATTTTGGAATATATATATATATATATATATATATATATATATATATATATATATATATTTTTTTTATTTTTTTTTTTTTTATATTGATTTCACATGGTACATTTTCCTGCACGTTTGATGTTAAGTATGTCAAAAAAGCTTTTGAGAGGAAACAAGGGCTGTGCTATGTTCTTACCCAGTCAACCTATCCTGGAACTAACTGGGCAAACTTGCCTGCCAAAGTCTGGGAATTACTTGTTCTGGGAATTACTTGTTCTGAGAGAGAGAGAGTGTGTGTCCGATGTGAAAATATGGCACAGACTGACCTGGATTTTTGCAAACAGTGATTGTTGTTATGAAACTAATCATTTAGTGAATTGGGCGTGATAGCATAAAAATAAATGTTGTTGTTTTTTAAATGGCCCAATGAAACATAGACAAAGAGGGATATTGAAAAGAAGTATCACAGAAATCAACAGAAAGAGAGAAAAATACATAACAGAAGTATGGGAAAAATCAACATTGGATTCTCAACTGGTGGGTAGCAACCCAAAAAGGGGTCAAAGGTATGTTTTATAGGGTTATGGGCAGGTGGGAAAAACAAATCTCACATAATAAAATGCATCTTATCATATAATTGTGTAGAGCTAAACGATTAAAAAAAATGATCAAACTTGTAAAAAGAGAAGAAAGTCTTTCAAATATCTTGTCTAAGGTAACGTTAGGGCAGTGGTTCTTAACATTTTTGATTCCATAGTCCACAACATGGTCCAAATATTTAGCATGCTAAATATCTCATGGGTATCAGTGATGTATCGGCACTTCTGTCAGATCGCTTCTTTGATAATACACAAAACGCGATTGTCACTCACATGAATGAGCACCAATTTGCCTCTGATTTCCGGCATTTGACTGCGATTTCCACAAAACTGTTGGCGAGTGAAAATCGGGCCTAAAATCGTGCAGTGTGTGTAGTAGCGACAAAACTATTAGACGCAAATTAATTTGTTACTTGGTAGAAGTTAGACAAATCATTGAATCCTATAAATGCATTTTAATAAAGTACTGAATCAAAAAATGTTGTTGATTAAATCAAATTATGAATCATTCTGATACAGTATGGCTCTGGAATCGAATTTCAAATTTAAAAATCAGTTTGCTGTCAACCCAACGATTCCTTTTATTCATTTAGGCAGATTCCAACTTGTAGAGGTTCTTAACACCTCATCTTCAAAACCCATGAACAAAACTATACAAGGGACAATAAATTATGAAAATATTCACTTAAAGTGAGAATAAATATGATTTGTGTTGACCAGAATGACCATAGTGTGTTTATTTGAAACCATCAAAGAGAATTGTTTTGAAGCAAAATTGTCAGTTTTCCAATTCACTCTGTCATATAATGTTGCATTGGTTCTATGTAAATAAATTTCAATTGATTTTAGGTAAATTTTTGTACTGTATTGGTTCACTGCTGGATTTGCCATGTTAAACTAGGTAAGCAAACCAGTGCAGTAGATGATAGTAGGAGAAGACAGATGACAAAAGGCTGCATTTCTGCTATATTGTTTGGCTTCTTCGTTGTTTGTGTTAGAAGAGCGATCTCTCTTTCTGTCTGCAGTTTAAAGGACACGAATTTGAACTCACCACTGCTGAAATGCAAAAGATGTCCAGTTGTGCACCCTGCACCTGTTTGTGGAACAGATGGGCACACTTACTCCACCAAGGTAACACACACGCTGCCTGTTTGTGAGAACTGCCATGCTGTGTGTGTTTCTGTATGTGTATACTGTCTGAATTGCTTTTCATAATGCTGTGTCACGGAGGTATTCAACCAAGAGATTAATCCTCGATCAACAATGTACTTATCTAATCTAAGCTTTTTGTGCGTGTCTGTGTTTGTGTGTGTTGTAGTGTAAACTAGAATATCAAGCTTGCATCTCTGGGAAGCAGATTTCTGTGAAGTGTCCAGGACAGTGTCCCTGCCTTTCAGGAAGTTCAGCAGAGAAGAGAGGTACATGCACTTTATCGATGCAGTTCATTTCTATTAGGCCTATAAATACTTGCACACAAACACTGCCTTTGTGTGGAATGGAATATGTGCACTGATTATTGCATACACAGACTGACATAAAGCTACAGGCAGGTGAGTTTTATCAGGGTTGCCGGACAGTGGCCCTTCAGGACCAAAGTTGCCCTTTCCTTCTGTACAGTATTGCATTTAAGATGAATTATGGATATTATAAACTTGCAGGTCAATGACTAATAAGAATGTCCACAATAAATGTTTTTAAAATTCTAGTTTAAAACACATGCAAAGTTCTTAGAAGTATATTTTATATTCATGTTAATTTCGAAAAACATTTTAAAGAAAATGTTTAATTTAATGACACTAAAAAAGTCATAAAACAGCAATAACATTTTACCCTCAAACCTTAAATACATAAGAGTGTACACACCTTATAAAAGTTTAAATATACACTTCCCTTCAAAAGATTAATAAGTTTGGTGAGACTTTTTTAAAGAAATTAATACTTTTATTCAGCAAGAATGCATTTAATTGGTCAAAATCTACAGTAAAGACATTTTAAACGTTACAAAAGATTTATATTTCAAATAAATGCTGCTCTTTTGAACATTTATCAGTTTCCTATGTTTTTAGGGAGTTATACCACATGACATTTTACAACCTGAACTAATTGCCTTGTAATTAAAAGGTACACTTTTTAAATATATTTTAAGAGACTTTTGACCTTGACAGACTTTGATATAATTTCCTGCTTTACTGATGAATTAATAATGAAAGATTTTACTAAAATCCTTAGGGTTTCTTTTAATTATTATTTTTTATTATGATATCAGGACAGTTGTGTCACTGTTACATTTTACATTTTATGCCCACCAAAACATATCAAAATTAATTTTAATGTAGAAATTAAAAACATGCTCATCACAGACAAGGTGTATTCAATTCTTTGTATGCATGAATTACATTTTTGAATAATTGAATAGATCCGGACATTGTCATTGACCCATTTGCTAAATTATGGTCACATGATCTCATTACGTTGAATGCTTATTTCTGCGAGTGGTGTCAAGGTATCAGCTTGAAAATTCAATGATCTGTAAAAAAAATTCTTGCCAGTCTTACCAGTCTGATGAATAATAAAAATTATTATTTCTCCTCGCGTAGGAGAGATTACAAAATCACAGCTGATATTACTTCTGGTGCATAATTTTGTCACACTAGAAACAGTATACAGTATTCCATATTTGTTGTATACTGCATATTTTAGCTAATTTAGTAGGTCATCCATGTATTCTATACTTACAATTTGTACACTGCACACAATATACAGTGCATACTACATAGTAAGAATAGTATGGCAGTATGCGATTATGCATGTGTTTATCTCCCTTAAGCCCTCTTAAATGGTAATGATAAATATCTCATGTCATTACTAGATTAACCAAATTATTCTATATATAAAACCAATATTTCATCTCTGCAGCTGTGGAAAGGTATGTGTACCCTCTAGGCTGGGTACTTGGCTTGTTTTCAGCTGCAAGGAGAGCAGCAAAAAGAGATTTCAATACACCAAACTAGTCTTATTTTGTGAAGATTCTCAAAGCTGAATCCCTTAGGATCTTATTAAATGTTTGCTGTTCCAGATTGTTTCTGTCAGTGTGTTTATGCGTGTACGTGTGAGAAGAGACAGCACGGTAATGTTTGCTTTCATCATTATCCCAATGAACACAAGTCCTGTCTTCAGCTGCTCTGCTTCAGGCCATAGAGAAAATTCAATCACCTTCGCCATCAAAAGATTGTCAATGATAACTCACAGCTCAGATCAATGCAAACTAAACTTAAGATCATGACACTGAAGTCACAATATTTTTTTTGAACGGGTGAGAAGTATGAATGTTGTTGTTTTTCCTCTTCCTTTTTACACTATCATTCAAAAGTTTGGGGTCAGCAAGAAATGAATGCTTTTATTCAGCAAAGACACATTAAACTGACCAAAAGTAACAAGATTTCTATTTCAAATAAATGCTGTTCTTTTGAAATTTCTGTTCATAAAAGTATCTATCCTGAAAAAAATAGTTGTTCTACGTTATTTTAAAGGGGACATTAATCTTTAATCATTAATGCTTTAATCGGGTCACCGGTGCATCTACCAACCCAGAAAACGTGAAAAGTGACAACCAAGTAACTTTGTTTTGGTAAGCCTTTCTCTGCAAGCATGTCAAAAAATAAGCCGATCAGATTTCACTCCCCTTCTGACGCAGGAAGGGGATTTTATTATAATATTACCGCCCCTTAATCTGCAGGTTTCCACCCATGGTGCCGCCATTTGGTTTTTGCAAGCGACAACAGTGTAACCAGAGCAATGGTAAAAATTCGAGCAAAGCATGCATACTGTTCTGTCATAGGCTGTGTATTTTGCCTTTTAGTGTCTAGCTATTCATCTATCATGGGGTTGAATAAACAAGGGTATGGGGTGATGCCATATGGGGTGAGGCAGAGCAGTTGATGCAATTATCGCATGCCAATGTGCTTTGGCTCGTTTTATTACACTCTTAAGTAGATTGGTCTCTGAAAGCGATCCCAATCAGTACGGTACGTCCGACTACGTCGAACGTGACCGAACTGAAAGGGAACCAGGGTTACAGTCATAACAGAGATGTTCTACTGTATTTAAAAAATTCAGCCTTGGTGGGCATAAGACGTCTCTTAAAGCACAAAACAAACAAAAAAACAATCCCAAACTCTTGAACAGTAGTGTAATTTGACACATTTGAGAGGCGTGTGTAGAGCTAAATTTCTCTGATACTTGGTTTGCATAGTAGCTGTTAAAGAACAATTAAAATGTTAAAACGTGTCTAAATTTCAACAGTAAAGATTTGTACGTGTGGTTTTAGGGATCAGTGCTTTTTGTTTATCAAAATGGAATTGCTTCCATGTCTGGCTTCAGCAGTAGCTGTACTTATTTGACCATTAAGCTTGTGTGTGGTTAGCGTTCTGGCGCACTATGGCTTCCAGGTGGATGCTGCACATTGGTGGTGGTTGAGGAGATTCCCATCTTCCATGTAAAGCACTTTGAGCGCTGAGAATAGCGCTATATATTGTACGATAAAACATTTTTTCTTTTTCAGATTTATTTATTTATACTCCATTCTTTTTCAATTACTTCACAGACAAACTGGTCACTGAAGCCATTATCTATATTTACTATGATTACTATGGTCTCCTTCATACTAGTCTTTGTTTGGCCATATTTGCTGAAATATGACTTTTATTAGCAGGTTAGTCTTTAACAATCTCATTAGATGACCCTGTGTGATTGCCCTCAGCAGGGATCGAACACTAATGTGCTTTTTACAACATATTGCTAGGCAACTGTAAACAGCCTACAGATTAAGGCTCCTTGCTTTAATCTTTTCTCATGTTAATTGTGTGTCCACTAGGGTTGAGATTTTAATTGTAATCTTGTTTTTTTAGCAATAGTGATGTATTTAAAAAATAAGCATTGATTGTTTTTCACACATACTCAAACTCATACTGCACACTTTTGGTATGGGTATTGTGGTTTGGCATGCATGTGTTGTTTTAACCACTACATGTTTGGAACTTCTCTGTGTGTGGAACGTAACTGATATACAGTAGAATGGAACAATACCGTTAATGTAGGTATACTTTGTTGTTGTAAATGCATCTGAAAAATAATAGAGGACACAGAGTGAGTTGCTGTAGGAAAAGTACATGATCCAAGTAATACTAAACTTGAGACGTGCATTATATTAAGCGCCAACTTACGGTTACGTCCCTATCGATAAATGCTAGAAAGTCATGCAAGTATTTCCTTTTTGCATAAAGGCTCGTCCTGACAGCAAGCGAGTCTCTGTTAAACTTCGGACAGATGGAGCCCAATAGAATGTGAGCATAATAATTCTGTCTAGCCTAAAATATCTTCTTTTTTTTTTTCATTTACATGCAAATTGTACTTTTTCCCCTCGTTGTACCAAAAACATACCGAACTGTGACTTTGAAAAAGGACGTTCTGACTCATCATTTTTGTATACCGTTACATCCCTACTATTTGTCCCAGACATAATTATCCACAGCGAATTAAACAAGCAAAAAAAGCGACACATCTTGTATACACATCTATGCAAAATGTCAGAGGAAACATAACAGGCCGATGTGTGTCTCTGTGGAATTCTAGAAACATTTCATCCAAAATTAGAGAACGTGAATAAAACCCCTGGCAACTGCTTCTGAATGCAAAGCCCAAGCCATTCCTTCCTTCCAGTACTGCATCTTATGAACAATCAACACAGATTTCTGATGCATTAGCTACAAGAATTCAATCAGTTACGCTCATTAATTACTTAAAACAAAACTTGATTTATCAAATGCCCCAAACCATCTCCAAACAATATACACAGACTATTAAATCTAATAAACACATCAAAGCAAAATACATTGGATGCAGAAAATACAGTCAAGTAAATTGGAAATTATTTATAAATTGGATAAGTACAAATCTCACCAGCAGGCACAATATTGCTGATGTTATCCAATATATTGTGTTTTATAGCCTGCAGTATCACCAGACAGTATGTACTGGCTACAGGACAGTAATAGCAGGGATTGTTCTCCTCACCTTGAGGGTTAACTGGACTTAAGTACCTTCCTTAAGGGCACAAAGATGAGAGAGCTGTTGGGTCTTTCTCCAGTTCATTTATGAGCTTTAATAACCAGCAATGAATTTGAAAATTGTATCTATTCTTAAAGAAAACACTAATCAAGTTTACCTGTGATATGTAAATCTAAACGTGTATACTTTACAGTTTCTCATCAGACTTGTGTAATTGTCACAACTGTATGCTGGAACATATGGAACATTCTATTGCATGTCTGCAAAATGTAGTAACTCACACAAAACATTTAAATTCATGCTTCAAAACCTAGTTATTGTGGCATTAAATTGGCCAATGCCTTTCTATACTATAGAAGAGGTTTTTTTTTCAGTTTTGTCTATAGCTGAATTATTTTATGTATCACACTGAGCTTTTTAGATATACTGTATATTTCAACAGTAGGTAAAATTTTACTGGGAAAAGTCAATACTGTAGTACACAAAAAAGAAAAACATTTGTATGTACACAGTACATTTATTATTGTAGAAATGTGTTGCATGTAAACTGACAATTCAGTTGTTCATTTTTACATACTCTATTATGTTTTCCCACCACCACCACACATTCTCCAATATTGCACTTGCATGTCAAGCAACTGGTCATTTTCAGTTTACATGTAACACATTTCTACACTAAGAAATGTTCTGTATAAATACAAATGTATTTATACAGTACTGCTGCTGCGGTTGTGACATTCCTCCATGTTCAAAAATTAGTGATTGTGCTAGGCAAACTCCATATATATGCTTCCAAACTTGACTGGTTGATTGTGATTCCATTTTCATCTCAATGGCAGGACATTTGCCAATTTATCAGACATTACAAACATTCCATGTCATCAATAGAGTTCTAAGCCTTGAATCAAATCAACAAGCTTGTAGATAAGTCACATTTGAATCCTTTGATTCAAAGCCAAAAGATGTACACGAATATGTGCTTAAATTCTACTCATGCCATGAAGTATGCAAATTATCTGTTCATCATATAAAGCATCATATAAATTCATATGGATTTTTACAATCTTTTTATGAACTTCTTGAAGCGCCAAAGTGGTAGTTGTGTGGACTATTTTAATGGAGGGACAGAAATATTTCAGATTTCATTCAAAATATCTTAATTTGTGTTCCGAAGATGAACGAAAGTTTTATGGGTTTGGGGTGACAGAGTAAATGATGACAGAATTGAAATTTTTGGGTGAACAAACGTAGCAGTACTTCTGAAATAAAATGGGGCATTCATTTGCTGTCAGTGATTTGTCGTGTCGCATTGCGCCGCATCCAGTGTAGACAGCGGATGTAGAAAGCTGATTATATTGGATTCTATTTGCTTTTGTTGTATCGCATCGCCCCGCACACGTCTGGTGTAGACACAGTGTAACGCGCTCACATGTTTATTTAATTTTTTTACCAGTTAGGGAGGAGTAAAATTAACACATGTGGCTTCAACAACCAGATGCATTTACACTTGTCCGGTTTTCATGTGGAATGCATCTCAAATCACCTCCTGAAGTGATTTGAGTGATCAAATTTAAATCCGTCTCTAAAGCTTTTTGGGAGGTCAATTTCACCTGGTCTAACAGCAAGTACTCTGATTGGTGGAGTTTTCTTTATGATTATTGTTAGTTTAGTCTTTCGCAGGAAATTGCCAGTTAGGGAGGAGTAAAATTAACATATGTGGCTTCAACAACCAGTTGCATTGTTAGCAATTTTTTAAACTTAAATGAAAACAAATCTGAGTTTATTATTTTCAGCCCCAAGGAAAACTGTGTTTTTGATTTTGATATTGGCTTTCTCACCCCATATAACTCAAAAGTGTGCCAGGAATCTGGGCTTCCTATTTGACTCCAGCTGTTGTCAAGTCATGCTTTTACCAACTTCGCCTTCTTAGTAAAGTGAAGCCCATTTTATCAAGGAGTAATTTGGAAACAGCTATTCATGCATTTGTTACATCTAGGCTTGATTACTGTAATTCTCTGTATTATGGCACTTCTCAGGCTTCCATCTCTCGTCTGCAGTTGGTTCAAAACGCAGCCGCTAAACTAGAAGCGAAAGTATGACCACATAACACCTATTTTAATGTCTCTCTATCTAAATGTACTGTAGGAAAGAAGGTGATCGCGCTTTTGCCGCTGCTGGGCCGAAACTGTGGAACAGCCTTCCTCCTTCTATTAGGCATGCCCCTTCTATCTGTGCTTTTAAATCTCAACTTAAGACTTATTTATTCACCTTGGCTTAACACTATAGTTTGTCTTCCTGGATTTCTCTTTTATTCTATTAAGTGCTTTTTGGCTTGTCTGGTATTTATGTATGTATATTGGTTTTATTTTTGTGTTTCTTTATTTCCTTGTAAAGCACTTTGGTCAACTTCGGTTGTGTCTCAAACGTGCTTTATAAATAAATGATTGATTGATTGATTGATTTCACAGAAAATTAGGCAACTGAACAGTCATTTAAAAATAAAATCACACTGAAGTTTGACTGCTACAAAAGCACATCATCGTTTAACCTCAAATTTCTTTGAATACAATTTATGAGATTTTTCTTAAATACTACTGTTGTGCTCAACTGAAGCTGTTTCATTTATGAGTGTTCTGTATTTATTTGTTTTGTAGAGTGTGGTAATGCAGAGATGACTGAAGTGGTTAGCAGATTACGAGAGTGGATCACAGTTCTTCATGAGAGTGGCAATCCCAGCAAGAAATATAAGTTCCAGAAGCCAGAGAGGAGTGAGTACACACACACACACACACACACACACACACACACACACACACACATCAAAACTTCTAACATGACTGCTAACCTAATAACAGTGACAATGAAAAAATGACTATAAAACACCTTTCTACAACCTCTCTATCTGTCTGTTTAGAGGTGGACATGAGTAAGGTGCCCCTCTGTAAGGACTCTCTGGGCTGGATGTTCTCCAGACTGGACACAAACTTTGACCTTCAGCTTGACCAATCAGAAATGTCCAGCTTGAGCTCAGAGAAGAGTGATGTGTGCACTAAAGCCTTCCTCAGGTCATGTGACCCAGACAGAGACAGGCTCGTTTCCAGCCAGGAGTGGTGTTCTTGCTTTCAGAGATATCAAGGTACAGTAAACTTATTGTAAACAAACTTTTCCCACATGCTTTCAATTTCTAGATAAGAGTACTTTCTCTCAGCCAAAACCAAAAGACTTATTCACATACTGTACCATTAAGAACTTGCACAAGCACACTGCCTGAGAGAAAGTTATGGAACAGTTACGTAAGGCATAATAAACCCTGAAAGGGAGATCAGGACCTTGACACAAAGAAGACATGAAAGTAGAACCCGTATGTTTTCATGGACAATTCTCAAATATAGTTTAGAGGTCACTATACAAAAATATTTCACCAGTCATAATTTACCAATGAGAATTAAGTATTCCAGAGCATATAGGTAATGTTATGTTAAGGTTGCATATGTTGAAATTAGATTATTTGTTCTGAAATAACACTATCTTTTATGAAATTTAATTTAATCTTAAATATAAATGTTAATATAATACTATTGCTTATATTTATGTATAATCCATTAGCTAAATGTTTTAATGGTTAATTGTTTTTTAAATTTACATTAAATAAATTGTTACAAATACTTATCCTACCATATACAACCTTACTGTAAAGTGTATTAAGCACAATGGTAGTGTTTTTTTTCTCACTTCTGATCTAAAATCAATGCGTTTCAGAAACTCCCTGCCAATCAGAGATCACCGTCATCCACAAACAACAAGCTGGGAAGAAATTACTGGGTGAGTCCAATCTCTCGTTTTGTGTGTTACATTTATATATATGTAATTTCGCAAACACAGAAAAAAGGGGTTCATGTTTGTAATGCTGAATCATGTTTAGTGACAGACCAGTATTTTGGCCTTGATTACAAGCCTTGACTGATAACCATTTTCAATTGGCTGAATAAATGGAAGTTGGAGTAAGAATTTCATCGGTAATTTCATCATCTATATTAGCTAGATTAATGCATCAATCTTATGTTGTAAATTCTTTTTTTTATTTTTTATGATACAATGGAAAAAAAAACACTGACCTAATAAATTTAGTTACAATTGTCTACAGCATACTTTTTAAAAGTAATTTTTCATCATACGTTTTGAACCGATTCAAACTGAATAGTGGCTAAATGATTCCATGATGCATTACATGATACTTAATAAAAAATTACATCATTGTCATTTAAACCTTAATAGACAGACTGTCTGACATACCTTATTGAAACACAAAGTGCATTAATATTACATACTAAAATCTATTCTAGAATCACAGACTTGTGTTCCATAGTGTCAAATCTTTTTAACTTTTTTCCTCAGCATTTTACACCATGTTCATATATAAAGCACTAGCATTTAACATTCATCTCAATGTCATCACAACCTGAACACAGTTACAGTAAAACCAGGGTGCCAAACAGCAAGAGGCAAGCCAACATTAATTCTATTAAAGCTAGAAATCACTCAGAGTTTCTTTCCCTCTCTCTGAAGGTCGCGTGTTTAATTTGAGCAGGGGAATGAGATGAGGGGAAATTGGACATGAAAAAAAGGATATTTTTAACTGCTGTTTCTCCCCTGAGTGGAACGCACAGTGACGGCTCTATGGCTTCCGGCACTGAATTATAAAAAGACAAAAAAAAGAGAGAAAGACAAAAAAAAAAAGCTTGACTGTGGTGATTCTGTAGCAAGAAGCTGTGAAGTTGAAAAGACATGAATGTGAGCGAGAGACTAAGAGAGAGAGCAAGCTCTCGGAGGGAGGTGACAGTTATGTTCTCTGACATTGAATATATCATCTGCCTATCTGTGTGAGTGTGGCCGTGAGACACTCTCTGTGGCTGTGTATAATCTTGTCTGTGATGTAATGTTTCCTGACATTAGGACTGATGCTAATGTGTGTGTGTGTGTGTGTTGTTTGTGTAGGTCCATACATCCCCTCCTGTGACGAGAATGGCTTCTATAGGCCTCACCAGTGTCATGGTAGCAGTGGTCAGTGCTGGTGTGTCGACCGCTATGGAAACGAGGTGGCGGGGTCTCATACCCACGGGCCTGCTGACTGTGGTAAGAGGGGCTCATCATACGCAACCTCACATCTTTAGATTCATTATCGAGTAATGAGAAAAAAGTCAAATAAGCAATCTGTTTAATATGTAAAATATAGGGATGCAATGAACTGCACAGAATTCTTGGCTGATACGATAACCAATCATTTTACATTTCGCATTTTAGTCCTTCCAACTGGAGGGGCTAGTTAATTAGCTAATACATTAGAAAACAATCAGTTGACAAAATAGATCATTTAAAAAAAAAAAAAAAAAAATCCAATCTGGAATTTACAATGCATATAAGTATTCTGATGATCAAACTATAGCAAGTATTTGTGAAAATAATCATACTATTAGTTATTGTGTTCAATAACAATTACACTAGATGAAACGCGAGTCCTTGGTTTCAAGACTTTAACTTGACACGGTGTCTTAAAAACGTGTATGCTACGGGGCTGTTGAATGCTTGAATCTGATTGGTTGACGAACGTCGCTTGATCTGCCATTTTCGATGTCTAACTTCACAATCAATGGAAACGTGCAGTTATTTATAAATAAATTGATAGGGTTATTCGTATTACTTCGTTATTATTGCAGATAATATGACAAATAAATAATAATGATAGGCCTACTTGTTAAAAGGGCTTTGTGTTTAATTTATTTGGCTAGCCTACTGTCAATAATAGAAAGAAAATAATTAACGAATGAATTAAAACGAATGAATTAATAAATAAATAAATAATATTGACACACATGCTTTTCTGTCTCATTATTGCAATCTCTCCCCCCCCCCTCTCTCTTTAATAACTGCATTAATAACTGCATTAGTCTGCTATCAGTGGCTCAAACCTCCATTACTAGATCTAAAATTACATTTTGGAATTAGCAAACTATTAAATTAGAAAACTATAAACTCCGCTTCGCGTCGTAACCGCATTACGAGCCGTTGCATTATTTTTCTAATAATTCAACGGCCCGTCGTCAATTATTCCTTACGTTGTTCATGGCGTGAGATGCTGAAGAAAAAAAGTTATCCGACATCAATTATGCACACACACACACAAAAAAAGTGAACTGTGAATGACTACAAATGTAGCTGTTTGCGGTTTTGCATATTACCTCATGAAACTGAAAATGGCATATTCTTAGATTATTTTGATTGGTTAAATTAATATTCTTAAAACATTTGACATGTTAAATTAATATTAAAACATTTGACATTATTACTACACTACCGTTTAAAAGTTTGGGGTTGGTAAGATTTTTGAATGGTTTGAAAGAAGCCTCTGATGCTCACCATGGTTGCATTTATTTGATGAAAAATACATTAAAAACAGTAATAATACTATTTAAAATAATGTATTTTTTCCTGTGATGGCAAAGCTGGATTTTCAGCATCATCACTCCAGTCTTCAGTGTCACATGATCCTTCAGAAATCATTATAATATCCTTATTTGCTGCTCAAGAAACATTTCCTATTATTATCGATGTTGAAAACAGTTGTGCTGCTTAAGATTTCTGTGGAAACCGTGATACATTTTTCTTCAGGATTCTTAGAAGAACAGAAAGGTCAAAAGAACAGCATTTATTTGAAATTATAAATGTCTTTATTGTCACTTTTGATTAATTAAATGCATCCTTGCTGAATAAAATAATTAAAATAATCTCAAAAACAGCAATGATATGTGTTCATTTTCAGAGCTCAAGTTCCAAGAGATCAAAAGAGTTTCTGTTTTTCCTTTCAGCCGCGGAGTCTTCCGGAGATTTTGGCAGTGGCGACTCACTGCTCTCAGACGATGAAGATGGTGATGTTGTAAATGATGAAGAGGAAATGGGAGATGATGATGATGATGAATATGATGATGAATATGGGCACCTGTCATAATCAGTTTTTTTATTATTATTATTATTATTATTATTATATAAAAACATTTAAAAAGAAGGAACCAAATAAAAAACAGACTTTCATTTGGTCTTAAAGCACGTTTCTAGGTGACCTCGGCAGAGTGCAGTACTAACATTACTAAAGGGTCCATCTACCCCTTGTGCTGTATAACATTTGTACAAACTTAATAATACTCAATAACCACGTTTAATTTTTGTTACATTTATTATATCCATCCAAAGCGAATAAGTGTATTGACAGACCTAGAAGTTCAGGAATTCATAAGCAGGTTTGATGATAAATTAATGAGGGTTAAATGTTTGCACTTATAAACATGCACACAAATACACATACAAAATACATGCGTACACACACCTGAAGGCATGATTCCATGAGCAACTCGCTCCATAACTCTTTACACCTGCTAGGATGTGATTTTACAGTCATGCCATGAGGGCTTAATGTTGATTTTCACACATTTTGTCTCATAACGGTTTGCCATAATCACATGGCTACACTTATTTATCATAAACTACTGATGAATTATCAAAACGTATCAACATTTGATATTTAAAGGTCAACATTCTAGAGCAAATTGTTTGACGCGGCCTGGATTGACCACACTTCAGACACAGAATCAAATAGATGTGACTGCAGTTGATGTTACGAGAGGACAGAGTCATGCTATTTACAGAGGCTTATACGCGTGCGCGCACACACACACACACACACACACACTTATCTTGTGAATAGTTTGGCAGTCCTTGGGCAGTTGGTGCCTTTGACACAACAGAAGAATGGGTGGAAAAGAGGTCTGGGGAAAAGAGAGAAGGAGATATTTAGTGTTAGAATGTAGAACTTGACTGCCATATGAATAAAAAAATGAGAGGTTTTTGCGTCACGTTCTCTGTTGTTTTTGTCTATAGGAGAAAGTGGATATGATTAGTTAGTTTGCATATGTTACTGTAGACAACAAATCATATGATAGATGCTGCTGCTGTCACCTATTCTCCTCGTCCCTCTCAGTGCTTTTGCATTTTCTGTCAGATTTGTTTTCATAATGTGCATATGAAAATATTAATTTCCTTCTATGGACATTGTGGTGTTTCCTGAAAATAAAAACTTATTTGGTTGAATGAGTTTATGATAATCATTTACAGAGGTAAAAGGAACTACCTTTATCAGTATTGTCCAGCTGTTGTCATAGAGATAACACTTTTTGGTTTGTTTGTTTTTTACAGTATACATATAATTTGCTCAAATAAAGTTACACAGACCAAAACAGTTTTTCGTACAGTAATTCTGTGTGTGTGAGAGAGAGAGAATTCTGGTGTGTCTGTCTGGTTAGTGCTGCATTATGTATAAATGCAATTTTAATATTTTATATGCCACAATTTCTCATCTATACACACACAGCCCCAGACACACACACACACTTAAACTGGGGCATCTGTGGGGTTGAACACTTGTTTAATCATTTAAACACAATCATGTGCCTGTCAACGTGTGTGTGTGTGTGTGTGTGTGTGTGTCTGGATCAAATTTACACTGTAGTTCTGTCACAGATTTCTCACTGAATTAAAATAATACATATCTAAAATTCAACTAAAATATGATGCAAAAACAAACCAATAACTTGGAAACAGTTGCAGCTCTTTTTGTGTGTATAATGTAATAATAATATGTGTGTAATGTAAGGATGTGTGAGATTGCTTTTGTTTTAACGTGTGTGTATTAGGGTGTCTCTGTCAGCAGCTCTGTACTAGGAACCAACTGGATAAACAGAAAGTGTTTTCATTCAACTTTCCCCTTCCTGTCATAGAAAATCACACTACTGCTGGCTTTGGATTGAAGTCACACACATACTAATCAGCCAAATGAGGAACATTTCAAGCCTGCAACCACTTGAAATACAAAACAACATCGAGATGCACATAAACACATAAAGCACTGACCCTTAGACTCTTTAAAAATTAATAGCAAAGTTTTTAACATTTAGGTGAATGAACACCTATTTAATTTCTCTGGAAACACACAAGGCAGTGATCTAAATTAATTTTTCATTGCAGTTCAGACTGTTCAGTTAGATGAGGAGCAACCTAAATTCAGACAACAAAAATGCCCAAATAATCTGTATCAAGCTATTGCAGAACAAAATAAAGACATTTAGATGGGATATTATGTAGTTTAGGGAATATTAATGTACCATGTAGACCAGGGATGGGCAACTCTGATGTCCTACAGAGTTTAGCTCCAACCCTGAAAAAATCACCTGCCTGTTATTTTCTAGTAATCCTGAAGACCTTGATTAGCTTGTTCAGGTGTGTTTGATTAGGGTTGAAGCTAAACTCTGTAGGACAGTGGCCCTCCAGGACCGAAGTTGCCCATCCCTGATGTAGACAGATATGTAATTTTTAGGTTAACTATTCCCTAAACTACATAATATCCAATCTAAATGTCTTTAATTTGTTCTGCAATAGCTTGATACAGCATATTTGGGCATTATTTATGTATATATATATATATATATATATATATATATATATATGTTGACAATGTTTCAGGTATTACAGCATGCAATATTGGTGTCTGTGTGTATTTTATATATATATATTTAGTGATATTATGTTAATAGCTACCTTCACAATCAAAATCTGCTTTTCACTTTAAAATGTATTTATAACCAGTGTTGGGGAAAGTATTGAGTTTTAATATACATAACGTCTCGGTTACGTATGTAACCCTCAATCCCTGAGGAGGGAATGGAGACGTTACGTAAGTGATTGACGAATGGGGGTTTCGCTTAGAAGCCTATCACTTTTGAGTTCTTACAAAACGAGCCAACGGCAAAACAATGCTATGGGTCTGCGGAATTTGCATAGCGCAACTCCGCCCCACCACGTGGGTATAAAGGAAGCAGCACGGCAATCTCACATTATGTTATGCTGAGGAGCCGAGTCTGAACTCCCGGCTGTTCCAGCGGTACAGCGGTTGTGGCAGGGGGACGTAACGTCTCAGTTCCCTCCTCAGGGAACGAGGGTTACATACATAACCGAGACGTTCTCTTTTGTTCAGTCACTCCGAGTTACGTCAGTAACTGACGAATGGGGGTTCCAATTCAATCACCCCACAGCGGCTGTCTTCCAGTGTCCTGCGCAAGTCTGAGCTCCCTGTTGTCAGACTAGCATGGACGAAGGACTCCTCCTTAACACAGGAATACCAAGGTACAATGGGAAGCATATCTCAGTGGAAATATGCAACAAAATGCCTGCCTGAAGGGAGGACTTACAGAATACACATATGACCCGCGAGCGGGCTGCATTTGGAGAACACTGGGTTGTCCAGCCTGCAGGGTGGAATCTTTCAACCCAGGGGTGGCAAGGTGGCTTGCCAAGGGAAAGACACACGCTTAGAGAGGCTTACAGTGGAAATACACATGTGGGGGTCACCCAAGGGGGGAACCACGCACATGGAGGCACCTAGCCAACACGAAAGCTGCCGCAGGCATAACTCTGGCGTTGACGTCAACAGTGCTGGAGGAACTCAGGGCTTCCCGGAAAAACTCACCTGAGGAGAATATCGCACGTATCCAGTCCGAGGAGTGGAATGGCGAACAAGCAAAGACACCTGAGCAGATCCTAGTTACCGGCTACTTGAAGCGAGTACACGAGAGGACACTGGCTCCACTCAGAGATTGTAGAATCTTGCAAATGTGTTAGGTGTCGCCTAGCCTGCAGCTCTGCAGATGTCTGTTAGCGAGGCGCCATGCGCTAGAGCCCAAGAGGAGGCCACACTCCGAGTGGAGTGTGCCCGAACCCTAAGGGGGCTTGGTCGACCTTGCTGCTGGTATGCCAAAGCAATGGCGTCAACTATCCAGTGAGACAAGCTTTGCTTGGAGAGAGCCTGGTTATCCCTTCAGCTACCCACCATAACAGACAAAGAGCTGGTCTGAGGTCCTGAAACACTGCGTTTTGTCTACGTAAGCACGGAGGGCGCGTACTGGACAGAGCAGTGCCAAGGCTGAGTCTGCCTCCTCCAAGGGCAGCGCTTGCAGGTTCACCACCTGGTGGGAACCTTGGGCACATATCCAGGCCGGGGTCTCAGGATCACATGAGAATTAGCCAGCCCGAATTCTAGGCACGCTTCATAAACCGAAAATGTCTGCAGGTCCCCTACCCTCTTGATGGAGGCCAATGCAATCAGGAGCGCTGTCTTCATAGACAGGAACTTAAGCTCAACTGATTGCAAAGGCTCAAAGGGAGCTCTCTGCAGGGCAGATAAGACCACTGCGAGGTCCCAAGAGGGTACGAGGGGAACGCGAGGAGAATTTAATCTCCTGGCTCCCCTCAGGAACCTGATGACCAGGTCGTGCTGATCTATTGTTTTCGACTCCAGGAGGTCGTGGTAGGCTGAGATAGCGGCCATGTAAACCTTGAGGGTGGAAGGAGACAGCCTTCGTTCCAACCCTTCTTGTGCCCTTCTTCTCGGCGAGAATAGCACCAGGTGACGAAGAGGTTCCACTTCAACTCATAGGCATGTTGAGTTGACAAGGCCCTAGCGGAAGAGATGCTAGCCACCACCTGTGGTGGTAGGGTACTCAAACCTGCCTCATCCCGTCCAGGAGCCACACATGTAGGTTCCATAGATCGGGACGAGGGTGCCAGAGGGTGCCCCGTCTCTGAGAAAGGAGGTCCTTCCTCAGAGGAATTGGCCAGGGAAGGTGCTGTCGCGAGGAGTACTAGTTCGGAGAACCAGGTCCGGGTGGGCCAGTGAGGCGCAACCAAAATGACCTGCTCCTCGTCCTCCCTGATCTTGCACAGTGTCTGTGCGAGAAGGCTCACTGGGGGAATTGCATACTTGCGGAGGCCCCGCGGCCAGCTGTGCGCCAGTGCATCCATGTTGAGCGTGCCCTCGGTCAGGGAGTAAAACAGGCTGCAATGGGAAGAGTCGTGGGAGGCAAACAGATCCACCTGTGCGTCGCCGAACTGTTCCCAAATCAGCTGAACCGACTGGGGATGGAGTCTCCATTCGCCCGGGAGTGGCTGAAACCGTGGGAGCTCGTCAGCTGCACGATTCAGTTCCCCCGGAAAGTGAACGGCACGAAGCAATCTCAGACGCTTCTGACTCCAGATGAGGAGATGGCAAACAAGTTGCGACATACAGCGGGAGCGTAGTAGACCACCTTGGCGGTTGATGTATGCTACTGTGGCCGTGTTGTCTGTCTGGACTAGTACATGTTGGCCCTAGAGCAATGCCAGGAAGCGGTGCAGGGCGAACCGTACTGCCAGCAACTCGAGGCAATTGAGATGAAGGAGGCGCTGGGGTCCTGTCCAGGAGCCTGCGGCAGCATGTCGCTTGCGCATGGCACCCCAGCCCGTGGTGGAGGCATCTGTTGAGACAACAACATGCCTGGAAACTCGTTCTAAGGGAACTCCGGCCCGTAGAAAGGAGAGGTTTGACCACGGGGTGAAGGTCTGACGGCAGGCCCAAGTAACTGGTACTCGGAGCGTGTCTGGTTGCCATGCCCATCTCAGGACTCGATTGCGAAGCCAGTGCTGAAGCAGACTCATATGAAGCAGTCCGAGCGGGGCTGCCGCTGCGGACATCATATGCCCCAGGAAAAACTTCAGTGGAACCGCACTCTTGCTCTGGAATTGAGCAGGCAAGTCAGCAGGCAAGTCAGCAGTGACTGCGCGTGCTCGCTCGTTAGCAACCATACCGGGAACAGAGATCCTCTGCACGGGGGAGAGTTTGCTCTTTTCCCAGTTGACCTGAAGGCCCAAACGGGCAAGGTGCCGGAGCACCAGATCCCTGTGTTCGCAAACCTGGTCTCGAGAGTGAGCTAGGAACAGCCAGTCGTCGAGATAGTTCAGGATGCGAACCCTGTGTTGCCGGAGTGGTACAAGGGCTGCCTCGACGACTTTCGTGAAGACGCGAGGGGACAGGGCTAACCTGAATGGGAGAACCATGTACTGGTATGCCTGAGCCTCGAAAGCAAACCGAAGAAACGGTCTGTGTTGAGGAAGAATGGAGACATGAAAATACACGTCCTTCAGGTCGATCGCTGCAAACCAATCCAGTGGACGAACACATTTGAAAATACGTTAGGATGTCAACATCTTGAACGGAAGCCTGTGAAGGGTTCGGTACAAGATGCGCAGGTCTAGGACTGGCCGTAACCCACCGCTCTTCTTGGGTAGAATGAAGTAAGGACTGTAGAAGCTGGACCTCATTTCGGCTGGAGGGATCTCGATTGCACCCTTCGCCAGTAGAGTGGCGACCTCCGCACGCATGACAGGAGCATAGCCACCGACCATGATGTAACAGACTCCCCAGAAGCGGGGAGGAGACCGTGCGAACTGATTTGCATAGCCGAGCCTGATGGTTCTCGCGAGTCAGCGGAACAGATTGGGAAGCTCCAAAAACTGAACCAGTGGGGTCATGTGAACCACAGACGTACCCACGATGGGGCAGCGAGGCGGAATGACCGGCCCAGACGTGGGAGGCGGAGCGTCCCGGTGTGGGGGCACGGTAGGGTGACCACCATCAAACAAACCAAATGTGGGACGATTATAAGTTTGGGTGGGACATGTTACCAACACTAAAACATAACCTGAAACTGTTATAATGTCTATCTAACTTAATAAAAACATTTGTATTCTGCCTTTCAGCTGATAAAAGAACGCATGCACGTTTTCTTAATATGATAATTACAGTGAGGAAAATAAGTATTTGAACACCCTGCTATTTTGCAAGTTCTCCCACTTGGAAATCATGGAGGGGTCTGAAATTGTCATCGTAGGTGCATGTCCACTGTGAGAGACATAATCTATTAAAAAAAATCCAGAAATCACAATGTATGATTTTTTAACTATTTATTTGTATGATACAGCTGCAAATAAGTATTTGAACACCTGTCTATCAGCTAGAATTCTGACCCTCAAAGACCTGGTAGTCTGCCTTTAAAATGTCCACCTCCACTCCATTTATTATCCTAAATTAGATGCACCTGTTTGAGGTTGTTAGCTGCATAAAGACACCTGTCCACCCCATACAATCAGTAAGAATCCAACTACTAACATGGCCAAGACCAAAGAGCTGTCCAAAGACACTAGAGACAAAATTGTACACCTCCACAAGGCTGGAAAGGGCTACGGGGAAATTGCCAAGCAGCTTGGTGAAAAAAGGTCCACTGTTGGAGCAATCATTAGAAAATGGAAGAAGCTAAACATGACTGTCAATCTCCCTCGGACTGGGGCTCCATGCAAGATCTCACCTCGTGGGGTCTCAGTGATCCTAAGAAAGGTGAGAAATCAGCCCAGAACTACACGGGAGGAGCTGGTCAATGACCTGAAAAGAGCTGGGCCCACCGTTTCCAAGGTTACTGTTGGTGATACACCTAAGACGTCATGGTTTGAAATCATGCATGGCACGGAAGGTTCCCCTGCTTAAACCAGCACATGTCAAGGCCCGTCTTAAGTTTGCCAGTGACCATTTGGATGATCCAGAGGAGTCATGGGAGAAAGTCATGTGGTCAGATGAGACCAAAATAGAACTTTTTGGTCATAATTCCACTAAACGTGTTTGGAGGAAGAAGAATGATGAGTACCATCCCAAGAACACCATCCCTACTGTGAAGCATGGGGGTGGTAGCATCATGCTTTGGGGGTGTTTTTCTGCACATGGGACAGGGCGACTGCACTGTATTAAGGAGAGGATGACCGGAGCCATGTATTGCGAGATTTTGGGGAACAACCTCCTTCCCTCAGTTCAGTGGCGGACTGGGACAATAATTCAGGCCGGGAATTTGACTCCACTGCCAGGCCACCTCTGCTGCTGCAGTCACCACCACCCTATTCATGTAATCTACTGGACTGATAAACTTGTAGGCTAACCCTATTAATGTAACAGGTAGACTACCAGATGCAATATAAATGAATAAAAAAATAACCCTTAAAAACTCACTAGGAATACACCATTTATACTACCAAACCAATGACAAATAGAAAATTGGCTTTTTAAAAGAGATAATAAGAGACACATTCACATGTTGAAATATTTACATTTTATGTATTTTCAGTGCTCAAAAGGGGTGGGCGATATGGCAAAAATATAATATCACAATTTTTTTCAGAAAAATCACGATTCACGATTTTATCACGATTCTTTTTTTAATGTTGGTTTTACTATTTTGTGACTGAGCATTACAGCCAAACTAATGTCCATATTTTAAAAACAAAGCCTTAGGTAACAAAATATAAAATAAAAAAGAATAGCAGACAGGGGCGAAGATATTTTTTTGTCATTTTCTTTGTTATTAAATATTAAGATCAAAGATACACATTACTCATACACAACTTAATATACAAATTAAATAAACATTTGCTTTATGTTTTCAGCTACAGTAGGTGTATTTAACAGTAGCATTGAAGAAAGTAATTAAAATAACAAAAATAACAAATATGAAAATAAAACAAAACATAGACTTCACTGTATAAATTATACATTGATACTTATTAAAGCTACTATTAAAAATTATCAGTCAGGAGCAGTGAGTGATTTTCTCTTTGCATTTTGTTGTTTTTTAACATTAAAGGGATAGTTCTCCTAAAAATGCTATTTGTCATAAGTTACTCTCTCAAGTTGTTTTAAACTCGAATAAGTTTCTTTCTTTTGTTGAAAATAAAAGTTATTTGGAAGAATGTGGGTAACCAAACAGTTGATGTACCCCAGTGACTTCCATAGTATATTTTTCTCCTATGGAAGTCAATGGGGACCAGCTACTGTTTGGATAGCCACATTCTTCAAAATATTAATATTAGAAAAATATTAGAAAATATTAAAAGGAAATTAATACAGGTTTGGAATAACATTAGAGTGCGTAAATAATGAGAGAATTTTTATTTTGGGGTGAACTATCCCTTTAAGGAGAAGCGGCATCGTGTTTACTATTACTACCAGGGCCGTGCACAGGGGGGTGGCCCGGTGGCTAGAGCCACTGCCCTTCTGCCCTCATCAGCTGAGGTGCCCCTCTCGCCCCCCTCCCTAACCCTCCAGAAGATTCCCATAAAAACGTTCTGTTATCGCTCCGCTAAAGATCCACTGATTCCGCTAATCCGCTCCGTGTTTTCCTGCTCGCTCCGCAGCGTCACTCGTAGACAAGCATGTGCCCGCTCTCCGACGACAGTTTCAGAATAGAATTTCGTCCCATTCACAGGTCGATTACAAATTACAATCCACATTACAGACAGTAGTCGATCCACAAAATTAGTATTTTGGTAATATGTTTTTGTATTTCTGTCGCAAAATGTTTTGCTCCTGGTCTTCAAATAGTGCTAACAAGTTACAACTCGTGCAACATCCATGTTCTTGGAAGAAAAGCAAATGTGTTTTGTGCCGTTAGCCACCTTGTAACCTACTATACTAAAGTACTATTAATTTAGATTAGAACACATTTAGATAATATATAGTATATTACCTTTTTATTATGTATAATGTTAATATGGTCTCATTAAAATATTATAAATATGATGTAGCCTATGTTATAGATAGATACTATATCAACTAAGGCAACTGATTATAATGGGAAATATATTTACAGGAGTTAAAGTGTGAAAAACTGTCTGCTAAATATTCTATACATAATGATTTACCCTCTGGCTTTCTAGAACTTTGATTCAATTTTTGCCATGTTGAATAGGCTTTGTCTTTGCTCTTTCTCACTCTGTTCTTCTAATTTTGTGAAGGCATTGTTTTTTTGTCTACAAAATCTGCAAACAACAGAAAATGTTATTTATTTATTTGTGATTTATTTATTAGTGTTATTTATATTAGATTAGATTAAATAATTTGATTGAACAAGAATTCTAATTTTCACTACTCCCAGTGTATGACTGCAGAACAATGTTTAAAAATTTATGGAGCAACAGATTTTGTGTGAAAATAAATCAGAAAGGTGGTTTGTTTAAAAATCTTATTAATGTATGAGGTGGCAAGGAGGTACACACGGGGTAAAACCAGCATGGTAAGACACACAGTATTGATAAAAATACTTAAGCTAAATTAATATGCTTTTAATAATGTCTAAGTTGATACTTGTTCAAACCAATCACTTTAGTAAAGTTTATAACAATTTTGGAGTTATTTTGATAAATTAAATAATAAATGTTTGTTCAATAAATATAGGCTATCTGTCATAATTTTCATTTTAAAAATACAGAAACAAGATTCTTGAGATCTTTGTATTTAAATTGCTACATAAGTCTAAAACATAAAAAAAATATACATAAAATAGTAGATTAAATTAGCACAGAATCAACTTTGATCAAGTCAATGATCAGCCAAATTTCCAAGTCCATCATCAAAAGCGTTTATGAAAAAAAGTGCTGAGCAGAATTTGTGCCATTGAGTGGTATAAAAGAGAATTAAGTCAAATGCGCATTTTACCCCGGTGTGACTTTATAACTGTTGTAACCTGTATATCATTTCAATTTATACTTTAAGTGTATAATATTAAATTAAATGTCTATACTACTTCCATAGGATGAGGCAGCTCAGAGAGTGAGAACCCACTGAGCATCAGACAGTTAAACTGGCATTGACATTGAATTATTTAATTGGAAGAGTAATTATAACAACATAACTTGATTTTGCACTAAATCCTAATTGTAATCTTATTGCCCATATAAAATAGTTGTTTTTAATTTTCTGTATTAAGATGATACTGCCTCATTCAAACTCCTTACAGTGCCCCCTTTTTTGGTTTAAGCCACTGCCCCTCAAAATGTCTGTGCACGGCCCTGATTACTACTGTCTCTTTAAGAGTTGCGCGCGACGCGTCTATTATACACGCATTTGACAAGCAGATTTTCTCTAAATTTTCTCAAGTTTGCGTTCACTTTAGACATAACCGACTTTGTTTATGTAAACCTTGTGTGTATTTGACAGTATTAGCACAATAAGACTCAAAGGATAACTTTGTCCAGTATCCAGGCGCTGGTAGACAGGCTTTTAGTGCATGTGAACTTCACATGTACGCGCTGAGAAACGCACACGTTAGAACAGCGCATCAGCACGCGAATTAAATGTTTAACCGACAAGGCATTAAAGCACATGCAAATTATGAACTTTTGTATACTGCAGTGTCCCGTTCCGCAGCGTGTACGTCGCGTTGTTCAGGATGTTGGGACAGAGGCGCCAGAACAGCAACTGATAGAATGCACCACGATTCTACGATATTTCTTCAAAAGCAGATCATGGAGACATTTTAATCGTCCACGATCAAAAATCGTCATATCGCACACCCCAATGCCAAATTATTATAAATATAATGTAAATGTAATCTTGACCGACCTGTTCCCTTACTGGCGAACATGGCTGGGATTTTGCAGCAGCTTGCTGCGTCTGCATTCATAGTTGCACACCAGCCTATCACATGCCAGGCTGATGGTCTGCACAGCGGCAGCCGGCAGGCCAGAACGACCGTCAGGCCACCGGGAAATGTCCCGGTGCTCCCGATGGCCAGTCCGCCCCTGCCTCAGTTAGAGCATTGAAGATGGGTCGAGGCTGGGTCTTCCAACATGACAATGACCCGAAGCACACAGCCAGGATAACCAAGGAGTGGCTCTGTAAGAAGCATATCAAGGTTCTGGCGTGGCCTAGCCAGTCTCCAGACCTAAACCCAATAGAGAATCTTTGGAGGGAGCTCAAACTCCGTGTTTCTCAGCGACAGCCCAGAAACCTGACTGATCTAGAGAAGATCTGTGTGGAGGAGTGGGCCAAAATCCCTCCTGCAGTGTGTGCAAACCTGGTGAAAAACTACAGGAAACTTTGACCTCTGTAATTGCAAACAAAGGCTACTGTACCAAATATTAACATTGATTTTCTCAGGTGTTCAAATACTTATTTGCAGCTGTATCATACAAATAAATAGTTAAAAAGACATGCCGCTATGCAAATTCCGCAGACCCATGGCATTGTTTTGCCACTGGCTCGTTTTGTAAGAACTCGAAGGTGATAGGCTTCTAAACGAAACCCCCATTCGTCAGTCACTGACGTAACTCGGAGTGACTGAATGAAAGGGAACTAATTGTGCTACTAGTTTCTTTTTTGGGGGTGGGTAATGCGTAACGTTACTTTTGAGTTACTTTTTCTCATCTGGTCTGGGCTTGCTTGTTTGTTTTTAATAATAAAAAAGTTATATTTTTGGCAAATGTAAAGTTCCTTTCACACCAAAAGTGGAAATGGAAGTGGAAATTGAAAATGGAAATGCAAATTCACTCCTGTACAGTAGAGGGCACAGCTCAACTAAACATTTCAACTGTGCTGCTATTTTCGATAGCAGAAGAAGAGGATGTAGAAGAAGAAAGTTCAAAACTCTTACTTCAGCAATAAAAAACAACAAAAATATTAAACACAAATGTGATGTTTATCTAAAGTAATTTTTTGCATTAGATAAACCAACTTTTACTTTGGTTGAATTGGATCATCAAAGGTCAGCAGCAAATACATTGGTTAATAAAGTGAGATTAAATACATAAAGTTTATTTCTATTATTTAGCATATTTTTATTCATTTTGAGGAATACTGAATCTGTTTTTGTGCAAGTGAGATGAGTAAATGTTCACATTTAGAACAACAATAACCGTCATGTTTACACGGCACACAACACCTCTGCACCTCACTCCTCATGTCTGATGTCACACAACAATGACATGGTACTGTATTTCATAGTTTTTACTTGTTTCTACTTCCACAAATTGGACAGTAAATAGTAAAATTAAAGTAAAAGTTTTAAAGTAAAATTCCATGAAATACATTAAGCCACATTAGACCTATGTTAAATCATTTTACATTTTTCTCTGTATATATTTTACAGTTAACCTATTAACAGCTTTTTACTGTAACATTTTTAGTCATTTTCTGTAAAAAATTTGCACTTTTTTTTAGCTTTTATAAGGGGTCATCAATCTACAGAAAGTACAAAAAAGCATCCTAACGGATACGTCCTAATACGGACAAGGATAGAAGTGAGCTGTCAAAGGTGAAGATTATCAGTAAGTGAATTTGTCGTTAAACTATCAAGTCATTTTCATGACAGGTTGAAATAGCTTCTTAAGCTAACAACGGCACATTCACACTTTTTACTCTACATTCACATCAATACCAATGTGAAGTATTTGGTTTTACTAGGCCTGCGTTGTTAGCTAACACACTGCTGCTGGTTTCATCTTCCCGTGTCATTTCCACTGCAGGATTAGAAGAGGAAGAAACATTTCCCTCTCCCACCACCACCATCCTCGCTCTCTCTGACTCTTTGTCTCTGTCTTTTCCTCCAATTTAATGTGAAAATCATTAGCTTCGATCAATGACTGTTCCAACTCCCTTATCTTGTGTGGAGCAAGCTAGCGGATTTTTTCTGCCCATATCAGCGTTTAAGATTTCATTAAAAATGAAGAAGTCACATGGCAAACACAACTCTTCGCCGCTGTTCATCGATTCATAGTTTCTGTTATTAGTGCCCTGTGCAGTTTTTATCAGAATGGTTTTTAAATGGGTTTAAAAGATTTTACTGTAAATGCAAAATACTATCTCTAACCTCCCCCTAGGGGTCTTATTGATCTATTTGGGTGTATGTGTGTGTCTACAGTTCCCAGTAGAAAACTGATGGAGGTGGAATTGCATTGTGTGATAAACTATTTCCAGCATCGCGTAGCAACCAGAGCAAACAGAAGACCGGGGAGAGTTATAGTTTGTAACTATACTTGATGGCACACTTCAAGCAGATGCCATTTTGTCCAATTCTGAGTCTTTAAAGAGACAGACACACTGCGTCTGAAAGAGACTGATACTTCCTGAATTTCAAAAATTAAATGGACAATAACCATTTTATTTTACAAAAACTTCCCACACACAACTTCCCCACAAAGACCATGTGAGCCACTGGATGAAAGGAAAGCATATTTGCATATACAATTGGTTTATGTTCATTGGGCTTCATTATACACATTTGTCAGTCACATCACAGCTGTGCACCATTCATAATTTAATTGAGAATGTCAATTTAAATTCCATTTAAATTGAATTTAAAGAAGTAGAATAAAAATCAAATCAAATTCAAGGATAAGTGTAGTTTTAGTAATAGGTATGCATTTAATTTTTCAGAATGAATGACCCATAAACATTTTAAACACAACATGAGGTAGGCTATCTCTAGAAACTATAAAAATTATGGAAGAACACATAATATTCAAAACATTCTCTGGTTCATGAAATTAATATTTATTATTATAAATGCATCCATTTATTAAAAAAGTATTCCATATATCTGGCCTTAATTAATTATATAATTACTTTTACAATGTTACAAATTTATTAATAATTTGTATTTCATTTGTATATATTCCATGATATTTAATATATTAACTTCTTATTGGCAACAATGTAAGAACACACCCATTTTCGAACATATATATTTTACACCAAATTTTGATATTATGTCAATATATATTTTTTATAAACACGTGTTTAAATATTTTTCAGGTTTTAGTCAAAACTAATAATTTATTAACAATTATTTCCCCCCATTTCTCTAATGCAAATCATCTGTAGTGTGAATTTCTTTTAAATTGCATTTCAGTAAATTTTCTTTTCCTGTCATTTTGATTCAAATTCCAATCCAACATCCTGTGTTTTAGTAAATTAAATTCAAATTCAAAGACATGAAATGAAAGTTAATTGTTCAATTTAAAATTGTGCCCAACAAATGTGCAGCCACAATCATTATCTGTAATCATCTGAAATAATATCACTTTTGACAAAAGGCACAGGAAATTTGTTCTAATTTGTTTAACCTCTGAAATAAAACGACTGGTTTTCAATGTTTTTTTTAGGGTCAGTTAAAAAAGAATTAGGTATGCGGCTTGGCAAAAGAAGAACTAAACCTATGACAGGTGTGTGCAGAGAATCAGTGTGTGTTTCCTGGAATTACTGCATGTGTGATTGTGTGAGAATAATGGGACTTTCCAGTTATCTGAGAGGTGGGTGATAAAAGGCTTTTACTGGCAGACAAAAAGAGTGTAATCATCATCATGATTAAAAGAGGAAAGTGTTCAGAAAGGGATGGGAGGGGGGAGGAGAGAGAGGAGAGATGGGAAAGCAGAGAGGTTGTTTTCCTCTGAAACTGTTGTTTATGGAGGGGGTGTGTGTGTGGGTGTGTGTGTGTGTGTGTGTGTTGCACAGATCAATGCAACTCATCCACTTAAATCTCCTGATCCATTCATCAATACAAACTAATGAAACAACCAGACACATACAGACACAAATAGAGAGATGGGGAGAAAAGCAAAGCAAAAAAGACAGAATGAAAAAAGGAACTATTGTTACAATTATACATATACAACATAGCATGAGAACAATTATCAATAGTATTTTAATCACAATAGATTTAATCATGTTAACTCTCATGCCACTGCATTGAAGGTTATAAACACAAATGTAATTATTATATAGCAATATCACGAGTGTTGTTGTAATGCGGGTGTATACACAGTCCTTATGATATTCAGACCAAGAACACGGTTGTAAGTGTGATATTTATACAACTCTTCAAAAAACTTACATTTTAAGCCAATTACTTTGTCTATTTTTGCTCCCACAACAAAAATAGTTCCAAACAAAGCCAAACCATATTCAACTGCTACGTCTCCAGCAATATACAGCAGTGGTGATTCGTTCCTGAATGACTCAGTGTTATTAAACAAATGGTTGAGTCAATGATTCAGTGGTACTCAACACCACCTAGGCCTACTCCTGCAATGAGATAACCTGTACAAAGAGTCACTGGAAAATCCCCACCATTCACAGTCTGTCTGGTGTGCACACACACACTGGCAGCACCTGCTGGTCAAAATGGTGTAAATGCAACCAAAAATTCCAAACATGCACAAAACACACCTTTTACGAACCAATTTCAAATGTTTTCTTGAAAGTTATCTATTCAATGAAATCTACAAATCATCACATACCATTAAACATGAAGTGTCTGTACAATAAGTGTTCTTAATTTGTAGGGCTTGTTTTGTGTCTTTTATGGAGGGCTTGGTTAAGTAGGCCAATATGAGTAACTGGAATCATATGATCATATAGAGACACTGGTTCATGGTCTAACTGAGATTGCAGTGACAGTTTTGTTCGCAAGTTAAAGGGATAGTTCACCCAAAAATTAAAATTACCCCATGATTTACTCACCCTCAAGCCACTGTGTATATGACATTCTTCTTTCAGACGAATAAAATCGAAGTTATATTCAAAACAAAAACGGTCATTCACTGCCATTATAAAGCTTGGAAGAGCCAGGACATTTTTTAATATAACTCTGATTGTATTCATCTGAAAGAAGAATGTCATATACACCTAGGATGACTTGAGGGTGAGTAAATCATGGGGTAATTTTAATTTTTGGTTTAACTATCCCTTTAATCTATATAATCTATATAATGAGTAAGACATTAACAGAGTTCCAATTGGCATCAATATTTTATTGTCAATTTGTTGTAAAAGTAACCCTAATGAGTGGAATAATGTAGACCTAAAGTTTAAGGTACTGGTCATTGAAAAACATTATTCTGAATATTGTCTATGGTAGTTATTATGACCCTGCATTATTGTAAGCATACTAAAAATGAAGAAGAAATTTGACTCTTTTCTATGGTCTGTTGGCTCAAATCTAGCTATCAAAGAGACCTATTAGGCTAGTGTAGAGGAAAAATCCAATTAAAATCACAATGTTATCTCTGAGCAAATACCTAGAATTAATGAGGGTGAGAAAGAAAGGAAGAATCCTCAAACCTAGGACAACAGAACAAACACAATCCAATCAATACAGCTGAAAATAACAGCTATAAAAAGACACACAGGGAAAGCTTGATGAATTTCCTCTTGATGATTTGACCAGGTCCATTGTGTGATGCTCAAAATTCTAATTCAAACCCAGATTACACTCACCTGATTATTAAAAGCACAAATACACAATTAGACAACGTTTGAGTAACTCCATCCCAGATTCCATTTTAGCCACGTGTTAATGGTAAAGAGCGTGCTGCCATCTAGTGGTAGTTTGCTGATATTACTACCAGCAGACATTTTTTTGACTGTGAATGCAGGCTTCATCGATTGTTATAATTTGCAGGGCAATAATGTCACTGATAAAGCATTTAATACAATAAAATTATAATAAAATGTATGTTATTTTGAAAATTCTAAATAAAATAAAATGACAATAGTTTACCAATGATTTATCAAGCCTGTTACTAATTGTTCACCATTGGATTTTTGTAATTCTTATGTAGCCTACATCTGTGCTTGTATGTGTGTGTCTGTTACAGGCCGTTTGAAGCAGAAGGAAAGGTGTTTGTTTGTCTACATGACATTACTCTCGCCATATGGTTCATGTGAGGCTCCACAGAGTAATCCACTTTAGCTCCTCAACATACGCACTTGTTGTTCTTTCATGGTGGGAACTTTTCATTGAAGTTGTTTTAAATTGGGTATGTTCTTTCCCTAAACCTCACAGAAACATTTCTGATTTTGAATGGCATAAATTAGAATATTTATATATAATTTGATTTCGATCTCCACAATCTGTGGCATGGTAAACCCTATACATTATTGGGACAAAATGTCAAAACAAAGATGGCAATATCCAAAATCCTTATCCTTGTGGGGAAATTGTTTTGGTCCCCAACTCCCCATGATGAAAACAACTTATAAATCATACTAAGTGATATTTTTTGAAAATGCAAAAATTTTCTGTGGTAGGTAGGTTTAGGGGTGTGGTTAGTGTAAAGGCATAGAATATACCGTTTATACAGAATAAAAATCATGTCTATGGAAAGTTTCAAGGTGCATTAGGCATCATACTCAGATATTAATTTATTGGCATGTTGTTTTGCAATTTATTTTTAAATATAAAAATGAATAACTCAATATTAACTCTTTCCCCACCATTGACGGATTTTTCTGGCAAACCTTGTTTTCACTAGTTATAGGGTAGGGGGCGCTATTACGCATCTTCTGAAAGAGTACACAATCTGCAGATCAAAACACAGGCGAACAAGAAGCAGAAGCAAGTGAAGATTGCTGACAACATCTGTATAGTCTAATTAAGCCACGTGTTAACAAACCGCATTTTTCAAGACACATAAAAAGCTTTTAAAAAATCATAAGTGGTTTATTACTGAGGTAAAATCCAAACAGAGTTTTATTGCAGGAAACTAATGACATAATCAGGTGAGTTCTGAATTGAAATATCAATGAGATGCTGACGGTGAATGACGGCTCTTATCTGTTTTTAGGTGAAGATGACTGGAATCATGTCCCATGTTTTTGTTTCATCTGACCATAGAACCCATCCCGTTTGAAGTTCCAGTAGTGTCAGTTACTTTTCAAATGTTCTATGGTCAGATAAAACAAAAACATTAGCTTTTTTGGCAGCAAACACTTAACATGGGTTTGCTTCATACAAGGATACAAAAAGTACCCCATGTGTAAAATGAAATACTCTGCTGTATCTTTAATGCTGTGGGCCTAATTTTCTGCCAGAGGTCCTGGACATCTTGTTCAGATACATGGCATCACGGATTCGATCAAATACCAACAGATAAAAAATCTAAACCTGACAGCCTGTGCTAGAAATCTTATAATGGAGAACAGGATGGAGAGATTCTGTATGGAGGAATGGTCTCTGATCTCTTGTCAGGTGTTCTCCAAACTCATCAGGCATTATAGGAGAAAACTCAGAGCTGTTATCTTGGAAAAAAGAGGTTGCAAAAAGTATTTAATAAAAGGGGGCAAACAATTGTTCCCAACGTGTTTTGGAGAAAACCATTTATTTCATAATGTGATTTTCCCCCCACTTTCAATTATTTTACTTCAGTGAAAGGTTAGATTTTTGCACATTTTTTAAATAAAATATCAAAAGCCATATTTTTACAGCCATATTTGATCATATTTACCAAGGGGGCAAACACTTTTTCACACCACTGTAAATCACCCTGATGGAACAAGAACTTCTCCTTGAACGCAGTCAGCCTTGGCGATTTATGTAAGTGACTACCGTTGTGTTTTCCACCTGCACTAGGACATGGTAGCCCTTTAACTGCTGGAGGAAGAACTTCGGGGCCAGAAATACAGTCATCAATTTGAATTCAAGTAAATCGATGCCGCGGGTATGAAGACATGGGAGGAGTATGGTTTATTCCATGAATGAGATAACTTATCATGGAGATCAAGGAAAAAGGGAAGAGATCGATGCTGAAGTCCCTCCCCTTGGCCACCCGTCAGATATCTGTCGTCTAACTTTGAGCGTCTGGGGGTCTCTTGCTACGAGTCACCGCCTTGATTAACTCTTCATGCACTCTGTCGTCTTGAGAGGAGCACTCAGAGGAGGCGGCACTCTCAAACTGCATGTCAGCAGAAGAATGAGAACCAACGTCCTTAGCCAGATCTGAAGAAGCACCAGAGAGTGCTCCAGAAGCGGGCACGAGGACATCACGATCTGGCGAGAGGACAAGGTAAAGGAAAGGACCCGCTTCCTGTCCCTCAGCAAGATCGACTTAACCAGGACGCAGAGGCTCACCCCTCCTGAAAGAAAGCTAGCCTAGAGCGGAGCACTATGATGGGAAACACTGTGAAACATGTGGATCATCCTCAGAGATGGGCCTGAGGAATGCATCTCGTAATGGATTCTCTCTGCATTTTTCTGTTGAAATAAGAGAGAAGGCTGAATCCTTCCTTACAATTCTAACTCATGCTCACATTCCGATGACGTCATCGTTAGAGGTTATTTTAGCCAAATTCTTTGCGTGTTTGCAATACATGCTTCACAACCGGTTGAACAAAGACTGCTGATTCGATTAGACTGCTGATTTCCTGTATCAACTAGTTCAGGCATTCCCCACAGCCCCAACTTTCTTGCACGTGAGCTGCAGCTTTAGGACTTTAGATTGAGTGAGTGAATTTTCTGAATTCCTGCAAGGAAATAAGGAATAGGATGTCATGGTCAATTATCCTTTTGAATTAAGATTAAAATAGGACAACATTCAGTTTGTCTTTCAGTTAACATGAAGGAATAAAAGAACACTGGCAAGTGTAAAAAATATCATGAGCACTAACACTGAACATTAGCGCTAAACAGTTAGATGATGATATAAAGTAATCGATTGAACTTTTTCTATAATTGTTTCTATATTGCGGACTGCAAATATATCCATGCAACTTTTAGTGGGCTTTTAAGTTATTGACACGTTAGAGTAATAAAGATACAGATGGGTCGTGCTTGATATTCAAAAGAGTTATTAAAAGTGCAATATGCCATGAAAGAGAACTCAAATTCAGTACTCGCAGGCTGACAGGCAACTTTCTGTGCACGCACTCCGAGTCGAGAAGGATCTGTCTGCCATAGATATCCATATAAGGCTAGATGTCTTACGGCGGAGTCTCGAACGGCATCACCGGCGGCCATCTAGTCACAGGCAGGCTTTCTGGCAGGCTCTGTGGTAGGCCTACCTGATGTAAGGTGAGTGATCAGCACGAACACAAATAATCTTATTTTGCTGAAATCTTGACGGATTTACAAGTGGTTTGGTTTCTTACAAACGTTATTAACGTGGCTATAATTCTGGATGCTTGAACATGTTGAAATATATAATATTATAATTATTCACAAGTATGCAGTGTCATAACTACATCTCTGACGTTTATAACAAACCAACCCGTCTGAAAATCGGTAGAAAATTGAGCAAGGTATGGTTATTTAAAAAGTACATGCACCATTAAAACACAATGTTACGAGTGAGCGAGCTGACTGTGACAAGATGGCCGCCAGGTGCGGACGTAGACCTCCATTGGCCAGCAGCGCGCACGAGACATCTAGCCTTTATTATATGATATCTATGCTGTCTGCATCCTGCAGTTCTACAAACCACGCCCCTGCAAACACCTAGGCTACTAGCCTACCATAAGTTACGCTTTGTCATTGACTGAAGCAATCTTTTATATTTCTTTCGAGTCTTATGAAGTATGAAATAACAGTGATTAGTAAATATATATATATATACAGTGGTTAAATTGGGCCGGGGCTTTCCGGGGCTCTCTAAATTGGGCCGGGGCTCAGCCTCGGCACATAAGCCTGCTCGTTTGCAGTCAGTTGCCTACAGAAAATTATGTCACATAAAATTTGATGAAAGTGATGCTTTTGAAAACATATTTCTGATTATAAATGAAAGATTCTGAAATGGCATGTCTATTTTGTCTCGGCGGAGCTGAGATGAGAACAATCGGGACACGGCCGTATTCTTGTTCAGCTGCTTAATCTCGTTGTCAGTCGACCATGATCGCGCACCGCTCGCGCATGCCATGCGCATCTAGGCTACTCAGAACTCCGACACGGATAAATGTACGCAGCAATAATGAATGTTCCTGGGAGATCCGTAGTTGCGCGGGATGTGGAAGCGCGCAAAAGTTACAGAACCTTAATACTGCCTTGACAAAAAAAAAAAAAAAAAAAAAAAAAACCTCACGAGCAGCTGGCCGCTGCTGCAGCAGCAGATCAATTTTGTCAAGTTCAGCACAATGTTGGTTGTACAAAAAGTGCCCTGGCCTTGAATGACAAGGTAAGGAAAATATGTTTGGCACATTGTATGGGTCACTATATCATAACAAGGTAATACAGTGTGTAATCGAGCGTTTTATATTTAATATGAGGGAAATAGGCTACACATGCCGTGGACGTGACACAAAAAATCTTTAACTTTTAGGTGGCAAAATATTTTTTTGTAATTCTGTGAATTACACTGCAAACCAAAGTAATACTACCCACCGGATGAAGAAGGGTTGGCTCTCCACAGAACATAACATATTCATTTTATTTTATTTTTCATGTTCGCATTTATGAGGAAAAAATCTTACGGACGGGACCGCTCTGAAAGCGGCACTAAAAGACTGTTTAAAACTTGCACTGAGACCTCAAACAGAAAGCACAAAGCCTTTCTTTAAAATGAATTTCGTTTTGTATTAATTGTATCTTAATTTTAATCAATGTTTCATCAACCAATTGCCTGGATTTAATAAATAAGTATATAAATATAGTATATAGACAATAGATAATCACGACACGGAAGCGCCGGCGAGTGAACTGACTCTCGTCTCATAAATGAACCTAAACTCAGCGTATAAGGGAGCCTACTTGCCTGACAGACCTGATAAATATATCTATAGAAAGCTTGGAATGTCTTCTTTTAAACAGAACAATTCAAAACGAAAGAAAACAGACCACTGCTTGTGTAATCCGTATGAAATGTGCATTTCTCTCTGGCGCGTTCACTATAGGCTACTGCGAAGATTGCGAGGATAGCATCGTCAACTTCATCTATGCAGGGCACTGACACAGAAAACACTTGTTTATTAATAAACAATTAAAATGTCTCCTTGCTATATTTTACATATTCATAATCATTACTTTTGCCGGTTCTTTGTGACAGCTTTTAGGTGCTTTATTGGCAGCGCCACCCTTATGTTAGCCTACATGAACGCGTCACCACCGCATCAGCACCGAAAACAGGACATTTTTTTCAATCCCTGTTTTGGCAGGGGGAAAAACTGATCAGAAAATGTAACGAAACGTTGTAGAAATGTAGTGGAGTAGAAAGTAAAATAATTGCTGCAAAATGTAACGAAGTAAAAGTCAAAAGTAGGCCTATGCACTATTGATTCTACTTAAGTAGGCCTTTTTTTGTACTTCATTACATTCCACCACTGCTGATTAACAGTAATGTAAATGCTAAATGTCCTAATACCTGTTGATATACTACAACAATGCAAATATGCTCTTAACCTTGCAGTTTTTCACATATCATGTAAGACTCAATTTCTCCATTTCTTTGCACAAAACTCTCCAGAAAATGCCATTTAATAGTTTATTTAAAAAAAAATACCCCCGATCCCCCTAGGGAGAGCGTCTCTCCAGAGGGATGGGGCTCTGATGATATCCCTTAAATGGCTGTTTCATTCATTCATAATTTTTAGGAGGCGTGGTGTGTAGTACTGCAGGTTGCAATCGGACACTTGTCCAAGATGGAGGGAAATAGCGTTGTATACTTATATGTATAATGTGTATACTTTTGGCTTAACTCAGGTGCATGGCTAAACAGTCAAATACACACAAAAAATGACGAATAAGACCAGATAGATTTCAGCCTAAAAGAGACACTTCACTGAAAGGCCAGTTTCACATGTATTTTGTCTATTTTAAAAAAATATAGAAAATACTGTATTTGTATTTAAAAAAAAAACATTTCCACACAGTATTTGGCATTTTATTTTGATACATTTAAATTGAGGTATTTCATATTTTGATTTTAAATTCATTTTCATGTATTTATCACCATCTCTGGACTTTAGGATGATGGAACTGGAAGTGCTAAAAATGCTAAATCATTTCCAAGTTTTAGGACTCTTTCCTACTATTTATTATAAGTTGAGACAATGTTCAGAACTACTGTTAGGAAGCTCAAATATAAGAGAGTTTTGACTTTTCTGTCTACATACAAACATTATACTATATTATCCATCAGCCTTTGAAAAAAAAAAAAAAAAAAGTTTTATCCACGTAAGCACCCACATAAGAACAGAGCAAAGAACACACTAATGTGTCTAATGTACAAGTAGAGAGGAGGAGAGATAAAGAACAAATGAGACAGCACATTTAATTGACCTGACATGAGTTTAATCACTGTTGAGAGTGAAGAGTCCTCCATCATTAGGCTGATGATGAAACATTTTTTCACATTATAATACGTCATAGTTCATCAAGAGTGGAATCAACAGGAGCTTGGCACATACAGAAATACTCACATGAGTCAGAACAGTCACATGACCTGTGACCAATAGATGCACACATACATATGTCACAGTTCACACAGTCTTACTGCCGACTTTAAAGCATTAAGATTAATGTAACATTATTTTGTGTGTGTGTGTGTGTGTGTGTGTGTTTGAACATGATCATATATAAGCATATATGCAGATATGTGTGCACCTGTTAGTGTAACTGGACAGAATGGGACGGCTTCAGGTCAGTCCATTTAAATTTCTTTTTTTAACATAAAGGTTCAAGTTCTTTAAACTTAATATCAAATAAAATATAATAATAATAATTTGAGGGAAAAAAAACAATTATCTACAGAAACATCATCATGTGCAAGAATGTACATTTTGGTTCTAAGGCAATAATCGTTCCTCCACAACACTAGTGCTGTCAATGCTGTGAGTTTATGTTCTGTGTTGACAAGCAACATAAATTTAACGTTGCCTCTCCGTTGCACCAACACATTCACTGAATGGCAGGAGCATTGCCTCGTGGGACCTGTCGTTTTTTGAGACACTGAATAGCACCTTAAGAATTCCCTTCAACAGCGATTTTTCTTTTTTTCCAAGCAGGGAAAACTCATCATTGGGGGTATAGCAACTGAGAACGTTCCCTTGCGATGAGTCTAGCTTTCATTGAGATTACGTGAGTTTTTCAGCTTTATTGGTACTGCTCATGGGTTCATTTCCACGATTGGAGAGCACACAGTTCCATACAGTCTCTTGTGTTAAGTGCATATAAAGCGCACAGGGTGAAGGTGGTTGTAGTCAGTTGTCACAGCAAGGCTTTATGACATCGTTTCCTGTTCACATTATGTTCACTGTTCACTTCTTCAGGAGGCGTTACTGGAAGAGTAAGAAAACCACTGGTTTCTTCAACAGGCAAATAATAGAATTATATATCCTATCAGGTTTCTCTCTCACACACACAAAAACAATTCAAACTCAAACAACTTCACATGGTTTCTGCAACTCGTGAGAAGGCCCAAATGAAATCTGCAGACTATTTTTTAACATTTTAAGAAAAAGATCTATAAAATTCTTCAGAATGGATATGGTATTTAATAAATGAACACACAAGGTGTGGGAGATCTTTGTAAATGACAATTGCACGCAGATTCCTTGTGGGCCTGCTCACGAATGAAGCACAACTGGGTCTCATTCACTAACAAATTGTGTGGATTATACGCACAAGAGAACTTCTCATGAAAAATTAATGCCTAATTCACAACGTGCACACTCATGCGTACACAACCTCATTGTAATGTTAATGAATTTTGGAATATTTTAAACGAGCGGCAGCCCAAGGTTAGTCGTTTGCATAAAACACGCCAAAACTCCATATAAAGGCGTTCCGATCAAAACCAGTTCAAACACAATAAACACCTTTAAGACATGCATATCTGTGTTGTTATACAGGGAAACCTTGCAGCCCAAACTATAATGCAGTTTTTCACTGTCTGATGAAATAGATGAGATATCTATGTATAAAATTTAATCTTAACACAATTACAGTATAAGGCCACCCAGAGCATGTGATTTTTGTGTATGTGTGGTTTAAGTTGTTCCTAATTTTCCCCCCCATAAATTTAGAAGAAATTGTAGTATAAATAAAGTTATTGGTGTTGTTTGTTAAACCGTTTGTTCGCAGATTTCATACACAAACTCGTGTGTGCAAGCTTAGTGAATGAGACCCACTGTCTTAAAACGTCTTTGTAGTCATAAACGCTTGTGTTGAATTGCTATGTCCGTCACAGCAGACATAAGCAATGGGCTACATATACTGTATTTAAGTAAGCTTATTGTTGAATAGGGCTACATATTTACTTTTGCACTTTTGATGGAAAGAAAATGGGTTTTGCCATAAAGCTAACAGAATAATTGTAAAATTACAAACACATAATTGTAAAAACATTTGAATGAGTTCAGGCTGGTATTTGAAGGCCTCACTCTCTCTCAAACACATACATCCACATCCACGCACACACACACGCACACACACACACACACACACACACACACACACACACACACATACACACACACATTTTAGCTGAGGTACAGTGTGGTGTGGCATCAGCAGCCAAACTGTCCATGCTGTCCAGAGCGACATGCACACACACACTCAAGTTCAATAGCAGTTACTTAATTGTCTTATTGTCATTGTCTCTTCGTTTCAGTTATTTTACATGACTATCACTGTCTTATCTGAACAACAGAGAGCCAACAAAACGTTTTTGTGTGTGAGTGTGTGTGTTTGTCCAGGGGTCCAGTCAAAGAGCGCAGGACAGCACTCCAGTGGGCAGAGCTTTCCCACACATAAGAGCAGCTGATCAGTGTCAAAGGTCAATATGACAGCACTTCCACAGTGGCTGAACATAAAGAGGCAAATCCAATGCAGGAAACCCATCTCCACAGGGTCTTTGATTGAAATAAATCAATCTCAATAGTTTTCTGGAGTCCGTTTCTCCTTGTTGTAGCATTTCATCCCTGTGCTCAGTCTCTCTGGAGTCTCTCTCACCTCTAGGGGAGACGTTACTTGCGTGTGTGTAGCGCCTCCTGGAACTTTGTGCTAGTGTAGTGGATGTGGAAGCCTTTCTTACTGATCGTGTCATCAGAGTGGAAATGGATCAACACGGCATCGCCAGCAGAGTAAAGCTCCTCACGAGGCTAAACACAGGAGAGAGGGGTCAGTAGAAGAAATACAACAAGCTGTACAACATAAGAATAAGCTCATAGCACACACAGCTCATACCCCAGATCCACAAAAGCGTCCGAGTTTGTGCGCTCCGGTGTCGTAGCCATCGTAAAGTTCGATGTAGTCATACCCGCAATCGGCCTCCTCCTCTACCTCAAAGGTGGTGAAAGTGAGCTCGATGCCATAACCCGACTCTGCCGTTATGAGCCACTCGCAGTCGGTGTGGCCGGGGTAGTTATTATCCCCAAACTGAGCATGAGAATACAGGTTCTTCTGACGCACCTCTGCTTTCAGCCTCCCACCACACTCTACACACAAACACACATAAATACTGTTAATAATGATCATCATTGATTTATTTAAAATTCTTCACCCCATCAGAAATGGTTCTGTTCACTTCCACTAATGTTATTATACTAATGTCATAATGTTGTAGGCTGTAATAGCTAACAAGTGTCTTTTCTCTTTTCTGTTGACTGTAATAAGCAACAGTAAGAGCTTAGCGGCAAGTCAAATGATGAAAGGCAACACTTCAGGGACTCTAATCAACATGTAATGCAGGATTGATACACTAGAGGGCTCTGTTAAACTGTAAGCGTGAAATGAGAATTGCGGTGTATGGTGTTTTAAGCCCCCAACGGCGCCTTCCAGGCAGCGAGGAGATGGGTAGGTTTAAGGTTGAGGGTAGGGTTAGCTGCCTCTAAGGAGCCATTGGGGGCTTAAAACACCATAGAGCGAGAATTGCTTCTATGAACACTGATCCTGATCCAAGTGCTATACATGCAAATAATCAATGGTAGTTACCAGTGGAGTGAGTGGCCTGAAAGCCTTTCCGCTGCACTGAGGCGTCAGAGATGAATCGCAGGTACATCTTGTTGCCTGTGGAGATGAGTGGTTCTGGAATCTTACTGCCGCACAGACGGCTCAGGATGGGCGTCTTGTCCGAGTCACCGTCAAAGGCCTCCAGGTGATCATACGCGCATTCCTGGTGCTGCTCAATCTCAAACTCATTAAAAGACTAGAAACAGAAGGAGACAACACAGAAAAAATGAAGTCAGACACAATAATTCTAGCCGAACAACAGTGATAAAAGGTTTCTCTTCTTTAACCTCCTCAGCTAAAAGTTGAACACGTTTGGCATAAACATTTTTGGCTGTGACAACCCAATTGTTTACAGAGGGTGCAGGGATGACACCAAAACCTCACTTCCCTTGAGATTTTCCTATGGGACCCGCTGTTGAAGGGTTTTTCAATTTATGAGTAAAATAAAGCCTAGGGTAAACATAACTTGACGATACTTTGTTTTGTTCTACAATGTAAATTACACACACCCATACCAAAAACATGAATTTTTAAGCAGTTATGTTCATTTATAAGTAACTAGAGAAGACAGTTTGGGGTGTGAGTGTGTGCAGTTTATGCTGTAGAACAAAACGTCAACTTTGTTTGACATCATTTTACTCATAAATTGAAAACCCCCATTATAAAACCCAATAGGAAAATCTTGAGGGAACCAGCGGTGAATTAGTCTTCAGGGTTCTGACGTCATCCCTGCACCACTGTATGTGGTGGCTATAGGAATGGAAATCTCAGCTTTCAGTTAAAAGACACAATTGCCCTTTTTTTTTTTATTCTAAATTATTCATGCACATTAGCAGGACCATCCTATATTTTTAGTGTGATTTGAGCTAAAGACGCTAAATTTGAATAAAATTAATTAGGGGTGCACCGAAATTTCGGCCGCCGAAAATTTTCGGCCGAAATGGCATTATCGGTTTCGGGCCGAAATAAAAAAAACTGCCGAAAACGTTTAACCGAAAATGAATGTCACCCGCCCCTCCCATCCGTGCGCAAGCGCTTAGGTTTCACTCGGTCGAGCTGTTATCACGCGTCTGCCTATCAAAGATTAAGCATGTCAGAGGGCTGTCACTTATTGCACAATCAATCGGACCAACCAACACAAGTTTCGAAAACGAAAATAGGGAATCGATTTTAACGGCCTTCTCTCGGAACGCGTCCAGCTCGTCACTATACGCTCGCAGCGAATGCACGTCACACAGCAACTGCAGGTTCTGACACACACACACATAGCCTATTTCTGCATAATATAGTGCATAATATGTAGCCTTCAGTAATGCTTTTCATTGATGTTATGGCAGTCCACATTGCTGACTTGTGCGCGTCTCAAGCGCCCTCTTTACGGTCGTCCTAACGGTGCGTGTCCACTGACACGGTGCGAGCAGAGCGGAGCGAGCGTTTTCAATTCATTCCTATGGAAGTCGAGCTTCACGCTCGCACAATGCATTTTGGGATTGACAGCGGACCGGAGAAAGCGTTGAGAGCGACCGAGAGCGTCAAAATGTTGGACAGTTCTCGACTTTATGCAAATATCAAGCGAAAAACGCGGTCGGCAGCCAATTGCTGTGAGGTTCGGGATGTGACGTCTGTTTTGAGAGTTTAAAAATATGCTAATTGTGCCGGAGTTTATGCTGTATTTAGTACGCAAATCATTTTGTTTACAAATTAGACACTTTGCAGTTGTTATATGTTAAAGATTTTATTTTGGATGTGTTCATTGTGATTATATTGGCTGGGTTTGTAAAAGTTTATAAAATTGAAAGGATCTTTGCTTGGTGCATTTGGAAACAAAGCTTGTCTATTTCTAAATGTAATCGCGTGCATCGCTGATGATTATACTGTCCGTGTGTTGAAAAAAACTTCGATTAAACACACTCGCAACAGACACACCCCAAAGCGGAGACGTTACAGCGTTGCCAGCGGCACTGAGCGGAGTTTTGCCGCTGTAGTGGACACGCACCGTAATGCCTGTTTAGTTGTCCGTGGATTTGCCTATATTTGGCGTTGAAAACGGATCAACGCCAAATATAGGCAATTTACTAACGATTCAATGAACACTTAGCCTATGTCTCAAAAATCGAACAGGATTTATTTTTCAAAAAAGTGACAGCCCTATACGAGAGGACACCAAAGTTGCAATATGTAACATTTGTTCTGCAAAAATCTCCAAAATTGTGGATTTTTTTTTGCACAACTTTTAAAAAACTATTTTATTTGATGGAACATAAAACTTGAAGAATAATGTTATTTGGTATTATTATTTATATTTATTGTTAAAAATATTTTATGTTTTGTTATGTAACTGTTAAAAAAATTTGATTATTGTATTGTGATTTTTCATTTCAGATCCATTAAATTCAAGCAGTATATACGTTTTTAAAAGAAGCCATTTTCGGCTTCAGTTTCGGTTTTCGGCCAAGAGCATCCTAAATTTTCGGTTTCGGTTTCGGCCCAGAATTTTCATTTCGGTGCATCACTAAAATTAATAAATGTTAAACAATACTTTAATTGCAGTCAGACTGTAACTGTTACAGAAACTAAAACAGTACTGATAATGATACAATACTGTACAAAAGTATTGTAAAATGAATACTTAAATTCAGCAAAGATGCAATAAATTGGTCAAAATTGAAAGTAAAGATGACATTTACATTGTTACAAATATTTATATTTCAAATAAATGCTTTTCATTTTTCTAGTAATTAAAGAATCCTGAAAAATGCTTCACTAAGCAGCACAACTTTTTTTTTACATTGATCAGTGTTTTTTGAGATTATTAGAATGATTTCTGAAGGATCATGTGACACTGAAGACTAGAGTAATGGCTGCTGGAAATTCAGCTTTGACAAAACATGAATAAATTTTGTTTTAAAATATATCAAAATAGAAAATTGCTGCTTGAGGGTGTTGCCTAGATGGCCACTGAGTGGCCTGCCTTAATAAAACTTAAAACTAGGTTATGTATGTTGAACCATCCGCAAATCCCTGAACCATTGCATGAGATTGAATTACATGTTTTAAAGTCATTGTACCTTTTGTGCTCACAACATTAGCATTACGTAAAAAGCCAGCTGTTGCCGATACACACAGAGACAGCAATGAAAGCAAAGCCGTGGTGATTAAGTTACTCTACAAATTTATTATGAGAACTTCAAACGTTAATGTCGAAATGATATATTAATTCTAATGGACCCTAAAATGATCAATCCCCAAAAACACTTGTACCTCATCCAAACAAACAATAAAATTCTCCTTTTTGTGACTTCACTTGTGTTCTGAGAGATCAGGGCCATTTAGAATCACTTTAGGTCTAAAACGAAAGACTTAGAAGTCCGATCCAGACAGCAGTGGGAGACACTGAGGTCATCCTTTAAACCCCTGCCATAGCGGTCTGCTAACATATTTGCTTTCTCATACTAGTATGTTAAAATCCTAAGTGAATTGAAATATGAGACAACTGCTCAAGCCTTATTATTATGAATTATTAGATATCTTAGGTTACTTTTATCTTGTGCTTGTTTGTGAGAGTGTGTATATGTCTACGTATTGGGGCAGAGAGGTATTTGCATGGCCACGTGTTTGTTTAAGAGGAGATTATACATGTGTGCATTTTAATGTGAGCATGTGTGAGTGGGAATGTGTGTGATGTGAGATTGTCTTTAAACGTGAGAGGACCACAATAGGATTACATGTATGTTTGTGTCTCTGCTCAGGTCAATGAAATCTGTGTGCTTGTTTTCTGAGTGTAAAGGTTGAGGAGATGTTTGTTTATAATGTAAAGGTGTGTTTAACAGAAGCAAACGTATAGTATTATAGTATTACAGATGTATTATAAAAACTCACAATTTTGACCCGGTGGCCGGGTGTGGCGCTGATGTCCCACGTGCACTCCTTTCTGCTGGGGTACTTGTCAGGCCAGTTGGGACTGCTGATGGTTCCACTCGTGCTGTGGATCTTGTGCTCACACTCAGCTGATAAACAGGTATGGGGTGAAGAGGGTAAAGATCATTAGAAACAGTGATGCAGCACAATAATAACGTGTGAGTAATAAAGTTTAGATAACAATGACCCATGAGTACTCCCAGAATATTGAGGGAACAGTTCTGGAATTCTGTGGAATGGATTTTAATAAACCTATCTTTGAAGCTTTTTGCTACATCATTTTAGTGTCAAAACCCATAATCTTTTAGCAGCACTGATTGACACTTTTCACATTTCCGGGGTTCTCAGAAGCGGAAGTCGTCATAGTTGGGTAAACTACTATAGTGGTGAATGGAAACTACAACAAATATATTTTGCATTCTCATTTGCTCCAACAGCAAACGAAATATCCATGATAGTATTTCTATGACTTAAAAAAAATATCATTTTAGAAGAAAGAAAGATGTCAAATTTGCTGTCACTCCCAAAAACCCACAAAGCAGCGTTAACAAGTTTTTTATTTAATGCAAATATAACACAAAGTATAGTTATAAATGTACATAATATTTTTAAATATAAAAAACTGCTACATTTATAATGTTAGTAGTAGTTAACAAGGGTCGACTGTAAGTCAAAACACTGTTATGTCACATAACAGTAAACAAAAAGCAATACAATTCTCATTTATGTGACTTCACTTGCTTTCTGAGAGATGTCTGACATCACTTTTCTCCAAATGAAGAGTAGCAACTCAAACTTTGAACTTTGCCCTGGTTGTGAGGTGTGCACATCCCAGAAAAACTATTACAGAATGCTTAACCTTTAGTATGTTTACCTGGGCTCATAGGTTCACCTGAGACTTCCCTTTCTAATGAGCAAGAGTAAATATCTCTTACAGGAGACTAGCCTTCTTTAACCTATCCTCGACCATCCTCACTAGAAAATATGCTAAATATTCCTTTGAAATTTATGGCAAACCGTGCCTGTGAGTGTGCTTATGTGTGTGCACAAGGTCAAGTGATTACAGCTAGATCCACGCCGTCAGTTAACCTGCTGTGACCCTGAGAAACCAGGTCAGAAAAACATTTTCACCAAAACCCTGCTGAGTGTGTATATGTGTGTTGGAGTGGGTGTTATCCAATACTGTATGAAAGAATGAGAACAATCCGACCTGCTGTGTCTTTCTCTGTATTCAAATAAGAGTGGGGGCCGAAAGTTTGAGACCACTAGTGAAAATTATTTTATTTTACATGACACATTATGTAGATTGTGAAAAGTTGAATTGATGAATGTGCATGAGTATATTTGAGCCTTTTGTCTTTTTTGGCTCATATTTAGTTTAATGTATACTGTTCTTTTAATTTATTCATTCTTTTCTGTTTTTTGTTTAACCTTTTTTATCACCATTTTTCGTTACTATTTTTTATTTTTATGTAAAGCACTTTGTGTATGAAATATTACTATATAAATGAACTTGCCTTGCCTTATGTCTTCCTTCTGCTTCAGTGACAGAACCACTTGAGCTGCATGAACTTTACAAATTTGTGTAAAACCTGATGATCATCTTATCAAGCATGATTTGAGAATGTTCCAAAATCTTGTGCTTCAATAGAAGCTGACAATTTGACCTTTTGTACAAAGGTGTTCACATGGTCAGTCACACAAATATGCTTATTTGAAGATGTTCTGAACTCTACTTGATTCTTCTTCACTTTATTATATCATAACTGTTTTTTTTTTTTTTCTAATGTGGCATTAGACTTTTGGACCCCACTGTATCATCTACAGTATTACCAATTACCACTATCACACTACACGCACACACACACACACACACACACACACACACACACACACACACACACACACACACACACACACACACACACACACACACACACACACACACACAAGCACTAAGTCTGGATAAGCCTCTATTATTCCCTCTGATAATCAGGTCAGTGTGCATTAGTTAAGAAAGGTATTTTCAGTATTTTGCCTCTGGTGTTCACACTCACACATGCACGCACACACACACACGCACACACGCACACGCACACACACACACACTGTTGGTTTGTGCATCTGTTTGAATGTGTATACATAAGGTGACTTGAAAGGAGTTTGAGTGTGTTTCTAGGTCAAACTTTATAAGTGTGTTATATCATTCCATAGGCTATCTATGTTTTGCTCTCTCTCTCTACACATGACAAAATAATTAATTTTACAGTACCATAATTAAAGGCACAATATACCAGACAGCCCTCTTGACTTTGTTATGATAATATTCTTGTGTAAATGGTAATACACAAGTAATACTTGTATAAGCAACTAGTAAAGCTGGTCTAGTGTTGCTACTTATAAGAGATATACATCTTACGCACATACATGCACAAGCACAAAGGAAAATGAAAACAGAAGCAGGATTAAGACTTTGAAGCTTTGTGAAACTCCAGATGTTTAAAATCAGAGTCAGTGATCTAGCCTTGAAGAGACAGTAAAGACTGAGTGTGTGTGTGTGTGTGTGTGTGTGTGTGTGTGTGTGTGTGTGTGTGTGTGTGTGTGTGTGCGTGTGTGTGTGTGTGTGTATTCCAGGATGCCGCTGGTTTAACTTCTTGACCCTGACTCTGGAGCTTAAAGGGTAATATCTCTATCCTCCTCTCCTCAGGTCTAAGTGTTTTTCTTTTCAAAGAGAAACACACACACTGCTTTAAACTTTCCAAAGCCCACAAAAATGTTAAAAGGCCTGCAGGGCAGAGCTGCACTGGAGGTTGACAGTGCTTGTATGAAAGGCGAGGTTTAGTGGGAGACACTGTTTTACTATAACAGACCATCTAAATGCTTCAACATGTGTGGAGATCTGGAGGACAACTGTTTCAACGTTTACTTTAATGCTTTAAGTTCAGTCACCTCATTTATTGTATTTATAATGCAGCTCTAACTATTAATAGCACATTTGTTATTTTATTTACACTGCTTTATTATTAGATTATTTCATTATTAAATGGTTTTAAAAGTTTTGTCTGTCATCATTTTATCTGACCTCACTCTCACTGTATAAACAGGGTAGTTTTGCTTCTATGCCTTTAAGACATGGCCTCTTCGCATGTGAAATGATCATCTATGCTTTGTTGTGTACTCCAGTGTATCGGCTTCAGTGTAGATTTTATTTATACAATAACTACCCTATCCTTCATAACAAAGTTACTTTAAAGCCTGCAAAGAATCCATGTTGAAATGCGCTACAACTGTTAAAGCTACAGTCCGTAGTTTTTCCTCTTTGTCGCCATCTCTGTTCGAAATCTGCAATTGCAGTTATTCGCGGAATTATCAACTTTGCATGTGTTGTGCCTCGGCACGGCACAGCACGGATGAATCCAATGTTTTGAGGAGAATGTGCGGCTGTCAGTCGCCGCGCCGGTGTGGATACTGTCATTCGCAATCACAGATTCTACTTTTTGGAAGTATGACCAACATAAGAATTTTCACCGGAAAATGTCACCTGAACAAGTAAGTAACATCCACTTTTGTTCTGACCAACTAAGGGAAAAAAAGCATTACAATAAATCGTGTTGATTAAATCTAACGATCGCTCATCATATCACATCAAACCGTGCAAATTATACTTTGTTCTCAAATTGTTAATGTTAACAACATCAGCATTGCGTGACTACATTTAATGCCTTTCCGATATTTATCCTTGTTTTCGCATGGGCTCAGTTGCTGTCTCTTTTTTTCTGTAGCCACTCCGAAGTCTTTTGCATTTTACAACGGGTGAATCTCCAGTTGTCACTGGTGATTGTCGTTTGAACCTTTCTGGATCCGCCATCAAATTGATAAGTTTAATTATATCAAGTGCTGTGAGAAAAGGCTATAAATCTCCACCTCCAACATCCTCACACGCAATATAGCCTACTAGCCGAGACTCCTTCTTTATGTGTACAGATGTGACGCAATGATGCAAAGACATGCTCGAATTTCCCGCGGAAATCCACCAGTACCACTGGAATTAAAAACATTATTACAAGCTTACCGTTTTGAATCGAGTTAAGGCAAGCACATAGTTTTGAACACTGGCTGGTTATGTACTTGCTCAAACATTTATTTTGGATCATTTTTAACCCAAAAAAGTTACGGAATGCAGCTTTAAGGTCAGATTGAAATTGAAATCAGACTCCTCATAATATGGCCCCATTGAAAAATATGAAAAACAATGGATTGTTTATAAGTGGAATCTTAATTGTAATTTATATTTAAAAGCCTGAATAGAGGCAAAAAGAAAAAAAAATAAACGGGCGGAAAACCAGCAGAAAAATTATTTAATCTGCGTCTTAAATGCTGAGAAGAAGTTTTTTTTTTCTTTGTTGTTTGTGGGTTTTTGCTCGTCTTCAGCAGAATGTAGTATAAACCAACATGCTTACACATGCTAGATGTGACACTGCCAGATGAATACCCTCACTTATCCTCTTCTAGCCACTATTATTCTTTTGCGAGTGCCTGTACATACCTTCCTTGCAGTCGTGTTTGTTCTCATGCAGAATAAAGCCGTTGCGGCACTGGCACACATAACTGCCAATAGTGTTGATACACTCATGCTGGCATCCACCGTTATCCTTTGAACATTCATCTTTATCTGTAACAGAAAAAGAAGAGAGTGACGAACAGTGAGATCCAACCAGATCCTTTTGATTTCTCATCTCATTTTTATATCCTTTGATTGAGACATTTTGAAATCTGCATGAGAGATGATGGCCTGCGATTGTTGAGAGAAATATAACTCTTCAGCGTAATAAATTCTGACATCAGGAGTTTGATTTTTCTGTAAAGAGTAATTGCATTGTGACGAATAATAAATAAATGTCTATACTAGTTAAATAACCAAAGGAGATGGAAGCAAATCTTAAAAATAACAGGGAGAAGAAAACTAAATAATGGGTAAATTCACAGTAATGTCACTTTTATCTGTGATATTTCAATACAGAAATCAGCATCTTATTCGCTAACCACCCAAAATCAATTTAACCACATGCTAAACGCACTGAAACAAGGCAGCACCATGTTTAAATTAAGCCACTGGCATTTTTTCTAGCACAAACACACATTCATTCTATGTAAATTAGGTTAATTTTAAATGCATATATAATAGATGTACCATTTTCTGATTTGCATAATCCTTTAGTTAACTGGGCACAAAAACAACTCTCTTGCAAATAAACTGATATATAATTGTGCACAAATGCCCCCTTTAAAACAGAGAAGACGGGAGAGAATCATACTGTATGTTGTTGAGGAAGTGCTAAGCGATTAAGAAAAACTGATGGCATATTTAGTCTGGCATATTCCAAACCCTTAAGACTTTCGTTCATCTTCGGAACAAATCTGAGAGATTTTTGACCAATTTGATTCTTCAAAAAAATCCATTAAAAGATCGTAAAATTAATCCATATGAATTGAGCGGTTTAGTCTGAAGATATTTTCTGAAGAGACATGGTTTAACCCTCTGGGGTCTAAGGTGTTTTTGGGGTCCTTGAGATGTTCTGACATGCCCTGACATTTGTGCTTTTTTCAGTTGCTTATAAACATATTAATGGCAAAGGTGTAATTACACTCTATTTAGCACAAACAGGGCTACCATAATATGTGAGCAACATGAATGTACATGTTTGCATTTTTGAGAGAATAATGTTTATGCATGGTTATTGAAAAAACTAAAGTTTCTGAAATAAGGCCACAAAACAAATACTAAATATGTGTCAATAAGACTTTTGACTAATGGATGTTGTCGCAGTTTTTTCAAAATGATGTGAACATCATCCTCCCTAATCATTCACATAACACAATACATTGATTTAAATTTTGCAAAACACTTTCTGTTTGGAAAGGCAATATGCGAAGTGGGTGTCAACACTCCAACACCATCATGCATATTTAGTGGTTTGCACCTGAGGAGACAATGGGGCCCGCATACTTAATGAGCCATTCATTCAGGTGTTTGACTGAGCCACAAGAAAGAATGCAAGAGCAACAGTTGGAAGCATCTCAATGTTTTTTATTTTTCCACAAATTGTACTTGCAAAATTGGCCTATAATATCCAAGGAAAACATGTCTAGTAATTGTGCAGTTAATTCTCATACTGTATTTTCAGTTTTGGAATATTTATCCTCTCCCCAAATTTGTCACTAATAAAACACAATAAAAATTATTTAAAGAAAAGGCTTATACTTACCTTTTAATAGTTTGTTTACATCTACCTTGTAAATATATTTTTTTTATTAAAAAGGTTACAATTACAACAACAATTCAAGTGTAATCTTTCTTTGTAAAAACTAAAGTATACATTTTATCATACATATTTCAAAGTTAAGGATTCATTACTTGAATATAGCCTAGGCTACATTGGAATAAACATATTATTTGATTACTTTATTTTTGACAAAATATACTATATTTAACATATACAAGCATAAACAAAAGCTTATTTGATGTGGCAGATATTTTA